>NW_020837945.1:31369696-31830651 GCF_003676395.1 Aethalodelphis obliquidens
AAAGCTGTTAGAAAAAGAGCAGTAATATGTTCCAGGCCTTATGACAAAGTGGGGAGTAAAAATGGATAGAGATATAACCCAGCTTTTATGAAGTTCCAATGTCTAGCAGAGGAGACAGGCTCACAGACTCAACTGTGAACTCTCCAACTTTAGGGAGTGGGTCTGGTTTTGTAAACCATTGATTCTCAGTGCTGGTCACCGTGCTTGAAACATAATTATTTGTGGAAGAAAGGAAGGAGGGCAAGGAAGGAGAAGAAAGAAAGAGGGGAGGGGATGATAATCTCAAGTGTAGTACATGAACTGATTCAGATTTACATTCTTAAGAACAGTCCATGGACAGTCGAATAGGTAGGGCGGGTAACAGAACAATCCCTGTCCTCGTGTCTAGAGAGGCAGATTTACCATGAAGCCAGTGAAGCTTAAACTCTGGAGCTTCTTCCAAGGCCCTGTACTTCATTTCTATTAGTAATTTTTAATCCTTTTTTAAGAGGGACTCCCAAATTATATAAATTCAGACTCCAAAAAACATGGATCTGCCACCTCTTGCCAAGGTATACACCACTCTCACTTATTGGGTTGGCCAAAAATTTCGTTTGGGTTTTTCCATAACATCTTACGGAAAAACCCGAATGAAATTTTTGGCCAACCCAATAAAATGGGGGTGGGATGCACGTACTAGAAAAGGTTGCTGCCTGTTGATATTACTCCTGCGCATTGAGAAAGTGGTGTAAAGAGTAGTGATGTAAACCCTATCAATGTTTTTTGGATAGAATATAAAACTTACTAATAAATAGAATAAATAATAATTAAACATGAAAAGGAGGTGTTTCTAAAAATATTTCAAATGCATTGTCGTTAATATTTCTTTTAAAACCGAACTCAGGATATACAATGTTTATACAATTCTACTAGGTGAGCTCCACATAACAGTGTACTTTTTCTCTAATAAAATCCACTGTTCTGCTCAGAATCACTTTCAGTTGACATCTAAGCATCCAATAAGCTAAAAATATTTTTATGATAAAAATTAAAGTTTTTATTTATCATTAAGTGGACTTTAATATTCTTATCTGAGAGACAATAGATAAATACGGACCTTTTTATAATGAACAGCAAAATGCGGTTATAACTTATAGCCATCTTCTCTGAAGATAAAGCTTTAAATCTGCATCTATTCAGTAAGATATTATTTTTAGTTAATTTCTCTCCACATATTCCTTTGGTGGTATATAAACATAAATCTCTCTCAAGTCACTAAAGCTTTGAATTTGAAAGATGAGTATTTAATGCTTAAGGCAAAAATAATAATCATTTCTTCAGTTCCATTAAGATGACAAAAACGTTATCAAGCAGAATATACATGTGCTTTGCAGTGCTTGCTATTTCCAGCCTAATTTACTTTTTAATTAGAAAGTCTATCAGTTAGATCAATGGAATAATTTCTAGCCCAAGTTAAATCCTTATCATTAATTCTGATAAATCTAACAAGTAACTTTGGAAACACTGTTATGTGTTACTCCGTTTTATTCTAAAATATTCTGAAATGCATGCTAGTCTAGGTGGAAAACACACTCGAGTTTCTTTTTGTAAAGAATACTTACACAACTTTTCCAAATTTAACTCAAATATTTTTATGTAGTCTCTTAAAGTATGTTACATTTAAATAGATTGACACCCAGATCTTTGTTTCTAATACCATTCTCCAATTACAGAGGAAATGGCTGATTCTAGGACCAGGGTCCAATATATACAGGATGAGCCTGGAGCATTTTATAGTGCCAGAAAGTAAGGAAGTGTTCAAAACATACACACAGTCACAGAAGAAAGTTGAAAGGATATCACCTGTGGCAAATAGCCTCTTCATCACAAAGCCTGCAATTTTTCTAACTGACACCAGGAACGGCCAAGAATCTTTTATATGTCTTTGTGTGTGTGCACAGGCCCACACCCGAGAGCAGTATGTCAAAGGAAAGAGGAATCAACTAAAAGAGCTCTCAAAGGCCAATGCTGAAATGATTTCAGCAACATACAAGTAGTATTAGATGATAAGCCAAGGCATAAAATATCCATGTCTCCATATTGATATAAATAAATACATAAATAAATGGGGAAGAATAGACAAATCCCCCTTGCAGGAGAAACCCCAATTATTTATGTGGATACTCCACCCTCAGGAAGGTGGAATATAACACCCCTTTGCTGTATTGTGAACTGCAGGTAGTGACTTAATTCTAAAGAGTACAGTGTAAAAAGGGAAGGAAGCAAGAGTAATTTTACTGTGGAGAAACCTGACAAACAATACCTCAGTCAGGTAATCAAAATTACCCTAAAAAACAAATTATGTTGACAGTAGGTACCTTTGATACGTTGTGATGAGAATGGCAATTTACCTCTGTGGTATTTCTTCCCAGGGTAGTTCTTTAATAAATACTTCACAAAAATCTTAAATTCTATTTTAAATGGAACTGTCACTTTCTATTTCTCTTCTCCTCTATTTCCTCACCTTTTTGTAGTTTACAATTTATTTCACAGCAACATGTGTTTAAATTACAAAAAGATAATCCATATAAACTAGTTAGATAAATAAAATCAAAGATTTGTGATTGAAGTAATTGTGAGTAGAAAATAATATCTTCTGCAAATAGGAACATTGAATGAAAGAAATATTAAAGGGATGCAAGATAAAGCAAAAAAGAGACAAAATGTCTACACAACTTAAGGGACACTGTTATTTGTTATTCTATATTCATTATAAGGTATTACAATTCATGATTAATATATGGTGGTCAAATGGCCCGTAAACATATACAAAACTATTCAATTCTATTAGAAATCATGAAATTGCCAACAACGACCTAAAAAGGTAATAACCAAAATGAAAAAGTCAGACAAAACCAACTCTTGGTAAGGTCATGGAACAACAGTGACTCCCCTACACTGATATTGAGGAGGAAGGACTATAAATTGCTCCAACCACTTTGGAAACCAAAATCTACTAAAGGTGAAGATGTGCATACCCTACATCTGAGTAATTCCACTCCTAGGAATATACCCATCAGAAATGCACACACGGGTTCACTAAAAGACATGTTCTAAAATGTTCATAGCGGTACTATTTGTAGTAACCAAAACCTGGAAACTACCCAAGAGCACAATAAACAAATATATTGTGGTATATCCATACAAGGGAATACTGAGCAATCATAACCATCACAGTACACAAAATATAGGTGCATCTTACAAACATGTTGAAAAGAAGATACACAAAAGTATACACCATATAATTCCACTTATAAAAAGAAACTGGTGAAACTAATCTATGCTGTTAGAAGTCAGCAGAATAGTTAAAATCTATTTTCATTTTTGGTTGTGTGGGATGTAGATTAAGAGAATCAGGCTTGCAAAGATAGAGTGACAGACCTGGTATTCAAACCTCTACTTGCTCATAAAACCTGTGTCCTTAATCATCAAATGTAGTAGGAGGTAGGTTGAAGGGCAGCTTCTGGGAGCAGATTTACAAGAGTATATTCAATGTGTGAAAACTCATGGAGCATTATACTTATGAGGTATCTACTTTTTGTTCTATATGTCTATGATTTAACAGACAACAACCTGTTGCCCAGCCACCTGGCTTGAGTGATATTCTTCTGTCTCACTATATGATTACATGTACACTCAGATTACGTTTTCCCAACTTTCATTTACTTTTGTGCCTCCTCATAAATTTGTTAGGTTAGTCAATAAGAACCTGTGCATGACGAGAACAATTTTATATGAATAAATTTATAATGATGATAATAATTTTAAAGCATTTTTATATTTACTCTTTGCCAAATCTCTCATTCTATAATTTGTTCTCCCACATCTGTACCATTCACCCATTTAGAATTCTTTAAAAGGATATAGACCAAAATCAGATACTTTTCAAGTTTGTTTCTTAGATCTTTAATACATGAGGATGGATTCCTGTTTGAAAGTTAAAGATCTATTTCACATGCCTGTAACCACAGCCTTTTTAGTAAAAAACCCGAGCAACAACATCACAAAGTAATTGACTATAGGGGTGGGACTAAAAACAGATGATATGCAATGCTAAAAAAACCACTTCTATGTTTCAGCTAAATGTTACTGATCAACTTGAATTCTGTTTCTTGGACTTAATAAGTATAGGCATTTCATAGTAATAAAGCTAATCAAATGCCAAAGAAATAAACACTAAAATTAGAATGACCACACAACTTCCTTGGTAAACATAGCAGTTAAGAGCTTATCAATGAATTTTAGGGAATCAAATATAAATAATAATTTACTCCATGCTTAGCAGGTAACAGACACTGTGCTAAATACTTTATAAACATTATCTTATTTAAGTCTAACAAATCTTTTGTGATAATCTATTAGCACCTTTTCTTTTGTGAGGGGAGGGGGGTAGATTAAGACAATAAGGCTCACAAAGGTAAGTGACTGACTTCTGACCTAGTATGTATATACATATTTGCGCATAAAACCTATGTCTTAATCACCAAATGTATCCACTGATTACATTCCTTTCCTTCAAAAAAGTAGTGGTCAATATGAACAAAATAGAAATGTTTTCCGTCTCGATAAAATGCAAATTCTAATGAGCTTATTTCTTTTGGATACTTAATAACTTTGAACCTAAGACTGAACAAATAGACTAATGAATACTGTCTAAATTGAGTTCATTTTTCTTAATGTAAGCAAGTATTTGATTTATTAGCCTGGAAACATACCTGTCATATACTTGTTATGATTAAATATACTGAAATAATGCTAGTAGTCATCAGTAGAAATGAACATTGTATATTTCTGTGATTGTTGCTTGCTACAATAAACAAAAGAATGTAAAAATCACTCCAAAGCTTACCCTCCAGAGATACTTATTGTGAATAGTTTGGTGCACTTTCTTTCAGACATTCCAATGAATCTACTAATACACTTCTGTGTTTTTAATGGCTGCTACATAGTCATTTATACCAACACATCAAAATTTATTCAACCTGCTCCCTAGTGATAGACATTAAGCCATTTTTTTTCTTTTTTTGAGGGGGGCAGGGGAGTGCTTCCATAAACAACTGTGCAATATAAAATATCTCTACGAGGTTTATGCAGTCATCTCCTTAGTGCCACATTTTAATATCCTTTGGCACAGTACATAGAAAACAGTAGGATCTGTAGCTCCAAGAAAAATACAGTAACAACTTATCTCTCCAAGCTGGCTACAAACCTCTTGGTGCCCTTGCTCTGGCAGCCTGTGGGTCCCTGCAGAGCTAGCCTGAATGCTGTGGTCAGGAATTCCACAGACAGGTCTCAGCAAGTGCAACCACACAGGCTGGCCTGCATTTATCCACTATTACCTGGGCCATCCCTGAGAAAAAGCCATAGCTCTTTTTGAGAGCACCCATGGGCAATCCTTTTAAGTTATATATTCAAAAAACTAATCACATGTTCACATTCCAAACATAGTGGCCTAAAGTCATCTATTGTTTTACAACCTGTTTTTAACTTAAGGCTTCTGAGAATTCATCTAACACATGGGACAGTCTAGCGACAAAGGGAGAAAATCTCACAAAATTGTTGATGAAAGGAGATCTCAGAACCCCCAGAAAAAAATATTCTCAGAATCCCCACCGAACGTCCACTGTGTAGGCAGCTGGGATGACTAAATGACATTATAAAATTCTTAGTTCCATGTCTGATATACTAAGAGATCAATAAATGTTAACTATTATTACATTTTTTCAACTTCTCCATGTATTTCCTTTACCCACTTCCTCTAACTGAAAATTGCATTCTCAGGAATTTCCCTGGCTGCTTGTATGTGTGTTTTCTTCCCATAAAGTCCTGTCATCTCCACTGTAAAAAGTACTGAGTTTATTCAGTTTTTAACAAATTCATCCCAACATTCCAATTCAAACATCCAATATCTCACATGTGAATCATTCTAATGACTCCACACTAGTCTCCTTACATCTGCTCAAATTCCCTTCCAATCCCACTGTACAAAGAGGCAGAATGATGTTTTCAAATGCAAATCTGACCATGTATATTCCTTGCTTAACACTGCTCAGTGACTTCCCTTTGCTATCAGATGAAGTCCACATCTTCACCACAGCCCCTCTCCTGTTATCATCTCCATTCCAGCCACTCTGGCCTTCTGTTAGTTCCTCCAGGGCATCAGGGACCTTCTCTTGACAGCCTAGAAAATGCTATTACCTCTTTCTGGAAACCCTGTATCCCAAGCCACTATCTGTCTGTATAATGACTTTTATGTTTCAAATTTAATTGTAGAAGAGTGTTTTTTTTTTTTTTTGCGGTACGCAGGCCTCTCACTGTTGTGGCCTCTCCCGTTGCAGAGCACAGGCTCCAGACGCGCAGACTCAGCGGCCATGGCTCACGGGCCCAGCCGCTCCGCGGCATGTGGGATCCTCCCAGACCGGGGCACGAACCCGCGTCCCCTGCATCCGCAGGCGGACTCTCAACCACCGCGCCACCAGGGAAGCCCTGTAGAAGGGTTTTTGGTTCCCCTTCCCACCCTCCATTTAGGCCAAGATTCTTGCCATCATTTCATTTCTTATATATCTGTTCTGTGTTATATCAGCTTTCCATAACCCCCTCTGAGTTCCATCAGTTCCAGATCCAGGTCTCCCTTCCTGCTATGTTTCCCCACCTAGTTCAGTTCAGAGCAGATAGCAAATGCTCAAAACTACCTGATTATTGAATGAAACACTAAAAAGATATGTCGAAGTCAAAAGCAACTTATTTATGTATTGGTATTGTATCAGTTTCTTCAGAATGGTCTATGAAGAAAACAATATGTACCTATTTACAAAAGCTGGAATAGGGCTTCCCTGGTGGCACAGCGGTTGAGAGTCCGCCTGCCGATGCAGGGGACGCGGGTTCATGCCCCGGTCCGGAGGATCCCGCGTGCCACGGAGTGGCTGGGCCCGTGAGCCATGGCCGCTGAGCCTGCGCGTCCGGAGCCTGTGCTCCGCAACGGGAGAGGCCACAACAGTGAGAGGCCCGCGTACCGCAAAAAAAAACAAAAACAAAAACAAAAAAAAGCTGGAATAACCTAGTACTAGAACAACGCATCAGTTACCTAAACACATCCCACTATTAGCACATTATAAAAGACAGATTTAATAAAACTAGATATATTCGTCTATTCCCAAATATTATATACTCATTTCAACATAAATGGAATGTGATATTAGTCTCTATAATACACAGTAAAATACTTTATTTGTCTGAAGATAAAGGCAAATTAAATCAAATATGTATGTATGTATATATGTGTGTGTGCTGTGTGTGTGTGTGTGTGTATATATATATATATATATATATGTATGTATAAAACAAAATATTGTAGATTGAATAGTGAGGCTGCAAGTCCAAGATCAAGGTTTTGGCAAATTGGATTTCTCCTGAGGCCTCTCTCCTTGGCTTGCAGATGGCTGCTTTCTCACTGTGTCCTCATGTGGCATTTTCTCTGTGCATGCAAGTACCTGGTGTCTCTTCCTCTCCTTTATAAGACACCAGTCATACTGAATTAGGGCCCCATCCTCATGACCTCATTTAACCTTAATCATCTTTTTTTTTTTAATGTGGGTGAATAATTATTTTATTTTATTAACATCTTTATTGGCATATAATTACTTTACAATGGTGTGTTAGTTTCTGCTGTATCACAAAGTGAATCAGCTATATGTATACATATATCCCCATATCCCCTCCCTCTTGCGTCTCCCTCCCACTCTCCCTAACCCATCTTTTTAAATGTCTTATCTCTAAATACAGTCACATTGTTGGCTACAACTTCAACATATGAATTTGGGGAGACACAATTCAGTCTACAGAAGAAGTTCAAATTTTCTTATATCACCAATTATTACCACAAATAGAAAAAAATCCACCTGAATAGCAAAACTATGCTGTCAGTTTCAATAAGTATATGATACTTACTCCTATAGTGTTTAGAAGACCCAGCAGAATTCATTTTTTGTGGTTGTGCAATGATAATGATAAACTTCCCTCATTGTTATTATACCTGGGTTTCTGCTAATATAAGCTTATTTTTTTTAAGAAATCCAGCAGATCAACGTTGTAAATAATCATTACCGTTCCTGTGTGCAGACTAACTCCTAGGGCCACACAAACTGTTTTTGTCATTTTTTTTCTTCCTGTCATCCTCTTTTGACCCTTGGAGCTCTGCTGTCCTCTTGGGTAAATAGTGTGAAAGCTGACAAAGTAACAAATGTTAGAGCTAAGTTTAACATTGTGGTTGCCATTCATCTCCTGTAAAACACCAACATTTCTAGTTAAAGTTATAGGCACATTTTTATGTAAATTTTTCACAGTGATTTCATATTTTAAAAAGTTAAACGTGTTTCTTTATTAACTGCTGCTTTCAAATTTCCTGATAACTAGTCTATACATCACATCAAAATTTAATGGTTATTTATTTACTTAATGGAATATTACAATAACAGATTTCTATCCCTACACTCATATTTTGTATTCCCCTAGTGTTCTCCTGGTTGAATTTCCAATCCTCACTCCTAGACATCTTAGCCTTAATCATATCCATTTCAGTTCTGTGCTCTGAATACAAATAGCTCATTTTGCAACACAAGCATATCAATAATTCTATCTTTTTCTTCTTCTTATCAAACAAGTTA
This sequence comes from Aethalodelphis obliquidens, assembly GCF_003676395.1. Lineage (NCBI taxonomy): Eukaryota > Metazoa > Chordata > Mammalia > Artiodactyla > Delphinidae > Aethalodelphis > Aethalodelphis obliquidens. The sequence goes on from NW_020837945.1 coordinate 31,378,399, forward strand.
TTGTTATTTTGCAAATCCACCTTCCACCTATAACCCTGGTTCAGATTCATTTTTTACATGGTTGTTAAGTACTTGTGAACATATGATTTATGTTTTAGCCTCTGTAACACCACCACTTTCACATCTTTGAAGAAAGAAGTATTCCCTAACTAATTCCCTAATGATTGTTTTACCATTCTAATTTGACCGTCATCCCAGCTCTAATTCTACATCTTTTAAAATGCCATTTTTGATCTTTGCCTTTGTAGAAGAAAGTCTATTAATCCACTCTTCTATAGATAAGAATCCAAATGCCTGTCCAAAAAAACAGTAGAGACTGTTTCTGTCATTTGTCCTTGCTCCTCAGGCGCTATTATTCTACTCCTTTCAGAAACCAAAATATATCTCATCCCTTATCTCTGCCACAGAAGATTTTTCTTAGATATATAGGATGTGCTTGCCCCTTCCTACTACCTGATGTGCAAAACTCAGGAGGGGGATGAGAAGGGAGATCCAATGGCAACACAGTTTCCAGAGATACACTCTTAGTTTGAGAATGTCTTTGTGATATTGCAAATTTCAGGCAATGTAGAAGATACGTCTGCGAGGCACCAAGTTACAGTGCTGGTGTGCCCAACCATTTAATACATGAGGACACTCTTGCAATAGGAACAAAATGAGTTCCCACATATTTATACATTTAAGATGCATTTATAAAGAACTACATAATGAACACTATTATATAAACACAACTTTGAAATAGAATTGTATTCCATTAGACAGTAGCGTCTGTACACTTTTGACAATCTGTACACATGTGGGAAGGAAAGATTGCATACTCTGTCAACAGAATCTACTTTCTATGTATCTGGAGTCTTATAACCCCTGCAATAGTGATTTAGCTCTTCTCCTGAGTCAACCTTCAGATTTGACAGCCACAACTTGGAAACCAATTGGAGAAATGAGACCTGGATTATATGTTCCCCTTTGGCTGTATAATTTAGGGCAAATCACTTAGGCCCCTAGGTCCTTGAGTTTTGTGAGGCTTCAAACTAAATCGATCATGCATATAAAAGCCCGCTATGCACCATCAAACACGATACACATGCAAACTATCATTATCTCAAAGGACAAGTGGAAAAGGCCCGCATGAGAATTGCTGTGAAGTGATAAAGAAGGGCTACAAATTTCTAGAGGCCCCTTTGGAGAAATACCATTGTGGAAGTATTTTATGGAGAGCAGAACATACATTCTGGATTCCTCTGTCTTAACCCAAACTCTCTTCTTGCTGGGACAGTGACAGCAGAGTGGGGCAGCCCCTCTCAATTTATCACAGTCCTTCCTTCCCACATTTAATACTGTGCCATTTTTAATGCCTTCTGCAGGGGAGGAAAAATCTCTTTCCTCTACTCTTCTCTAAGTTCTTAACTGGGACCACTGTAACAAAAGACAGATGGATACAAGTTTATTTAATATAAGTTTTATGTGACACAGGAACCTTCATGAGGAAATGAAGACCTGAACAAATGGGTAAAAATGAATGTTTTCATGCTAGGTCTGATGTGGAATGGAAAGTTGTGGAATGACAGGACAAACAGTACAAGTTACCTGTAATTAACTGGGGGACACTTAGCAAGGCCTGTCCCTTAAGAGTCCTCTCTGTGTCTGTCAGCCTTCCAAGATAAACATGCTCCTTTCCTCTGGGTTTAGGGAGGGCACCTCTCACATGACGGTTTAAGATCTTCTTTAGGGAAGGTGAGACAGTCCTTCCTGTATCTGTCATTCCTCAATTTCCTTTAGCCTGAAATATTTAACATGCCAAGTATCCTGTTTTGAGATAGTGTGTCCTGAATTCCATCACTTCCAAGAATCATTCTTACCCAGGTTTTTCACCGAAAATCATTTTCCCTACATGAAAGCACAGCACAGTTCTCAATGGTCCAGGGAAGCAAAATTTGCCACCACAAAATGTATCTCTTTGCTGTGAGGGTTAATTTAGGCCGATTATTTTTAAAAGATTCAGGAAGAACATCTGACCTTCTCCCTAACTGCCTAAAAGAATGTAGATAGAGGACCTGCTCCAGGAAGGATGCTATCACCATAAATATCTATAGTATGAACTAGGTGTGTAGACTGGAAAGAACCTAGCAAAGACTATTAAAAATCTACTCTGTATCTCATTGTCTGCATGGTCCAGCAAACAATCATTGACTAAACATTTGCTTTTCCATCTCCAAGTGAATTGCCTTCCTCCCCTTTGAAGTCCCAACCCCTCACTGCCAACATCCTCTTTTGTCTGAGGTGAGAGTTTTAGCCATTTGGGCAAGTTACTCAGTCTTCCTGGGTCTCTTCCACATTATTAAACTTTTGTGTGATTTTCTCCTGTTAATCTGTGTCATGTCAACTTAATTCCTAGACCAGCCAGAAGAACTTAGAAGGGTAGAGAAAAATTTCTTCCTCCCCAACAATGGTATAAGTGTTTTCTTTGGAATATCATTGGAAAAATGAGTGAAAGATTTTTAAATAATTTTATTTCCTTTTTTGTTGTATTATAGTAAGGCAATGAACAAAAGAGCAGTTTTCTAATTTATAGACTGATGCCATGCATTGGAATAAATCTATAAGTTAAAATAAACACCTCAGTGTTAAAAATAATGTATGTCTGAAATATTCCAAGCTCTTTCTTGAGTATACCATGTGAAACATAAAATTTAGGTCATGCTTCTAAGTAGGCTCACTCAAATATAAAATATTTATAGTTTAAGTAAAATCAGATTATATATTAATGGATATGATCTATGAAGGCGCCAGGGATACACGGTTTTCACTTCAGTAAATACTGAAACAATTTAATGAAATAACCAACGAAAGTGTCATTTAGTGCCAGTGTGATCAAGGGTGTGTCACCCGGGTTGTGACATGATTTGTCACCTGAGCAATTGTCTACTAACAGAGTGCAACCAAGTCCATTGACTCATTTATTGAGGACACTATGAAGCCATCCACTGGTAACGATTTTCAGTCATCACTGATCTAGGCCAGATTTGAACTGCTGACCTGGAGGTGCAAGATCCTATATCCGGCTTCTCATTACTTGTAGTAAGACTGTTTGCTTGCAAATAGTCTTACTAAAGAAACTGTTTAGAAAAGGAACAGATATTGCTTCGGTGTCTTCAAAAAACTTCCTGAATATACTGTTTCAAAATGTGCCTGTTTCACTAATTTGCTTCACTGATTTGCTTCTATTAGTAATATCCAGGATTCTGAAAGAAAGTAGGTATGTTTTATGCAAAGAAGGGATTAGGAGATTGAATCAACCAATTCTGCTGCAAAATATAATCAGTATTTCTTTATGATTTAAATTTTCCTAAAGAATGATGGAAGAGAGCAATTTACAAAAGTACTCACTTCTATTCGGCAGTCTTATTGATAATTTAAAGGCTACCGTATCTTTCCCAAATTCAGTAAGCTAGAAACCAACTGAACAAAAGAACAATCTCTCACAAATCGTATGACATTGACAAACTAAAAAATATCTCAAAAAGATCAGAAAAAAAAAGGGTATGAGTGGACAGATGAAAAATACATGTATAGCTGTCGCCCACCCAGTCATTGCCTCCTCCACAGCAGACTCTCAAAACGTGGAAAGGGAATATACATTACTCTGGAGCAGTGATTAATTCCATGTAACTTTCAAAGCAAGCTGACGAACTGAACACCTTTGAGAAAGGGATTTCATAAATACGCTATTAACATCATCATACTAAATTGCAAAATTATTTTCCCATATGGAAAGATCTTTTCTCATACTTTGTAAATTATTTCCTGACCCCTCTCTATAGATATGATTTTACTTTTCTTACTATTGGCTTGACTTTCTGAGAAGCTCTGCAGACACAAATTCCTATCCCATAAGTTTCTGCAGTGAGAGATGTTTCTCTCAAATATTGTTACAGATAGTGTATTTCATGTAAAAATGTGTCCCACATGGTGTAGTGTAAAAAGGATCTCTTATTTAAGTGACTCTGTTCAAAAAGAAATTCTTTACAGACATCTCTTTGAAACCGTAAGGAGGACCGAGTTTAACATGGCCCTTGGCAACTCTTATTTATGTATTTCTTTAGCCATTCTAGAGCACCCAAGTTCCAGAAACTTCTCATCACCTACGTTACAAAAAAGCAAATCTTCAACTTCAACAGATCTCATGCCTACCACCTTATACCCTAAGTCATAGTCTTTTCCGCACTTTGTGACCTTTTAAGTAATGGGAAACTGACCAGTCACAAAACTTCACTTCTGTGCCCCTCCTAGAAATGCAGTTTACCTGCTGGCATTCTTAAAAAAAAAGAAAAGAAAAGAAAAATAGAGTAGCTTTTATAACTTTTTTTGTGGCCTCTCCCGTTGCGGAGCACAGGCTCGGGATGCGCAGGCACAGCAGCCATGGCTCACGGGCCCAGCCTCTCCATGGCATGTGGTATCTTCCCGGACCGGGGCACAAACCCATGTCCCCTGCATCGGCAGGAAGACTCCCAACCACTGCACCACCAGGGAAGCCCAAACTTTTAATATTTTACAGTCAGCATATTAACACATGGAAATAAAATCAGTAACTCCATTTAATAGTGTTATTGTTATAATAATAGCAATTATAATCATGCAACAAATATTTATTGGGTATATATTGTGTGCCAGGCACTGCTCTGGGTACCAGGGAAAAAGAAAATAGATGAAAATCCCTGCCTGCATCGGCAGGCGGACTCTCAACCACTGCGCCACCAGGGAAGCCCCGCTTTTATAACTTTTTCTTGACTCTTTTCGGAAGGTGAGATGTGTGTATTGGACAATGTGGGTATGCAGGGCTGGATTATAGGTTATACTGAAGGCAGGAGAATAACTCAGAGTGTTTTTTTGTCCTACACATGTGATCGAAACCTGTCAGATTAAAACACGTAATTTTTCTCTCCAATAGCAAGTCCAAAAAGTCTATGTGGCTTGCAGCTTTGTGAATAAACTGGCCTTCTGTGTTTGATTATAGTATCTCTACAATAGTTTTCTGTTTAAAAAAGAAAAATTCTGGTGATGCTCAAATAGTTGTTGAACAGCTAACAATTTCTGAAATATAAATAATTATGTGTTATGCAATGTGCTACGTGCTCTACAGGTACAGCTCATTTTATCTGCAAAGTAACTCTGTCAAGTGAATAATATTTTATCTCAAGCTTTGCAGATGAAAAAACTGGGGCATGGATTAGTTAACAATTAGCTCATCATTAGCAAGGAAATAAAATACTGGATTCAAAAGCAAGAGTTTGTCTCTAGAGCCTGAAGTTTTAAACACAGCTTTATCTTCCATGGCCACTGTAGAGGAAGGAACACATATCACTCTCTTACGAAATGACATGCTCTCTGGATAAACTAACAATCCTTCTAGTGCTAGCTCCAGTTAAGAAGCCATTCTGACACTGTTCCCATTCCCATTCCCATCTGTTCATTCCCCTAAGAAGGGAATAAATTCATAAATTGGTATGAATGTAGCATACTCATCCTTGTGGTACGATATAGACCTGCACTCAGAAACTTTGTTAAAAGTCGTTTCTGATTCTAAAATGCTAAGATTTATGTTCATAAACAAATACAGTCTGCTTCAAGATTTTCAAGAGGAGAATAAAAGCAAGCTAAAAATATGCAACTAACAAAAATTCAACCTTAAACTGATATCAAGGGTAAATGATGGTTCTGTGATCATTAGTGGGGAGGGAAAATGGATTGGGTACTAGTGTCAAAGTGAAGCACTTGGCTGTCAGAAAGAGCCTAAGTAATGTCGACACAATTCTCCACCGCAGGCTATGATACTTGAAAACAGTTTCAACTAAGTTGTACCTAAATTACAGTTACCTGACATTGCTTCTGCTATCAACCTGAGGTGGAGGTGGAGGTGAAGCTGAACAAATCTGATAAACTGCTTTAAGGAAATGACAGCGACAGCCAACAGGAATAGGGCAGGATGATATAATCCACTTAAACTTTATCAAAGATCTTCATATTCTACATCAAAGACTTGTGTTTGAAATAAATAGGTACTCTCATGTGGGGAGGAAACAATAACAAAAAGAAAGGTTATCAGTTTTCTTGGTGGCCAAGAGGATCCAGAGATGAATCAATAAAAATTGGCAGAATCCAAAAGAAAAATTTTAAGTGATATTCAAACTGATCTTTCCAATATTCCTCTCAATGTAGTTTGTCAAAAATTTCAACTTGTCAATCAACTTTATCTCTTTCCTATCTGGCATCTGTGACAGTCTATAATGTTAGGGTAAACATAAGGATTTTGGTAAGTTTCTTACCAAATATCATCTAATAAACCAAAATATCAGATATTATTTATAATACAGGGAATTATCTGACCCCTTTCCCATTTCTATTACTACCTGTATCATTAAAAAGTGATATTTTTCTTCAAGTTCATTATGTTTCCATAAAAGTATAAATTAAGGACAGAGGAAAACATTAAGTTTGAATATCCTTGGTTTTAGTCAGGAGGTGATCCAAGCCATTAATGCTATTTAAACACCTTTCCTTTGGTATTCAAGACTGCAGCATGCTATCTTCAGGCAATGTACTGCTGAAAAACAAGACTTTAATGATAAAATAGAGGAACAAAGACAAGCTACTCTTGTCAGTGTCAGTAGGTAAATAGCACTAATCTGTCTTCATTATTGCTAAGCAGACCGGTGGGGTGGGAGGATGTGTAATGTCTTTTACCATTATCCAAGAGCTAAGTACCAGGCAGAAACTTAAAGGCAGAATTACCTTTGATCAACAAAAATGTGGCAATCATTTCAGTCTGAAGATTGCCTTCAGAGAATTTTAACATCTTTCTGTTAAAATGAGAAGACCTCTCACTTTCCCTCATTATCATCATTTCCCTAAATTGTAAAGTTTGTTAGATTTGAATACTTCACACAAGCTTCTTCTCCGCCAAAAACGGAATAAACCCTCCAAAATAATAAAACACCTTGATCAGTAGATTTTCTTTTTGCACTTCCCTTAAAGAGATAAAAATTAATCTAAAAGGCAGGAAAGACAAATTGGAACATAAAAAATACAAATACCTACAATCAAAATTAAATCCTTTTTTTTGAACAGTTTTGTTTCTGGGCTGTACAGTCTTCATTCCGCTAAAAGATACTACTTTTCCTTTACTTTTTGTTTTCTTTTTTTTTTTTTTTTTGCGGTATGCGGGCCTCTCACCTTTGTGGCCTCTCCCGCTGCGGAGCACAGGCTCCGGACTCGCAGGCTCAGCGACCACGGCTCACGGGCCCAGCCACTCCGCAGCATGTGGGATCCTCCCGGAACGGGGCATGAACCCGCGTCCCCTGCATCGGCAGGCGGACTCCCAACCACTGCGCCACCATGGAAGCCCTTCCTTTACTTTTGAAATCTTATACATGACCAAAATCTGCTAAACCCAATTAACTAGGATTGACCCCATGCAGAATTGTTAAATAAATGACATGTGTCTTGGGGTTCTCTTCTTTTAGTGTCCCTTCCCACTGCTTCCATGACACAGTCTTTTACCAACTCTGTTCAAAACAAAACAACAGGTCCAAAATGGAGTCTTTTATGTGAAACCCTATGTCACCAAACTGAGACACAGTTCCCGTCTCTCCCACATGTTAAACCAGTCAGTCAGGGATCATCTGGTCGGCACTAGTGAGGTCACTGGCCTGATAGAACCCTGCCATCCCCTAAAGGAAAGTGACCTGCCATACCCAATCCACTTTTTGCTAGTTAAACTTCCTTGTTCCCACTCCCTTCTGCCTATAAAGTCTTTAGTTTTGTACAGATCCTCAGAGCTTTTTATCTGCTGGATGGGATGCTACCCAGCTCATGAATCATGGAATAAAACCAGTAAGATCTTTAAAATTTACTCAGTTGAATTTCTTTTTTAACAATTCATCATCAAACTGGTCAGTAAATCTTTGTTCACACCCAAGCCCCAATTCTCACCTCTGCCACCACCGGCTACTCTTCCTGTGTTCCCTATGTTAATAAGGTAGACTCATCGGTCACTGAGTTATTAAGGTAAGAAGTATGGAGTCATCCTTGATTCAACATCCAATCAATCTCTATATGTTATTGATTGATTCTACCTTCTACGTATTTCTTGAATTTCACAATTTAACTCCATTCCCATATATACTTTCCTAACTAATGTCCACTATTTCAAGTCTTCCTCAATCTGTTCTTTACCAGGTAACCATTGATCTGGTTAAATAAAGAAAATCTGATCTTACTTTTCTATTTAAATTCATTAATGGATCCTCACATTATTCAGAATAAAAGACACATTCTTTCACATGAAGAGGTTTTGAGAGATACAGTTGGACTGGAAGATTGTGATTAATTCATACAGGGATAAAAATGACATACTAAGGAACATGGATTTAATTCTGAAGGAAATAGAAAGGCTTCAAGGTTTTTGAGCCAAGGAGAAACTTGATCAGTGCTATAGTTTAGGAAAAGAAAGCTTAGAGCAACAGGCAAAATTAACTGGGTGGAGTGTGCAAGACTGGATCAGGAAACCAATAAAGAAGGTATTGCAGTAAATTAGAAGAAAAGTAATGAGATCTTCCAGTATGGTAGTGGCTGTGAGAATGAGTAGGAAGGAATCAAAGTGAGAGGTATTATGAAGGAAAGTCAATAGTTCTCAACAAGTGACTGGCTATGAGAAGCAAAGATGACAGAGGATTTTAGCATAGTGACCAGGAAGAAGATAGTACAATTAATACTTAAGACATACTGCAGAAGGAGCACAGTATGTCCAGCTTCAGCCATATTGGATTTGAAGAATATTCTGATATGCCACTCAAGTAATGTTCACAGTAGGAAACTGAACATTTCAGACTAAGTCTTTTGTATGTTAAGTCAAGGATTTATACCTGATTATTTTTTTTTTTTTAAATACATATTCCCTGTTGTTGGTATAGAAAAAAATTACACAGCCTGTACATTTACAATTCTGTAAGGGAATTTTCAAATCATTGTGAGGCACAAGGCAAGACCAGCTACATAATTTACAGGGCCCAGTGGAAAATGAAAATATGGGGTCCCTGGTCCAAATATTAAGGGTTTCAAGATGGCAACAGCAAAGCATTTAACCAAGCCCAGGGCTCTTCTAAGCAATGAGCCTTGTGCAACTACGTTGATTTTACACCTATGAAGCCAGCTCTAGTGTAAGAATCAAGTGTTCTATCTCTTTTACTGTCATGATTACTAGGAGAAGAGATTTCAGGGGTCCATCTATGTCCTCTTATGCATCTCAAAATGCACTTGCAATTCTAATGGGGCACCATCAGGTTTCCTCAGTCTGTATGTGCTTGATAAAATCATAATTAGTCCTAATATATCTTCTTTGATAGAACTCCTGACATATTTACTGTCTGCCAACAGAGATAAAAATACTAGAAAAAAATAAGAAAGTTGAGAAGAGTAAAATTGTTTAAAAAATTCTCACTTTTGGTCTATTCTTCCCTATTATGTTAGATATTTAGTCCTAAGGCTAACAGTTTATCAAAAGTGGGACAAAAAATTCAGACATGAATTGGCATTGGAAAACAATTTGGAAGGATTCACACTGCTAGTCTAAAGTGAACCTCTTGGGGCTTCCCTAGTGGCGCAGTGGTGAGAGTCCACCTGCCGATGCAGGGGACACGGGTTCGTGCCCCGGTCCGGGAGGATCCCACATGCCGCAGAGCAGCTGGGCCCGTGAGCCATGGCCTCTGGGCCTGCGCGTCCGCAGTCTGTGCTCCGCGGCGGGAGAGGCCACGGCAGTGAGAGGCCCGCGTACCGCAAATAAAATAAAATAAAAATAAAATAAAGTGAATCTCTTGGTATTTTATTTATTTTTCAACAAACATTGTCTAGTGCAAGTTATGTGCTAGGCACTATTCTAAACGCTTTATAAATATTAACTGACTGACTGCTCATTAAAAAAACCTATGAGGCAGGTCTATTTTTCCCATTTCACAAGTAAGAAAATCAAGATACACAGAGGTTAATGATCTGCTCAAGGTTATAAAGCAAGAAGTAGCAAAGCCAAAAACTTGAACCTTCTGGCTCCAGAGTTCACATTCTTACATAATACACTGTGCTGTTCCCTCAATACACTACCACTTCCTCACAAACAGAAGCAGAAATGGAATGAAGTGTTACATAATTTTACAATTCTAGGGAAAATGATTATTTGATGTATATAAAAACATTTTTTTCAAAAATACTCAAATACAACAAACAAAATTATGAGTAATTATTGAAAGTACCCAAAAGATAAAACAGTAAAACACTGGGTAAATTTTGTATAGAAAAAATTGAGGTAATTTAGTATTTTAAATATGTACCATCTTTTTTTTTTTTAAGAAGATATTGGGGGTAGGAGTTTATTAATTTATGTATTTATTTTTGCTGTGTTGGGTCTTTGTTTCTGTGCGAGGGCTTTCTCTAGTTGTGGCAAGCGGGGGCCACTCTTCATTGCGGTGAGCGGGCCTCTCACTATCGCGGCCTCTCTTGTTGCGGAGCACAGGCTCCAGACCCGCAGGCTCAGTAGTTGTGGCTCACGGGCCTAGTTGCTCCGTGGCATGTGGGTCCTCCCACACCAGGGCTCGAACCCGTGTCCCCTGCATTAGCAGGCAGATTCTCAACCACTGTGCCACCAGGGAAGCTCCTATATGTACCCTCTTTAATTTGAATTCCTGTAACTATCCACAATTTGAAATTTAAATCAGTAAGTTGTCATCTAATGTGTAAATTCTGATTTTACATGTCTTTGGGGAAGAGTGGAATGGGATCTTCTTGAATTTTTTAATTGACTGCTCGGCTTTTTGCCACCTCCCACCCCTGTGCCTAATACACTGAAAAGTTAAGGAGCTCTTGTTTTATTATCCAGTATTTTGTGCTCTACTGTAATTCTTTTAAACTAGAGATCTGTACAGCTTGTATTTTTCAAGAGGTTGGAAGTATTTGGCCGTGGTGGGGGAAGTAATGATGGAAAGTCACTGATGGGGAGGGGACTTGAGCTGATGAGCAGTCAGGCCCCTAGAGGATAGTCTGATATTAGTTTTTCAGAATTTAACTCAACATACATGTATAATTTTCTAACACGTATGAAAGAAAAAACAATAACTTACTATTAATACCTACCCTAATTCACTCTTTACTTGTTTTCAAACTTTTCTAAAACTAAGGTGATTATAAAATCTATTTTCCAAAATGTGTAACACTTTTGGGAAATATAAGAAAGCAATACTAAAAATTATGCTGGGATGACAGGTATGCCAAGACTATCCAAGGCAACTAGGGCGTATCACTCAATTTATAACCAATCCAATCTAATCCAGCTTTACCTTAACCAACTGTTCATAACCCATCAGCAAAAAATTAGGAAATCTTATTAAACTCTTTCATTCAAAGCTGATAACATGGAGGAGATTCAAGATGGCGGAAGAGTAAGACGCGGAGATCACCTTCCTCCACACAGATACATCAGAAATACATCTACATGTGGAACAGCTCCTACAGAACACCTACTGAACGCTGGCAGAAGACCTCAGACCTCCCAAAAGGCAGGAAACTCCCCACGTACCTGGGTAGGGCAAAAGAAAAAAGAATAAACAGAGACAAAAGGATAGGGACGGGACCTGCACCAGCGGGAGGGAGCTGTGAAGGAGGAAAGGTTTCTCACACATTAGGAAGCCGCTTCGCAGGCGGAGACTGCGGGTGGCGGAGGGGGGAAGCTTCGAAGCGGCGGAGGAGAGCGCAGCAACAGGGGTGTGGAGGGCAAAGCGGAGAGATTCCCGCACAGAGGATCGGTGCCGACCAGCACTTACCAGTTCGCAAGGCTTGTCTGCTCCCCCGCCGGGGCTGGAGGGGGGGGGGGGGGGGGGGGGGAGGGGGTGTGTGTGAGTGCTGGGAGCTGAGGCTCGGGCTTCAGTTGGAGCGCTGGGAGAGGACTGGGGTTGGCGACGTGAGCACAGCCTGAAGGGGTTAGTGCGCCACACCTAGCCCGGAGGGAGTCCGGGAAAAAGTCTGGAGCTGCCGGAAGAGGCAAGAGACTTTTTCTTACCTCTTTGTTTCCTGGTGCGTGAGGAGAGGGGATTAAGAGCACCGCCTAAACAAGCTCCAGAGACGGGCGCGAGCCTCGGCTATCAGCGCGGACCCCAGAGACGGGCATGAGACGCTAAGGCTGCTGCTGCCGCCACCAAGAAGCCTGTGAGCAAGTACAGGCCACTATCCACACCTCCCCTCCCGGGAGCCTGTGCAACCTGCCACTGCCAGGGTCCCGTGATCCAGGGACAACATCCCCGGGAGAACGCACGGCGCGACTCAGGCTGGTGCAACGTCACGCCTGCCTCTGCCGCCGCAGGCTCGCCCCGCACTCCGTGCCCCTCCCTCCCCCCGGCCGAGTGAGCCAGAGCGCCCGAAGCAGCTGCTCCTTTAACCCCATCCTGTCTGAGCGGGAGCAGACTCACTCAGGTGACCTACACGCAGAGGCGGGTCCAAATCCAAAGCTGAACCCCAGGAGCTGTGCGACAAAGAAGAGAAAGGGAAATTTCTCCAGCAGCCTCAGGAGCAGCAGATTAAAGCTCCACAATCAACTTTATATACCCTGCAACTGTGTAATACCTGAATAGACAACAAATCATCCCAAATTGAGGAGGTGGACTTTGGGAGCAAAGATATATAATTTTTTCCCCTTTTTCTCTTTTTGTGAGTCTGTATGTCTATGCTTCTGTGTGTGATTTTGTCTGTATAGCTTTGCTTCCACCATTTGTCCTAGGGTTCTGTCCATCCGTTTTTTTTTTATTGTTGTTCTTTTTTTTACTTAAAAATTTTTTTCTTAATAATTATTTTAATAACTTTCTTTTCTTTCTCTCTTTCTTTCTCTCTCTCTCTCTCCTCCCTCTCCCTCTCCCTCTCCCTCTCCCTCTCCCTCTCCCTCTCCCTCCCTCTCTCTCTCTCTCTCCCTCCCTTTTATTCTGAGCCATGTGGATGAAAGGCTCTTGGTGCTCCAGCCAGGCATCAGTGCTGTGCCTCTGAGGTGGCAGAGCCAACTTCAGGACACTGGTCCACAAGAGACCTCCCAGCTCCACATAATATCAAACAGCGAAAATCTCCCAGAGATCACCATCTCAACACCAGCACCCAGCTTCACTCAACGACCAGCAAGCTACAGTGCTGGGCACCTATGACAAACAACTATCAAGACAGGAACCCCATCCACTAGCAGAGAGGCTTCCTAAAATCATAATAAGGTCACAGACACCCCAAAACACACCACCAGACGGGGACCTGCCCACCAGAAAGACAAGATCCAGCCTCATCCACCAGAACACAGGCACTAGTCCCCTCCACCAGGAAGCCTACACAATCCACTGAACCAACCTTAGCCACTGGGACAGACACCAAAAACAATGGGAACTACGAACCTGCAGCCTGTGAAAAGGAGACCCCAAACACAGTAAGTTAAGCAAAATGAGAAGACAGAAAAACACAGCAGATGAAGGAGCAAGGTAAAAACCCACCAGACCTAACAAATGAAGAGTAAATAGGCAGTCTACCTGAAAAAAAATTCAGAATAATGATAGTACAGATGATCCAAAATCTTGGAAGTATAATGGAGAAAATACAAGACACGTTTAACAAGGACCTAGAAGAACTAAAGAGCAAACAAACAATGATGAACAACACAATAAATGAAATTAAAAATTCTCTAGAAGGGATCAATAGCAGAATAACTGAGGCAGAAGAACGGATAATTGACCTGGAAGATAAAATCGTGGAAATAACTACTGCAGAGAAGAATAAAGAAAAAAGAATGAACAGAACTGAAGACAGTCTCACAGACCTCTGGGACAACATTAAACGCACCAACATTCGAATTCTAGGGGTCCCAGAAGAAGAAGAGAAAAAGAAAGGGACTGAGAAAATATTTGAAGAGATTATAGTTGAAAACTTCCCTAACATGGGAAAGGAAATAGTTAATCAAGTCCAGAAAGCACACAGACTCCAATACAGGATAAATCCAAGGAGAAACATGCCAAGACACATATTAATCAAACTATCAAAAATTAACTACAAAGAAAACATATTAAAAGCAGCAAGGGAAAAACAACAAATAACACATAAGGGAATCCCCATAAGGTTAACAGCTGATCTTTCAGCAGAAACTCTGCAAGCCAGAAGGGAGTGGCAGTACATATTTAAAGGCATGAAGGAGAAAAACCTACAACCAAGATTACTCTACCCAGCAAGGATATCATTCAGATTTGATGGAGAAATTAAAACCTTTACAGACAAGCAAAAGCTAAGAGAACTCAGCACCACCAAACCAGCTTTACAACAAATGCTAAAGGAACTTCTCTAGGCAGGAAATACAAGAGAAGGAAAAGACCTAAAATAACAAACCCAAAACAATTAAGAAAACGGGAATAGGGACATACGTATCGATAATTACCTTAAATGTAAATGGATTAAATGCTCCAACCAAAAGACACAGACGGGCTGAATGGATACAAAAACAAGGCCCATATATATGCTGTCTACAAGAGACCCACTTCAGACCTAGGGACACATATGGACTGAAAGTGAGGGGATGGAAAAGATATTCCATGCAAATGCAAATCAAAAGAAAGCTGGAGTAGCAATTCTCATATCAGACAAAATAGACTTTAAAATAAAGACTATTACAAGAGACAAAGAAGGACACTACATAATGATGAAGGGATCCCTTCATCAAGAATCCAAGAAGAAGATATAACAATTGTAAATATTTATGCACCCAACATAGGAGCGCCTCAATACATAAGGCAAATACTAACAGCCATAAAAGGGGAAATTGACAGTAACACAATCATAGTAGGGGACTTTAACACCCCACTTTCACCAATGGACAGATAATCCAAAATGAAAATAAATAAGGAAACACAAGCTTTAAATGATACATTAAACAAGATGGACTTAATTGATATTTATAGGACGTTCCATCCAAAAACAACAGAATACACATTCTTCTCAAGTGCTCATGGAAAATTCTCCAGGATAGATCATATCTTGGGTCACAAATCAAGCCTTGGTAAATTTAAGAAAATTGAAATTGTATCAAGTATCTTTTCTGAACACAATGCTATGAGACTAAATATCAATTACAGGAAAAAATCTGTAAGAAATACAAACACATGGAGGCTAAACAATACACTACTTAATAACCAAGAGATCACTGAAGAAATCAAAGAGGAAATCAAAAAATACCTTGAAACAAATGACAATGAAAACACAATGACCCAAAACCTATGGGATGCAGCAAAAGCAGTTCTAAGAGGGAAGTTTATAGCAATACAATCCTATCTTAAGAAGCAAGAAACATTGCAAATAAAAAACCTAACTTTACACCTAAAGCAGTTAGAGAAAGAAGAACAAAAACCCCCCAAAGTTAGCAGAAATCATAAAGATCAGATCAGAAACAAATGAAAAAGAAATGAAGGAAATGATAGCAAAGATCAATAAAACTAAAAGCTGGTTCTTTGAGAAGATAAACAAAATTGATAAACCATTAGCCAGACTCATCAAGAAAAAAAGGGAGAAGACTCAAATCAATAGAATTAGAAATGAAAAAGGAGAAGTAATAACTGACACTGCAGAAATACAAAGGATCATGAGAGATTACTACAAGCAACTCTATGCCAATAAAATGGACAACCTGGAAGAAATGGACAAATTCTTATAAATGCACAACTTCCGAGACTGAATCAGGAAGAAATAGAAAATATGAATAGACCAATCACAAGCACTGAAATTGAAACTGTGATTAGAAATCTTCCAACAAACAAAATCAGAGGACCAGATGGCTTCACAGGCAAATTCTATCAAACATTTAGAGAAGAACTAACACCTATCCTTCTCAAACTCTTCCAAAATATAGCAGAGGGAGGAATACTCCCAAACTCATTCTACGAGGCCACCATCACCCTAATACCAAAACCAGACAAAGTTGTCACAAAGAAAGAAAACTACAGGCCAATATCACTGATGAACATAGATGCAAAAATCCTCAACAAAATACTAGCAAACAAAATCCAACAGCACATTAAAAGGATCATACACCATGATCAAGTGGGATTTATCCCAGGAATGCAAGGATTCTTCAATATACGCAAATCAATCAATGTGATACACCATATTAACAAATTGAAGGAGAAAAACCATATGATCATCTCAATCGATGCGGAGAAAGCTTTTGACAAAATTCAACACCAATTTATGATAAAAACCCTACAGAAAGTAGGCATAGAGGGAACTTTCCTCAACATAATAAAGGCCATATATGACAAACCCACAGCCAACATCACCCTCAATGGTGAAAAACTGAAACTGTTTCCACCAATATCAGGAACAAGGCAACGTTGCCCACTCTCACCACTATTATTCAACATAGTTTTGGAAGTTTTAGCCACAACAATCAGAGAAGAAAAAGAAATAAAAGGAATCCAAATCAGAAAAGAAGAAGTAAAGGTGTCACTCTTTGCAGATGACATGATACTATACATAGAGAATCCTAAAGATGCTACCAGAAAACTACTAGAGCTAATCAATGAATTTAGTAAAGTAGCAGGATACAAAATTAATGCACAGAAACCTCTGGCATTCCTATACACTAATGATGAAAAATCTGAAAGTGAAATTAAGAAAACACTCCCATTTACCATTGCAACAAAAAGAATAAAATATCTAGGAATAAACCTACCTAAGGAGACAAAAGACCTGTATGCAGAAAATTATAAGACACTGATGAAAGAAATTAAAGATGATACAAATAGATGGAGAGAAATACCATCTTCTTGGATTGGAAGAATCAACATTGTGTAAATGACTCTACTACCCAAAGCAGTCTACAGATTCAATGCAATCCCTATCAAACTACCACTGGCATTTTTCACAGAACTAGAACAAAAACTTTCACAATTTGTATGGAAACACAAAAGACCCCGAATAGCCAAAGCAATCTTGAGAACGAAAAATGTAGCTGGAGTAATCAGGTTCCCTGACTTCAGACTATACTACAAAGGTACAGTAATCAAGACAGTATGGTACTGGCACAAAAACAGAAATATAGATCAATGGAACAGGATAGAAAGCCCAGAGATATACCCATGCACATATGGTCACCTTATCTTTGATAAAGGAGGCAAGAATATACAATGGAGAAAAGACAGCCTCTTCAATAAGTGGTGCTAGGAAAACTGGACAGGTACATGTAAAAGTATGAAATTAGAACACTCCCTAACACCATACACAAAAATAAACTCAAAATGGATTAAAGACCTAAATGTAAGGCCAGATACTATCAAACTCTTAGAGGAAGACTTAGGCAGAACACTCTGACATAAATCACAGCAAGATCCTTTTTGACCCACCTCCTAGAGAAATGGAAATAAAGACAAAAATAAACAAATGGGACCTAATGAAACTTAAAGGAAACCAAACAGCAAAGGAAACCATAAACAAGACCTAAAGACAACGCTCAGAATTGGAGGAAATATTTGCAAATGAAGAAACTGACAAGGGATTAATCTCAAAAATTTACAAGCAGCTCATGCAGCTCAGTGTTAAAAAAGCAAACAACCCAATACAAAAATGAGCCGAAGACCTAAATAGACAGTTTTCCAAAGAAGATATACAGATTGCCAACAAACACATGAAAGAATGCTCAACATAATTAATCATTAGAGAAATGCAAATCACAACTACAATGAGATATCATCTCACACCAGTCAGAATGGCCATCATCAAAAAATCTACAGACAATAAATGCTGGAGAGGGTGTGGAGAAAAGGGAACCCTCTTGCACTGTTGGTGGGGATGTAAATTGATACAGCCACTATGGAGAAGAGTATGGACGTTCCTTAAAAACTAAAACTAGAACTACCATACGACCCAGCAATCCCACTACTGGGCATATACCCTGAGAAAACCATAATTCAAAAAGAGTCATGTACCAAAGTGTTCATTGCAGCTCTATTTTCAACAGTCAGGACATGGAAGCAACCTAAGTGTCCATCAACAGATGAATGGATAAAGAAGATGTGGCACATATATACAATGGAATATTACTCATCCATAAAAAGAAACGAAGTTGAGTTATTTGTAGTGAGGTGGATGGACCTAGAGTCTGTCATACAGAGTGAAGTAAGTCAGAAAGAGAAAAACAAATACCGTATGCTAACACATATGTATGGAATCTAAGAAAGAAAAAAAAAGGTCATGAAGAACCTAAGGGCAAGATGGGAATAAAGACACAGACCTACTAGAGAATGGACTTGAGGATATGGGGAGGGGGAAGGGTAAGCTGTGACAAAGTGAGAGAGTGACATGGACATATATACACTACCAAATGTAAAATAGATGGCTAGTGGGAAGCAGCCGCATAGTACAGGGAGATCAGCTCAGTGCTTTGTGACCACCTAGAGGGGTGGGATAGGGAGGGTGGGAGGTAGGGAGATGCAAGAGGGAAGAGACATGGGAACATATGTATATGTATAACTGATTCACTTAGTTATAAAGCAGAAACTAACACACCATTGTAAAGCAATTATACTCCAATAAAGATGTTAAAAAAAAAAAAAAAAACGCTGATAACATTAGCTAATTGGTCCAGGTGCAACCCTATGCATTTTGATTTATTTCCTGTGACTCAACCACATGCATGTATAAATGATTTTCAGCACACCCGTTCTCATTTCTCAGACAGGTAAGTAGAAAATAAAAGCTTAGAAAAGTGAAACTTCCACTTTACCGTGCTTATACCAGTTTTGAAAGATGTGAAAGGGAAAAGGGGGAGGAAGGGAGAGGGGAGAAAGGAAGAGGAAGAAGAGAGATGTCAACTAGATGTCTGGGCAGATGATTAGGGTGACAAAAATTGTAGCATTAATACCTATGAATGCCTGGTTCAGTGATTTTATAAACATACCCAGACTTAATGAGGCTCAGAGTTATTGAAAACCACTAATCAATTTTGAAGAATACCTATATATTAGGCAATGTCAATGTATACTCGAGAATTCTGATATTTATAAATTTAGCATTTATGTTCTTTTTTTAATATAAATTTATTTATTTATTTTTGGCTGTGCTGGGTCTTCATTGCTGCGCGTAGGCTTTCTCTAGGTGCAGCGAGTGGGGGCTACTCTTTGTTGCAGTGTGTGGGCTTCTTATTGTGAAGGCTTCTCTTGCTGCAGAGTAGGGCTCTGGGCACACAGGCTTCAGTAGTTGTGGCACACAGGATCAGTAGTTGTGTCTCGTGGGTTCTAGAGCGCAGGCTCAGTAGTTGTGGCGCATGGGCTTAGTTGCTCTGCGGCATGTGGGATCTTCCCGGACCAGGGCTCAAACTTGTGTCCCCTGCAATGGCAGGCAGATTCTTAACCACTGCACCACCAGGGAAGTCCAACATTTATGTTTTCAACTACTGGTTTGAGACCCAAGAATCTATGACTTATATTCATTTGTGATTTTCCTGAGTCAGCAATTTTACATATAATCTGAGAATGGGAGTAAACCACTCTTCTAGCATGTGATCTTAGTGGACTATTGTCACGACATTCACACCTTTAAATTGGCTCTTCACTCATCATTATCATGCATTTTACAGGGGAAATTATATGCTATGATAGTATCCAATGATTTGATGACTTGGTATTCCCTATAATGAAAAAATTTCCTTTCCCAAGAATCAAAGTCAAGGACTTCCCTAGTGGCACAGTGGTTAAGAATCTGCCTGCCAATGGAGGGGACACGGGTTCGAGCCCTGGTCCAGGAAGATCCCACATGCTGCGGAGCAACTAAGCCCATGCACCACAACTGCTGAAGCTCACGTGCCCTAGAGCCCATGTGCAGCAACTATTGAGCCCACGGGCTGCAACTACTAAAGCCTACGCGCCTAGAGCCTGTGCTCTGCAACAAGAGAAGCCACCGCAATGAGAAGCCTGTGCACTGCAACGAAGAGTCACCCCTGCTCGCTGCAACTAGAGAAAGCCTGCGGGCAGCAACGAAGACCCAACGCAGCCAAAGAAAAAAGAAAAAAGAATCGGAGTCAATTGTGTACATAAGCAACCCCCTTCTAGTAGACAAATCCATTCAAATCCAAAAGTATGTCTGTTTTGAGAAACTAAAATTTGGAGAGGGAAAATTGGATGTTTTCACAGGGTAATGTGGAGCTATGTCAACTGATGGCTTATCCTCCACTCTAGGAATTTATCCAAAGAACTTTGGCCCTTCAAATCAGAGTTCTGGTTTCCCTGCATGGTATTGGATAAACACTGAGAATTCATGCTCTGCAGTGTTCTTTTTCTTTGAATGACCACAAACACCATTATGTCAAGTCAAGCAAAGTATGACACGATTGACTAGCCTGCAATTTTCTTTTATATCAATCACATTTCAGACATGTCTACGTGAGGCTACACCCTGGTCACCTTGATCAGACACAGGCATATCCCAGGTCCCTACCATAAACCCATTTATAAATCATCTCTCAGGGTACAGGCTGTTAACTTCAGCTCCCCTTGCCTCTTATTACTGTAAGTTGCTTGATCTTTTTTCTGTTTCGGTATCAGAGTGAGACTTTATTCCCAAATTCTGAGGCCTCCTTTATTTGGAACCACTGTGTTCCAAATGAAGTTGTAGGAAAAAAATGATTTCAATATTTAGACAATATTCTGTCTTTGACTAATTTAAGCCCTTCGTAGAAAATTAATTTTACTAATTCAGTAGCCAAGAAAATTGAGATTGACATAAATAGAGGCAAAGAAAATGACATAATACTAATAGACATTTTGCCTGTACAACATAACAATCTTAAACGCTTTGCTTTTTTCAAATGTTTGCATCTACTTTTGGACAGGTGTTTCAATTATGGGGATATATACTTTAGTTACTTCAGTTATCTATTACTTTGTAACTAACCACCTCAAAATTTAGTTTAAACAATGTTTGTTTTTGTTTTTCTTCATTATTCTGTGTTTGGCTGGGCTCAGCTACATGGTTCTCCCCATGTGTGATTGGGTAGAGTTATTCATCTAGGCCTGTGGTAGCACAGCGGAGGCTGGATGTCCAGGAAGACCTCATTCTCATAGCTAGCAGTTGATCTTGGCTGTCAGTGGAGCAATTGTTTGGTCTCAATGTGGCTTTTCTCTCTCCAGTAGTCAAAACTTGCTTCCTCACATCACGGTAACTGGATTCCAACAGAATGAAAGCAGAAGCTAATAGACCTCTTAAAGCCTAGATTCATTCTCACCATGTCCTATTGATCAAAGCAAGTCATGGGACTAACCCAGACTCTAGAGGAATGGAAATAATCTTCAACATTTAGTGAAAAGAGAGGTGTATGCATGTAGGAATGGGCATAACTTTTTTTTTTTTTTTTACAGCTGCCTTTAGAGATAACTTCTAACATGAAGTTGTCATTGGAAGGAAAGGACAAAGGCTATACAACTATGTATGTTGAAATCAGGGAGGCAAAGAACGTATTGAATTCTTAACAACTTTTCCTCCTAGTAATCCTGATATAAATTGTTTAATAAAAGTTACTCCAAATTATCTTCTCTAGAGCTTGAAGTAAATCTTCAAGTCACCAGCTTAGTTTCGTGCTTTAGGCATTTCCCCAATTTCTCATTTCTTGAAAAACGTCTGTTCTTAGCAAAGAGGTTTTCACTAAAACGCAAAAGCAAAAAATGTATCACTTTCTCTACTTTGTAGAGATTTAACTAAGAAAACCAGCTATAAAAAAAAATGTGTATCCAAACTTAGTAATTAGTTAAAATATCACTGAGTTCAATCTATGCAGATTTCTCCTAACCCAAAATTAGATACAGCAAATAATCATTAACTATAGATCCTAATAACTTAATATCAGTCCTGTCTTACATAAAACCTAATCAAACAAGTCTTAATTCTGAAAAGTTCATAACAAAAACATCTAGTATCTCAAGAAGATTCTACTTTAAAAAATAAAATTAAAAAAATAAAACTCATGAAGAGCTTTCTTATTCTCCAATGTTGTGTTATTTGAAAAGAATGTTTTTTTTAAATTTTTCTCCAGGAAGTAGGACAAGCCTGGAATCACTCAGAGCTACAAATCCCAAAGACAGACTACCTGATAAGAGAAGGAAGATATTTCTGTGTCTCCAAATGGCAAAGAACACTCACAGGGCATATTATATCATCTGTTGCAGAATTTCGATTGGACTGATCTGACCAGGCAGAGGTGATTTATGGCTTATGTTTTATTTGGTTCCATCCCTTTTTACAATAATATATCCATCTCTGTTTATTTGGGGAACAATCAGATTTTACACTTCTTATGCAGAAATGCTTAGAAGATATAAAGTATGCATTTAAACTTTTAGAAATAGAATCGACCCGATCTATGCATATATATACGCAAATACATATTCAAAAGCTATGCGTCTAATAAAAGTTACTTGAAATTGATCATGGGTTATTTCATTCTAAACACAAAATAATAAAGTACACTTTCAAAATTATTATCTCAGGAAAAAAAAAAAAACATTGTCAACTGTGGTAGGCAAAAAACAGTGCCCTCTCCCGCCAAAGATGTTCATGCCTTAATCGCTAGAACCTGTGCACATGTTACTTTACACCATAAGTGAAACTTTGCAAAGCGATTAAAGTTAAGGATCATGAGATAGGGAAGACTATATCCTGAATTATCTGGTGGCCCCAATCTAATTATATGAGTCCTTAAAATTGGAGAACCATTCCAAAGATGGGTAGATGACTATGGAAGAAGAGTCAGAGAGATGTGATATGAAGATGAGTCAAACTGCTATTGCTGGTTTTGAAGGCAGAGGACAAAGGACATCAACCAAGGGATGCAGGCAGCCTCTAGAAGCTGAGAAGGGCAAGAAAATGTATTCTCCCCTAGAGCCTCCAGAACAGAACACAACCCTTTCAACATCTTGATTTTAGTCCAGTGAGACCTATGTTGGACTTCTGACCTACAAAACTGGAATGTAATAAACTTGTAATTCTTAGACCACTGAATTTTGGGCATTTTTAACTTCAATTATTTATATACAATGCTACAACCAACCACACCTGAAGATACATATTTAGACAATGCCAACATTCAAACTATTTTATATATTTGTGTATTCTAATAATGTACCTATGTCAAAACTAACCTGTTGGTAAATTAATATTGCTCAAACAAATCCAACCTATAATTATTTAAAGTGTGCATGCTTGTAGATGTGTTAATATGTTTGTTTTAATTGTACTGTTTTAAAGTGTAGTTGGTAAACATGGTAAACTTCCTAACATAAATATTGTCTTTTTTCTTCCAGTAGTAATGTGGCAGATACTGTCATTACTTTAAAATATTCACATCTACCTGTCGTCTTCTCCACAAATTCCCCAATTTTGAAACAAGTGGAACCCTTTGCC
This sequence comes from Aethalodelphis obliquidens, assembly GCF_003676395.1. NCBI lineage: Eukaryota > Metazoa > Chordata > Mammalia > Artiodactyla > Delphinidae > Aethalodelphis > Aethalodelphis obliquidens. The sequence goes on from NW_020837945.1 coordinate 31,401,892, forward strand.
AGTTTCAGAGAAAGATTCATAACTGGACTAAAACTACCATTACTATGGCCCTATCCTTTTTGCCAGTGGTGGGTCTAGTGTTGATATATACCTATTTGTGGCAAAAGAGACCCAAGAAGAAATCTTTTAGGGGACCTCTATTTCCATGAGAACAGTTTTCCATCCTACTTTTTGCCTTTGGATGAAATTTTGATGACAGGAGCCACAGCAGCCATCTTGCAGCTATAGGGAGATAGAGAAGCACAAATACAAAAAGCCTACATGACCAGAAGGGTAGAATAGAGAGATAAAAAAAATTGCTTTGGATTGCCTTTCTTGGTCTTATTCAAGAAGTAATTAAATGTTTGCTTTGAATAAGTAAAAAGTTTTTATTACATAAGCTACTATTATCAGATTTTCTGCTACTTACAAACACATGTTAGTTGCTACAGATGAAAAGACATTTCCTTAGACACCAACATACAAGTAGTCATAAACAAAGCTTTAAATTAATTATTATCTGTGCTTACATTTGTAATGGAGTCTAAATTTTTGAAAATTAAAAGGCAGTTAGATCAGAGCTTTGGTAAACACTTGGAGTTCCCCAAAAAGTTTTCCTCTCTTACAGGAATATTTGGACCAAATCTGTTTTATGAAATTTCTGTAACTTTTGTAGAGAATTCAGTGTTACTTATTAATGGGCTGGTGGTTAGTATCAATTGATAAATGCAGCCATGGAAGGAAAAACACCATTCAGAACTGTTCTGTTCAGATCTTTGAATAAAGACACTTAGGAGATAATTCATCAGACAAAATGCACGGAGATCGGTGCTATTTGTACATAGTACTACTATACTGTAATTGGTGATCCTTCCCAACCCTGTCAACTATCTTCTCAATCTCCCTCTTTCCACAACACCACCCACCCCCAAATCCTTTTCTAAAAGAAAAAAAAAAATCTTTGTTTAGGTGGTATTGTAGTCTCTTAAGACAAGCATATGTTTAAAGCAATTTGGTATGTAAGATGAATTTCAATAGAAAATAATTTTGCCATTAGAGCCTTTGGTAAAATTGCAAAATGCGTTGAGTTTATGTTTGGTGCCCTTTGTCCCCGCCTTCCTGTTCGAATCTACTTATACTTTTATCTTTTGGGGATCGATTCATACCCTTACTATTTTTTTTATATTTTCAAGACTCCAACCTCTTTCCTCCTTCCTTCAACTTTTGACAGGAAGTTGCTCTCTTTGTCAAAAATGCCAATAACCCACTTTCCCTCCCCCCAAAGGCTTATTAGCCCCCTCATTTCTGCAACTGATATCATTTAAAAAGAAAATAATTTAAATTCATTCACATTAAAGAATGACTGGCTGATAGGCTCAACTACCCCCATAATTATTTTTATTTTAAAACAAGGAGATTATTAACCTAAATTACACTCATCAGAGAAGCAGCTGGCATATAGGACTTGGTTTTCATCTCAGCTGACCACGTCATTCATTCTCACCAGGACTCACTCATCTTTTAAAAGACAAGTTTGAATTAGAGAATTTTTACAGGTTCTAAAAAAAAGTCAATATCCTGTGATTCTTTACATATGGGAAGAGGATAATTTTGAGTTAGGGGACATGTATATTACACCTTTTCTGTAATACATGTATAAATAATCTGGCAAACTGGTTCTACAAATTTTCTTAATTTTGACCAAAAACCTGGCGATTCTAAAAAATAATAGTTTTGAAACAAGAAATTCTCACACACACCTGAGATTTTCTCCTTGGTAATTAACTCTCCTAAAGAGTTTTTCAGTTATTACCACACTGAGAATGAATAAAGAAAGATTTGTGCAGGGGATGATATTTGATCATTGTGTCCATTTATTCTTTAAGTACAAAATTCAGCAGAGTCCGAGCATTTTGACAGGTGTGACAGATCGGCAGCTGCAGAAACACACCGTCTGCTGCAGGAAGCCCCACACCTGCATGTAGAAGGTATTAGTCCATATAGAAAACTTGGAACCTTCACTATAATCTAGAATTTTCCTTTGAAATTTGACTTGCTACTGTGTCCTAAGTAAACAGTGACAGTAATTAAGGCTAGCCTGCCTCCTTCAAGCAAACTCAACTCCAGTTAAGCAAAAATATATATATATATATATATGCTGTCTGGATTTTAATTGGCTAGATTTGCCATCCATCTACTGCATGTGGTAAAAGGTGACCAGATGAAGAAAAGCAGCAGTAAATTCGAATTATTGCTCAGGAAATTGCTGTAGCACTTCATTTTTAAATGCAATTCAAAGTGAAATGCTATTAATAAAAAGGCTCATAATATGAAAAGTTTATTTTAGAGTGGTATAATGCAGTTTAGGGCGATGCTGTAATTCTATAGAGGGAGGTTAGATGATCTACAGAACAGGAAATGACTTACATTAGTGAAACAAACATAATTGACATCAGTTAGGAAGTATGGACAACAGGGAGTCCAGTATTTTCACAACATGCTACTTCTCCCTCAGGATGCTTACTACTAAATTGCTGAGGGAAAAGTTTTAAAATATCCAATTACATCATGAGAAGTAGTTTAAAGGTCTATGAGGTTTAAATTCAATCTGGAACAGATGACTAGCAGAATCTTAGTACTGGGTTGATAAATTTTTATAGAATGGTACAGAAATCTGCAACCACATTAGTTCTTGCCCAAAATAGAACAACTGATCCTTAACTTTGCAAAGGTTTCCAGTGTGGTTTCCAGTGTGGGTTCCAAATTCTTCAAATATCCTTTGCACATATCCTGTGGCCTATTTTTATGTAATATATTTTGATGCTAGGTTTCTATGCATTCCATGCAACTAAGATGTCATTTGCATAAACATTAGCACAGCCAAAATCTCAATCCAATTTTTATTGCACTCAGGATCCTGATCCAGTTCTCTGTAGAGCAAGATTTAAGATTACTCACTCATTTCAACATGTAAAATTAGAAGATATTTATGTTAGATGATGGATACTTGATACCACATGGGGATATAAATGGAAAAAAATACAAAAACAGAGCCATTCTATTTGCGTATATAAAAAGATTTCTTTGTTTGGGACCTCTGGCATCCATTTATAAAATATAGCTTTATTTGCGACAGACTGCATCCATAATGTTACAACCATGTTGAAAACTAAATAATGTGGGAAAATGGAGCGCTGTGTATCTTATATGCACTCAACAGAACATATAATGGATCTCTTTCAAATTTCCAATGAATTCTCGTCATAAGGCACTGCTTTTCTTGTTGAAGAGAAGATCTAGCGCCTCACGAGGTGTATCTGCATGCTGCAATGCCTCTCACCATGCTGTGACTTTTCTCCTGGCCTTTGAAATGCACTCACCATTCTCCTTATTCTTAAGACTGAACATATACAGGGTAGCTTGCCTGGAGGAACTTCAGTCTTCCTTTCTTTACTCGCCATGATCTGGCTGTGTTTCAGAATTTCAATGCATTGTAACTGTAGCTAGTAATGTAGCATTTGAAGGACAAAAGTTAATACAATATAACAATGAAACAAATTAGCTACTGTGGTAAGTCTAAAATGCAGGCATTGCCATACAGCCATTATTTTAATCCTAATGTTGGTACATTGAAGATGCTGCCCTGCAGGTGGATACACCAACACTTTTGAGTTTATTACTTTTTTATTACCCAGGGTATCTTCTGTTTAAAGAGGAGAATTCTGTAGCAACTTTCATCTCTGCATTACTAAATAATTACATTGAGGGCACGTAAACTTTGCTGTTAAATATGGGACTAGACAGTTTATAATAACCCATACTTTTACAAAGCATGTTTCAATACTCCTAACTCATTTAATCTTCAAAGCAATTCTATTTTTATCCCTACTTCATGGATGTGAAAATTGAAATGCAGCAAAGAAACAAAACTTGCCTTTGCTTTCAAAGCTAGTAAGCATCAGAGCCATGAGGATACAGGTTTTCCTATCCTGGTAAAATGCTATTTCTAACATGTGATACTGCCTATCAGAGCTATTCAATACTTTGATCTTCAGATGTTGTTAAATTTATAGCATTATCTGACCCTACACATTAGTTCATTACTTTAGGCATATCTTCCTCTGTGCCCTTTAAGGGAGAAGTTACTTGCCAACAAACAGTGGTTTCTGGCTTCTCTTCACACAGGCTGCTGAACACAATTATAGCTTAATGACTCAAGAGTTTCCCAGAGCTGGTATTCTTTTCTGAAATGAGTTACCCAGATCCTTTTTATGCATGGCTGCATGCAGTAAAATGGAAATGTGAGATCACCATTCTGTATTCTCTTGTTCAGATTCAGATCCACAAGTGTTTTCTGACAGCCTACTATGTGTCAGATCCTGGGCTGCAGTTCTTAGAAATGCCTATTAAAGAGAATACTTGATACCACATCAGCTCTGCTGGCCTCAAACTCCACTGACCTAACCTCGGGGTTTTGCTCTTTTTATCCAAAAGAGAAACTTGCTTAACACTTGCTGAAGTTCAGGTTTACTGATGTTGGATGCTTTGTAAATCCAATAAATACAGTTCAGAAGTTTTGATGTTGATCTTTTTATTCTTCTCTCATCTGGCAAGCCACAGATATCATGAGCACTCTGGCATGTGAGGTGGAGAAGCACATTGCCTCTCGGTGCCTGCACGGTTGATGATGCAGCCTGTGGCTCAAAAAGAAATAGGTTCCGATGTCGCCAGTAAAATACAGATACGGGAGTCATGCCTTGAGGGTTATCTTGACCTGTATCTCTTGATAATCTTGATAAAACAGATATGCCTACATGCTTATATGTTAAGGAAAAAATGTACAATCTTCGAGTAGTATCTTTAGGATTGTGATGGATTGTTTTGTGTTTTCAGAGGATAACTCTAATAGTGTGGATAAGTTGGGGAAAATCGAAACATACGTAAGACAATGCAATAATCTAAAGGAAAGAAAAATAAGACCTGAAAAACTATAGAAGCAATGGAAATACAGAGTAGCTAAAAAATTCAGTAGAATTTTTAGACATGAGAGGGGTTAAATATGGAAAGATATTTCAAGGTTTCTAGTTGAGAGACTTAATGAAAATAATGTTCCTAGCATAGATAACAAATACATGAATGTCAGTGCATAAGGAACATATGTTTAGATTCTAGAAAGATTAGTTTGGGGTCACATTGAAACACCTGTATTGGGCGGTGGTGGTGGTGGGGAACTAGTGCTCAAGAAAACTCAAGGATGAGGATTTGGGGGTCAGCAATGTTTAAACTAGAGTCAAAGTCATGAACATTGGGGGATAAGAGAAGACTATGGGCCAAGGAAGCTTGAAGACACAGCTTTTAAAGAGAGAAGAGAGAAACAGGAAAAGATCCGAAGAAGTATTCTGATACGTATGGGAAAGAAAGTGTGATAGCAAAACAAGCTGAAAAGAGAATTTTTTTTAATGTTAAATGCTGCCAAATTCAATTAAGAAAAATCACTAAAAAGCACGCTTTGAATTTAAAAAACATTTTCCAGGCAACTTAAGGAGAGTGGTTTACTTAGAGGGATGGAAACAGAAGTCATATTACAGGGCACTGGGGAATGAATGGAAGGAAGAAGTGGAGACAGCTCATAGGAAACTAATCTTTCAAGAAGTTAACCCAAAAGGCAACAAAGAGATGAATATTCATTGCTATAGTATAAAAATAAAGTTAAAGTTATTTGAAGAATAAAAGTACAAAATAAATGCTATGGTAATTACCAAGGCATTCTGATTCTTTTACTTTATACTTTCTATAAGTAATAGTATGAAATCAATGGAGGCTAGGTTTGTAAAAGGAACCCCTACCATGCAGAGAAAAATCTATACCTAAGTACAGATAATTAGCTTGCCAGTTTTGAAGATTAAACTTAGTTATTCGGGTCAAGTGGGCAAAATAAACCAAAAGCACTACAATTAATGTTTCCATAGTCTTTGGAAACGTAGCAAATATCAGTACTGACACTACAAAGTGAAGAAAGGTAGATACATCAAAACAATTATATTAAAGCTTTTGAAAAGAACCAAAATTTAAAATAGGCATTGTTACAGCAAGATCTCTGGGCTTAGGTTGTTAGCTTATGAGGCATTTTCATTTCTTTGTTTAAATAGATCATGGTCAGTTCATCAAAGTTTTGGGGGGGATAAAATGAATCTCTATAGTTTTCTAAAAACAAGTTGCATTTGTAGTTTTAACATTCATTATTAATAAACTAATGTTTATAGAGGATTTCATGCATCTATATATAGTTATTAAATTTTGTAGTTGTCCAACTACCTTTTTCTGTTTTTTTTTTTTTTTTTTTTTTAAAGGTAACAAATTTCGCTTTGGACATATGATCTCCAACTAGAAAAAAAATCACACTTCCTTATGGCTAGGTGGGGTCCCTCTTAATTTCCCCAAATAAGGTGAAAATTTGTAAAAGTGCTTTCTTTCCTGCATTCTTTCCCATTGCCATGAGAAAGAACAGTGATGTGCCTATGACCCAGCTTTTATTTTTTGAGGTATATTTTTCATAGTGTAACATGCATAGATTTTATGAGAATTTTATGAGAATTTAACACTCAAATGAAGATACAGAACATTTCTGTTACCCCTAAAGTTTCCTCATGTCACTTTTCTAATCATGTTGTTGCACGTTACCATAGTTCATTTCTTTTCATTGCTAAGTAACAGTCTCTTGTGTGACAATATCATAATACATTTATCCATAATATTTTATAAATTCTCCTGTTGATGGGAATATGGGTTGCGTCCAGTTTGGGACTACTATGAAGAGAACTACAATGAATATTCTTGTTAAAATTTTTGTGCAACTGTATGTTTTCACTTTTCTCAAATTAACACCTAGAATGGATTACTAGGTTATAAGGAAAGTTCACGTTTAACTTGTATTATAGAAACTGTCAGAACAATTTCCAAAGCGGTTGTACTGTTTTACATTCCCACCAGCAATATATATAGAACCAGGTGTTCACCAAGCAGAGGAGGACAATACCATAAGGGGTGGGGAAACAATTATGTGGGAGACTTCTCTGTCCTTGAATCGAACAATAATTCCCCACAACCTTGGACCAACTTTCTTTGGCTCTCTCCCACCAGTGTGTGATAACCAATGACGTACCAAGGAGGTGTAAGAATGGGTTCAGTCTACCCAGTGCAGGCACCAAGATGGTACTTTTGTGTAGAAAATTTTTAAACAATGATATAAATCACCTAAAATTCATTCTGTTTTTGTCACTATATACTGTGTTTATGAACAATGTCAGTGATACTGACATTGGATACTCCTGCACACCAGGGTGGACCACTCATATGCCCCATGCTTGGTGTGCCACTGGAATAAATGACTTTTTTGCTCAAGCCACTGAAGATTTTTAATACTTATCTACTCTTAATCTTTTTCTCAAAAATATGTGTATTTAAGATCTACATTCTTGAAACAGACTTATGGTTACCAAAGGGGAAAGGGGGGGGGTAAATTAGGAGTATGGGATTAACAGATACACACTACTATATATAAAGTAGAAAAAGGACCTACTGTATAACACAGGGAACTATATTCAATATTTTGTGATAACCTGTAATGGAAAAGAATATGAAAAAAAATGGATATATAACTGAATCACTTTGCTGTACACCTGAAACGATATTGTAAATCAAGTATACTTCAATTAAAAAAATAGATCAGCATTCTTATATTATTACATCCATTCTTAAAATTATGCATATATTGTGCCAACATTTAGTATTACTGACAAATAAAAGTCAATTAAAGTTATAGGCATATTCTTAAACGTTTGAGTTATGAACTGTAATTAATTATATCAAGTAGTCTATTACCCACTTTTTATATTACATAGCCAGAATCAGCTTTATGGAATTAACACTTTCATAGGAATTTAGAGATTACTTTATATTTGGAAATAGAGAGACCGGTATTATGTAACAGTATTTTCGGCCATCATCCTGACATCGTTGAGCAGTAGAGGCCACCCAGCAGCACTTGTAGGGTACCATATCAGGGGTTATTACATTTATGTCACTTCTCTTTGTTGTTGTTTTTATTTTATATTGGAGTATAGTTGATTAACAACGCTGTGTTAGTTTCAGATGTACAACAAAGTGATTCAGCTATACATATACATGGATCTATTCTTTTTCAAATTCTTTTCCCAATTAGGTTGTTATAGAATATTGAGCAGAGTTCCCTGTGCTATACAGAAGGTCCTTATTGGTTATGCATTTTAAATAGAGCACTTTGTATATCATTTCTCATCTGACTCAATAAAGCAAAGCCAACACCCAAATCAAATCTCATCCATAGCTCTTTATTTTCTTGACAAATGATCTTGATGTGTGACTTGATATTTAATACCTTTGCATCAACTCTGTGAGTGAACGTATCTTCCCTTTTCTGAGTTACAATCTTGGCTTCTCCTGAGTGCAGTTGTTCTCCCTGACAAGGACACATTCACATACTAGATTAGTGTGCTCCCTCTGCACTCACCACATGTGATGGAAAACAGGCCTTTGTATGAATGAAAGAATGTAAGTACAAGAAAACTGTCACTATTCTCTCTATATTTTGATGAACATAATTTGCTATTTTTTGAGCCTCTAATTACAGAGGAAAATAAATTGCACAAAATATGCAAGTGCTTTAAAAACGTATTTGGATATACTTCCTGTCCCTGTTGTCCAGGCAAACACCTCCAGTACCACACCTGTAGCTTAACAAGTTTCACACATCACTCATTGCAGAAAGGGAGGACAAACATGAAGGAAATCTGTGGGGCATCTCAGCAACAGGGTATCAGAGAGGACTTGTTGGATTTGAGGCAATTTGAGGGAAATTTCAAGGATGTGGGGCTTTACTCTGGATTAGATGCTGTCATGAAGTGAGGGTAACTTTATATTTGGGTATCTTAATAGGTCTTATCAAGGAGCAAACACTAAGCAAAGCTAAATCGATAATTGGTAAAGAAGTAGTAAGCAGTCACTCATTAACCAGGATGGGGGGATGGTTGTTCATTTTCATAGTTTAACGTACCTGGTTCATGCTTTTGTGTGTGTTCAGATCTAATAAAGTGATCTTGTTTTCTCAATCAAGCCATCATATTTACAGGGTAGCCTTGTTCGGTTGATGTTTTGAGAAATTAAGTTCAACAGGACTTTAAGCCCTATTGTGAGCACCGGGCTGGCCTCTTGATTTCTGCAGTGGTTTCTGTCCTGTATTGGTTTACTATTGCTGCCATAACAAGTCTTCAGAGGCTTCCTGCTATAACACGAAATTATCTTACATTCCTGTAGTTCAGAAGTCCAACACAAGTTAAAATAAAGACGTCGGCAGAGCTGTGTTCCCTTCTGGAGGCTCAGAGAGAATCTGTTTCCTGGCCTTTCCCAGCTGCATGTCTGGGCTCATGGTTCCCTTCTTCCACCTTTAAAACCAGCAGGTCGGGCTTCCCTGGTGGTGCAGTGGTTGAGAGTCCGCCTGCTGATGCAGGGGACACGCGTTCGTGCCCCGGTCCGGGAAGATCCCACATGCCGCGGAGCGGCTGGGCCCGTGAGCCATGGCCGCTGAGCCTGCGCGTCCGGAGCCTGTGCTCCGCAACGGGAGAGGCCACAACAGTGAGAGTCCCGTGTACCGCAAAACAAACAAACAAACAAAAAAAACCCAGCAGGTCAACTCCTCATATCACATCACTCTGACGTAATTTTTCTACTTTTAAGGACCCTTGGGATAACATTGGGCACACCCAGACAATCCAGGATAACCTTCCCACCTCAGGGTCCTTAAATGTAATCATATCTGCAAAGTCTCTTATCTTGTAAGGGAGTACATTCACAGTTCTGAAGAGTAGGATGTGGCCATCTTTGGGGAACCATTATTACGTCTACCATACCATCTCACTCTGGTGATTATCTAGTTCAAATATTCTTATGCAATTAGAAAGAAGTTTACATAAAAGAAGAAAATCCAGATTAAGGGGCCTTGGCTTGGTTGACTCAGTGGTTCAACAGTGCCAGGGATTCAGGTTTCCCTCATCTCTCAGGTCTCTTGCCCACCTCATCCTTAGCCACCCATCATTGTTAGCAGGGCTTCCAGTAGCAATCCAGAGTACATGCTTCCTAGTTGCCAATTCAAAGGTGAGCAATAACTGGCTTCCAATTCCTCTCTCTTAAGTGTGGGAAACTGTCCTAAATTTCCCAGCAAACCAATTCTGAGCTCACTAGTTCAAATTGGCAAGACCTGCCCAACTTGACTTAATCGCTGGCAAAGGAGATATACCTAAGACAATTAAAGTTCGTTTATCAACTGGAGTGGAATGGAGCATCATTACAACTGTCACCTCATCACATAGAGCAAGTACTTATCAGCACCTGGTCCATTGATGTATTTAAAAAAGGAATTAAAATGATGACCAATACGATAAGAGTGTAGATGCTTGGAGTCTAAGTTAGGTGTGGTCCACAATTAGATTATTGATGATCAGAATATAATAGTGATTTGTCATAATAAAGTCACAATCTAGGCAGGTTTAAAAAATTAAAGAGAATTACAAATATTCAAGATCGGTACAAATAATGAATAAGTAAATAATCTTTAAGAACTGTAAGATATAAAATTAGAGAGCAGGACAGTTTAATCCAACAGATTCAATAATCAATAAGGAGAGACATGATATTAATGAACCCAGGGACAAATCTTTGTAACGGACATTAACCTCTCTCCTCGTCGAACGCCTGGCACACACAAACTACTTCATACATGTACAGCTGTTCCTCTATACCCATGGGGGATTCATTCCAGGACCCATTTAGGATATCAAAATCTGACAATGTTCAAGTCCCACAATTAATCCTCCCTATGCATGAGTTCTGCATCCAGATTTTCAACCAACCACAGATCATATACGTTGACCCTTGAACAACACAAATTGAACTATGCAATAAATATTCATGTATAAGTGGAACAACGCAGTTCAAACTCTTGTTGTTCAAGGGTCAATTGTAATTCAATATATACTTTAAAAACTTATTCTGAAGTGCTGCTAACCTGGGATGTGAGGGTGAAATTAGATAAGTGAGATTATCTGTGGCCTGTAAGCTGCAGGACTTATGCCAGAAGCAAGAATGAGACAAATGCAAACACAAATGATATGAAGTAACATTTCTCTCAAACTCAGAAATAACAAGGAAATAAGTAGCTTGTCTCTGAAGATTATTTTTTAGTTGGGCTACCGTTTTCTATTTTATTTTGCATTTTTTGCTGAAAAAAACATGAGGAATAAAATTAAAACCACGGTTTCTGGTGTGGCAGGTAAAGAGCTTAGAAGTCACCATTGCATCTTAATAAGTAAAAAGCTGAACAAACTGAACAATCAGCTTTTCTGAGGTTCATTATAGAAGTAAGGTCACAGAGCAAACGGCTGCCTCCCAAACTGGAGAGACAGGTAGATGCAGAGAATCACAGCTTACTTGAGCAGAAACCTCTGTGGGAACCAATGCCGGGGAGGAAAACCCAAACTGTAATTGATAAATTGCTAGAGGCTCAGTGTGAACAAGTCTGAGAGTTAAAAACTCCAAGGGACTCAGTCACTGGGGAGCCCCACACTTTGAGTTTTACCTCCTAGACACCACCAGGTTTTCACAGTGAAAACTGGAAAAAAATTCCCTCGGGCTTCTGGCAGAGGGAGGGGAGGAAGAAACCACTGTGAAATATGCCAGAGCTCTCTGTTCCTCTCAAGAAAGCCTGTCCTCATGAGAAACTATTTTACCAGCACCTAACTTGCTAGGATTTTATATGAGCCTACCTACCTGGGGCTAGGGAAATACCCACCTCTGATCCACTCTAGCCCATCCTGACCCACTTGAGGGGGAGGGGCAGAGGGAGGGGAATGAGAAGCACTTGTGAAGTTCACAGTCCAGTTCACAGTCCAGGGCACAGGCTCACCAATCACTACTCACAGGACCATGGCATGCTTTCCTCCCACATCTTACCACCACATTAGTGAGGGCCTATTTACCACAGTTCCTTTTACACAGTACATCACTTCCACCTTTTAACCAAAAATTACAAGGGATACTGAGGCAAAAAACACAGTTTGAAACACAGAAAGAATCAGAACCAGACCCAGATATTGCAGGGATGTTGGAATTATCAGGCCATGAATTTAAAACAACTATACTTAATATGTTAATCATAGGGCTGTAATGGAAAAAGTAGACAATATCCTAGGATAGATGGAATGTAAGCAGAGAGATGGGAATTCTAAGGAAGAATTTAAAAGAAATGATAGGAAAAAAATAACACTAACAGAAATGGAAAATGCCTCTGCTGGGCTCATTAGTAGACCGGACATGGCCAAGAATCTGAGCTTGAGGTTGTTAATAAAAATTTCTAAAACTGAAAATCAAAGAGAAAAAAAAGACTGCAAAACAAACAAACTAGGTCAGAATATCCAAGAACTGTGTGACAACTATAAAAGGTGTAACATACATGTAATGGAAATACCAGACAGAGAAAACAAAGGAACAGAAGCAATATTTGAAGAAATAATGACTGATAATTTCCCCAAAATTAATGTTAGACTTGAAACCACAAATTCAGGATCCTAAGAGAACACCAAGCAGGATAAATGCCAAACAAACTACACGTAGGCATATCACATGCAAAATTGCAGAAGATTAAAGATAAAGAAAAATACGTTAAAGAGATCATTAAACTGTTCCCAGTCATTCTTTCCATAGGTTTTAGGTAGAGTCCCTTACTACTTTAATTTCTATCACTTTCTTCCTCAGTAAAAGACAAGATTTTTACTTAAATTGTATTAAGATTGTACGTACTGTATTAGGCATCAGAGAAGTTATTTCACAGGAAGAGTTCAACGGTGAGCTTCACTGAAATGGAACCGGCTTTGATTCAAACACACCTGAATTTAACTCTTTGCTCGGCCTCTAATCACGTTTGACCTTAAAAAGTAACACCTGCTTTCACCAAGTCTTAGCTTTGACCCCACAAAAAAGGTAGCAGTATTTATTTGGCAGGGTTATTATGAGTGTTAAAGATTATATGTATAAAAACTAGTGTAACATCTGTCTAGCAAAAGTAGCCACTTGATAAATGATAGCTGCTATTATTAGGAGTAGTGAAAAATTACGGTAATGTAGAAATGAAGAGAAACAGAACAAAAGATGTTTAACCTGGCAAGTTTTTTTCTAGACATTTAGACCTATTGTAGTTCCATAAAATTAATTTTGGCCTAAAATACAGTCATTCCAGACAATCTAAAAGCCCCCGCACAGAGGCTAACATCCCAAACATACTGCAAGTGGGGCGCTTTCCTATCCTTGATGTCTGTTAGGCCTACCTTCTCTCTAGGTTAGATAAATAACAGAATACTTTAGCTTTTCAGAAAGCTACTTCCTAGCCCAGGAAGCAGAGGAAAAAACACTGAGAGAACAACAGAGAAGATTACAGAATTAAGAATATCAAGTCATATCTCTGGGCAAAACTTGATTGTGAAACCTTCTTGGCCTGCAAGGCTAGAAACTCTTCCTGTCTTTGGAAGCAAAAGTTTTTCGCCTTGGCCTTTCTGAAAGTTTTCAAGATCAGTAGCTTCAAGGCAATACTTTTCAACCCTAGATGGACGTTATCACCAGCTGGTGAGTTTTAAGTAGACCTCTGTCTGGGCTCTCCCCTCAGTAATTTTTGGTTTAATTGGTCCCTGGTGGAGCCTTGGGGGCAATGTTGGTTTTTAAAACTCTCCAGGTGATATTAATGAGCGTTCAGAGCTGAGAGCCACTGTTTTAAGGCAAACTTTCACATGGATTTCCAGCCAATCCCTCTGTTCATGCCCAGGCCCATCTTTTGTGCTTTGGGTCAGGATCCACTTCACCCTATAGCTGCCACTTTTTCCTCTTGGGATCTACTCTGGTTGCCTGATGCTAGTTTCTTCACTAATATGCTTCCAAAGTATTCTTCCCACTGGCTGTGAGTTGAGCAAACAATACATCACTTTACTCCTCAATTATCCGCTGACTCTTGGCATCTGGAAACGGCTTCTTTGGTGTGGTCTTCTCTGCACAGCTGTAGTCTATACATTTTTAAATGTCGATTCTTTCTTGAGGAAAGATCAGCTGGCTCTGAAATACTGGGCAAAATGTGCTCCTCTCTTAAATGAGATGACATGTATAAAGCACTGTGCGTATGTAGGCACTCAGGAAAGGCTGGGTTTGTGAACTAAATTGATTTCTTTGCCTATTTTTCCTACTGGACTGAATTCTTCTGTGGCTATGGAGTCAAACTCACCAGTGCCATAAAAAATTATCTCTAATCAACATTCTTCATATGACCTGTCTACACTTTAGCTCTAAGGTATCGTATCACAGTTTTTTATTCATTAGCCATAGATTAAATCTCTTCACAATGAAGATGCATAGGTTCTCTTATTCACCTACCAAATCCCTTTTCTTCCCTAAGAGCTGACCATTTTGCGGTCTCGTGGAGGCCTAGTTCTATGACCATTACTTTCCTTGCACATGAATAGCTAAATGACTTTACCCAAATCCTATGAAATAAAATAGCCTTTACTGAAAAACATTTCCCCATAATTAATTGTAAATATACCATCTCAATGTTACTTTCAGATTAAGCCCTTACTTAGCACTCCACAAAAATAATACTCACATGTGCCCTAGATACTCTGCCCTAGCACTTAGACTTCTCCCCTCTTTTATTTTGTTTGCAAGTTTATTGTAACATAAACACAAGATTCACACTTTAGAAACACTATGACAAAAGTCTTAAGGGTCACTAAGGATAGGAATGTAGCTCTCCAGTATATACTTATTTTGTGATCTGCCTGTGAATAAAAGCCCTAGACATTTTTCACAAGAAAGTATATGGTTTCTCCTAAGTAAAATCCATTATCTTAGGAAACAGTATTGTCAGTAAAGATATGTGGTTATTGTGAACTCATGCTGTGAAAACCAGAAGTTCAACAATAGGAAAGAAATTTCAATAGCATCATTCTTAATTTTCTTCTTTTTAAAAAATATCAAAATATTAATAATTAGATTTTTAATCATGTATTCTACCCTTTTTCTAATCAGCTCTAACCCTAGATTTCAGTGATTGTTTAAATTATTTTAGGTGAAAAATCTCATAATTTATGACCCCCCGTGTCTCACAGGAGACTCAGAGTCATTATTAACTTTAGTAAGATGTTGGTAATAATCATTCAAAGAGATTTATACACAGAAGTTCTACAGAGCTTTCTCCAAACCATGAAATGAACTTTAAGAAACACCTTTGGCTATTTTTTCATGTTTATACACATGGAATCATTATGGTTTATAACCAAAAGATGATTTTTTTTTTGCTTACAAAAATTCTTTCAGCAAATGACAACATTCAGAATCTAGATATCTTCTAATGTTTGCTCCATTCAAATAGAAAATGTTCTCTTTCTCTCAACGGCATACGTGGCGATAATTGGTAGCTTTGGTGTCTGTGTAATTGTAATGATTCTCCCTTAACTCCCACTCCCTCAATGCCACCACCCCCAGCAAACACACACACACACACACACACACACACACACACAAACACAGATGATAATAATAATAAAGGCAGTCTCTGCTGACGTAAATTGACAACCTAGGAATAGCTATCACAGCTAAGTGGCCAAGTAGACCTGGGAACTTCCTACTCTTTATAGTTGGTTTGTAGATTTTCCCTCTTTTTCCCATACCTTTGCCATAGTCTGTTAACTATGCACATGTTCTTCTTTCAACCTTCAGTTGTGTATAATCTCCCAAGCCTAGGCCCTGTCCCACCCCTACTTGCAATGGGGCCCCTACCTGAGTGGCCATAGGCAATTCTTACAAGAGCTGGGTCTTGTTTTCCTACACAAACCTGGACAAACCTGTTCCTGTTTATAGTGTATTCACCCTCTGGCTGATAAGTGGTGCCTATGAATTGTGTCTGAGTCGTTAACAGATCGCAGGGGAGTGGGTCAGCGGTGGGAAAGGCGAAAAGAGTAACTGTCTGTAAGAGTAACTTTTACAAATGGATTTATCTTTTCATCTTTTCATCATGGTCCAATCTTCCAAAAATCTTAAATAGGATTTTTATGTTTACATTTAAAGATAAGCAAGTGTTGGAAGAACTTGGTTATACTTATAGGCCATGGATCAGGAAGAAAATAATCCCTGGTACAAGCTACAGGAGATTGAAACAGACATACCAACTCTTGAGTCCAGTTGAAGAGGGAAGGTCAGCAGGGATGAGTCCTGGGCGTAGAAGCCCTTAAAAGGGAGTGCTGCTCCCCAAACCTCTTGTCCACCCTCTCAAGTCCAGAGTGCCTCTGATGCCAGTTTTTTTTTTTTTTTTTTGCGGTATGTGGGCCTCTCACTGGTGTGGCCTCTCCCGTGGTGGAGCACAGGCTCCAGACGCGCAGGCTCAGCGGCCATGGCTCACGGGCCCAGCCGCTCCGCGGCATGTGGGATCTTCCCGGACCGGGGCACAAACCCGTGTCCCTTGCATCGGCAGGCGGACTCCCAACCACTGCACCACCAGGGAAGTCCCTAATGCCAGTTTTAACATCCAGCATCAGTCTCAGCCCTGCCAGAGACCTGCCTGGGAAACTTAAGCCTGAAACTCTAAAGTACTAGAAAATATGTAACCCATATCCAACACAACAGAGTAAACTATGTTGCTAGACAACTAAATTGGAAGCTGATTTTTGACCCTCTGATGATGATTATCTTTTATAAGAAAATGAATAAGAAATATTCTTGAATCCTTCAAGAACACTGTGACTTAAATTATCCTCTGCAAACCTGTGATATTTTCATACAGCTGATTCTCAAGGAGTTCGAGGATTTGAAGATCCCTGGAATGCATAGAATTCTGTTTTATTTCCCACAGAAGGGAGATATTCAAGAATTTAACCATTTTCTCCACAACATTTTAATAAATACTGGAAAACTATGGACATTTCTTTCTCTATGAGTATAACATTAGTCACTGAGGGTATTTCTTTATTTGGCTGATGAAGGAGGCTATATTTCATTCTATAATTATAGCTTGATCATGAGCTATAGTACAAGTGATAATTTTTTTTTTAAAGGTGAAAGAGGAAAATATCCTAAGATTGAAAATAGAGACTTGGAGGGGGTCTCTAGAGCAGTTTGACTGGAAATGCAAGACCATGGACCTCTCTAAGTGCTGAGCTGATAGAGTTGATATTAGCTGTATCAGTAGAAGCAATGGAAGCAGTAACCACCGTCCATTAGGACTTCTTCCATGATAGCACTTATTATGGGCTAGCCATTGGACTTAGAGTTTCAAACACACTTTCCAGTTCTTTCCTTACTATAGTCCTACCATGTTGGTTTTCTCATCCGCATTTTTTGTTTGCCAATAGAGAGACAAAAAGATATTTGTTATTTTGCCCTGAGTCTCAAAATTTACAAATGGTAAAGGTAGGATTTGGGCCTAATTCCAAAGTCTATATTGTTTTAAGCAAGCACTTCTGCCTTTCAAGGTCCAGGAATGTCAATGAAATATGTGCTTTCGGAAAACTCATCTTTTTCTTTATTTGAGTATTTATTGGGCTTTTTTTTTTTGTCACTTATTTTCAAGGCACCTTTTAAAAAGCTATAGCTTTGTTTCAGCTAAATAAAGTGGGAAAGAATTTTCTTTCTCAATAAAGACAGTGGAGTGTGCTAACTTGCTGTGTGCCTTTTGCAGAATATGTCTTTGGGAAGGCCAGATTGCTCATGTATGTGTACATGAGGTTGACCTGGAGATCTCGGCAGTCTGTGATATTTCTTATGCTGGTGTTCTTGAGAGTGTTCTGTCTCAGGACCTTGAGAAGTTGGGGAAGCTGGGAGTAAAAGAAAGGTGAAAACTCAGTGGGGGAGATTGCGGAAAACCATAAATGTGATCCCTTCCTGACTTCAGTTTTCCTTCACAGTTGGTATTCGTTTGATTCAATCCCTCAGATCCCCAAGGACAGAGTGTTACAAAAACAGCATCAGTGGCCACTCCGGCCTATACCTCAGGAAGAGGAGGGAGGGGAAACTGCATAAATAAATAATGTAACAGTGGAATTGGGCAATTTTCTGGCCTTTGGGGGCCACTAGAGATTGCCGATTTGGACCGCACAGAGCTCCGGGGTTATAAAACAGCAAACCACAACATGGTGTCCACATGAAGCCTTTCATCGCAGTGTGGCTGGCCAGAAGTTGACTGACCAAAACTCCTGCATGGTAGAGCACAGCCAGCGTGGTCCTTGGAAATCCTAACCTCACTCCTAAGCCCACTCCAGGGTGGGCTCAGGAATCCTCTGTGGCTCCCCAAGGCCAGTCTGAGGATTCTTGTCCATCAATGTCAAAGTTTTCGTGAGTCTGCTGCAAGACACAAAAAAGCTACACAAAAGGAAGAGTGTGTCTTCCATAAAATTCAATTTATTCATGTGAAGCACTGTCTTTTATTTTTTTTCTACTTCTTAAAATGAAAATGTCCTTTCTCTTATGAAATTATAGTGATAAATGGTAGATTATATATGTTGTTTATTTTATGTTCTTTGCTTGGCAAACTTATATCAGGTCCCAGACTTACTTTTGAAATTTCACTGATCCTTGAAATCAAATGCGGTGGGCACTGTTTTAAGGTGTGCGAGAGGGATGAAACCTCTGGGATCTTCCACTGCACCAATGAGGCTGCAATGTTTATACCTGAAGAAAGAAAACTTCTGAGCTATCTGGAAGGTTTGGAGATTTGAGGCATCAGCCCTAGGTTCACATTTTGGATTCTCATTTTGTCTCTACTGTTCAACTGTGATTCAACAGGTTTAAAGGAAAAGCTCGGTTTGTTAGTACTAAAAATACAAAATTTTTCAAAACCTAAGACTCATCTAGAGATACTCAGATTTAACTTTTAAACCTTGATAAAATAGAATGCTGTTCTTTTATTTCTTTTCACTTCGAGGAATGCTCAAGGTATTCACTGCAGCCTAAATTTACTGGATAATAATTATGATATGAGTGGGAATAGGAGGTCATTGATAACTAAGCTAAGTTTCTGAGTACATACTATGGGCAAACCAGTTTTTTCATGTATTTTCTCCCAACCTCACACTGCAATTTGAAAGGACAGAGACATGCCTCTTAAAATGGTAGTGTAAATGATAGAATTAAGAAGGATTTTGACATCCAATAAACCTGATGATGAATCCTAGCTCCATGGCCTTGGACAACTAATTGAAGTTTTTCCTCACTTATAAAATGAAGCCAACAGTGATAGAGTTATTACAAGAAATACATAGTATAACAGGTGTGAAGTATCCCGTCAAATGCCTGGTATATAGGAGGAACTCAATATTTCACTATACAACTTTATCAGATTTATGATTCTTGTAAGTAGCAGAGCTGAGAGCTCCAGCCTCTGGCTCACAGTCTATGATCCTTGCACTATAGCAAGAATAACTGGTTCATCGAGCAGCCTGGGCTCAGTGGGACAAAAACCTGACATTGTTGTGGTTTTCTCCATTCACTACCTTTAAATAGTCATCAAAGCTCCCTCTCTCCTCCCTTAATGGTACTCAGGGAGTACCATTAGACTCACAGATACAAAAATGTCCAGTAAATTTAGTCTGGTCAGTTTAAAGTCTCAATATATCCCTTTCAGACCGTGACCTTGCAGTCCCTCTATTGCCACATCAATATTTATAAGACTTACTTTTACAGCCAAATTTAGGAATACCCTCCCTGCTCTGACCAGCCTGCTGTCCAAGTGTGGAGACATTCAAACAATGCTCTGAGGATGAAGAGGAGGTATAACCGCACTGTGTTCCTGCTGATTTGGCACAGTTCCTGTCCAAGTTAATTTTTTTCTCTTCTTTAATACTAAAGAACAGGCATGTATTTGTGATCTATTACCGTGCAACAAATTTACCATGAATGGGGAGCTTAAAACAAAACACATTTATTAACTCACAATTTCTGTGAATCAGGAGTCTGGGCATGACTTAGCTGGGTTCTCTGATAGGGTCTCGCAAGTCTTCATTCAATGTGTCAGCTGGGTATGCAATCTCATCTGAGGCTTGACTGGGGAAGGATATGCTTTGGTTAGCAGAATTCAATTCCTTGTGGCCTTATGACTGAGGGCTTCAGTTTCTTGCTGTCATCAGCCAGAAGCTGTCCTCATCTCCCTAGAGGCTGCCCTCAGTTTTTTGTCACCTGGGCCTCCCAATATGGCAGCCCATAACAAGGCTGCTTGTTTCTTCAAAGCCAGCCAGGGCGTAAGAGACTCCAGCAAGATGGATGCTAGAATCTTATGTAATGTATCATGTAATTACACACATGCAATCACATGTATCCTGTCAACTTTGCCACGTTCTACTGTTTATAAGCAAGCCACAGCAGAGAAGTAAGTCACACACAAGGGGAGAGAACTATAAAAGAGAATGAAGATCCGGAGGTGGAGCCCATGGAGGGCTTCCTAGAGTCTATACGCCACAAAGGCATATCATTGAAATATAAGGATCCATTCATCTCTAGTGAAAGTGTGAGCTGAAAAGAAACTCAGAGCTCTCCACCAAACTATACACAACAGTTCTGGGAAGACTGGGAATCACAGAACAGCAGAGAAACCAGTGACTCACGGTAAGGAAGTCTATATTCATAGTAAACCTTGCCTCTGAGCTCACTGAGATTTATTCTCTTCTTAAAGGAGAGGCTTCCTATCTTAAAGGTATTTTGGATCTCTATCTCTCCACTAGAAATGGTCATATTTTGGCAGAATTAACATGGTAGTTTTGAGAACTGAGTAACAGAGGGAGATTGTAGCATTTTGGATCAGTTCCAGTTATTCATGAATATTTGATGGTTTCATCTAATTAATTTATCATTTTATTTATTACTGAGTGTATAGTAAGGAGTGGAGTTAGGGATGAGGATAGATTTAAGAACATCATAGGGGGCTTCCCTGGTGGCACAGTGGTTAAGAATTCTCCTGCCAATGCTGGGGACACGTGTTTGAGCCCTGGTCCAGGAAGATCCCACATGCTGTGGAGCAACAAAGCCTGTGCACCACAACTACTGAGCCTGCACTTCAGAGCCTGAGAGCCACAACTACTGAGCCTGCATGCCACAACTACTGGCGCCCATGCTCCACAACAAGAGAAGCCACCACAATGAGAAGGCCGCACACCACAACAAAGAGCAGTCCTTGCTCGCCACAACTAGAGAAAACCCTCAAGCAGCAATGAAGACCCAACGCAGCCAAAAATAAATAAATTAATTAATTTTAAAAAAAACCAAACATCATAGGGAGGTACCAACTTTCTTAATCATATGGAGGTCATAATCAAAACCAAGAAGCATATGTAACATCATGTAAATGGATTTAAGTGTAAGAGTGTTCACCCTCTTAGGAAAAAATAGTATTTTCTATGTTAGGGACACTTTTCTTTGGGTCCACTTCTACTAAGACACAATTTTTTTCTAAGGTTATTTAAATTGCTAGAGTTTGTCTGAACTTAGAGACGGTTGTATGTTTTCACCTCTTAGAGATTCTTGAAGAATCCTTTAGATAAGTGAATTTTTTTCCCAAAATATGGTTATTTAAATGAAAACGCATTTAACTTAATTTTTGCTCATTTAAAGCCTTTTTCCATAAATAAAATCATAAAAATAAAATTACTTTGGTATAGTAATGCACCTATTCTTGCTTCAAAAAATGTGTTCTCCATATTTTATGAAGACTTGCCTTATCTAATTTCAGATAAATTTTTAATTCATTTTTCTACTCCTTATTATATATACTTCTGACTGCAGATCTTTAAGTCCTAAGGTTTAAAATGAAGAATTGGCTCTTAATACTAAATTCCAACTGTCTTTCTCACCCACCAGTTTATATAAAATAACGTATATGAAATACTACACAAATGTTATTAGTTTAAAGATTATACTTTTTTTCAGAATGAGAGAATTCTTTGAAATATCTGAGATCCTAAGAAAATAATACTAACAAAACATAAGAATGCAATATGTGAGGATCAAAAAAATCAGAGTGCCCTTGCATTTTTAACATTTATTTGTTTAAAGCCAAAATTTTGATGTAATGTGTTTTTAATTCATGTTGCTTCAAATTCTTTTAGCAACTCAGCTCTGAATTCTATGTTAAATCTGAATATTTTATTTTATTGTTCAATGATAAAAGGATCTAAGAAATAGCCACTTGAAAGAAGACAGAAGCTACAGGAGCATCTGGTTTAATTTATAGCTCTTGTTCATTATCCTCATAGGAAAATCTCAGAACATATGTGACAAATGCTTCTGAGAAAAAACCTTTAACCTGAACCTGAATTCAATATTCTGAAGTTATGAACTAAAGTTGTTTAAAGTTAGTAATAACTTTCTGCACAACTACCTTTTTAATGTAGTAGAGTTCTATCTACTATGTTAGCTTTATGTACAGTTATCTTCCTAATGTAGTAGAATACTTTGGACACTAATAATGTATAAATATCTAGGGACTTGGATAACATTATAATTTTTGCCTGATTTGGTTTTATCCAAATTCATTTTTTCCCTGAATTATATGTCATCAACATAAGGATTAAAGCACAAAGTCAATCACGAGTCACTATATACTGGTAACAAACAGTTTAAGAGAAGAATTAAGGCAAGAAAAAAAGAATGATACCTACATCAAATTCCTAGCTACCTCCAGGCAGAATGAGGGCAAAATGCCAGTGGTGTGGCTGACCAGGAGTGCTCCTGTCTTGGTATTCAGTGCAGTATGTTCTGTGATGTATTGTGCATCCCCCAAGCTACCTGACTTCCTATAATTAAGACCTACACCTACCGAATCCAGTACTAAATCTCCAACCCACCTATCCAGTTACATAGAAATCAATTAGATAAATAGACGGCTAGAAAGATGTGCACATATGTGCGTGGGTATGTATGTCAATTTGTCAATTGCTGAATGGTAACCTGTAAAACAGCATTATTATTATAATTATTTTTTTAAAAAGCAAAGTAAAAAAATTAGCAGAAAAAAACTTCTCTGCTCTAGTTTAGCATTATATTTTAAATACATTCTGTGCAAATAGGCCTTAATACATTATTTCTCTTTACGTCTTTATATCTTTGTCCTTTATATTTATATATTGTATTATACATATATAATATATATGTCTGTGTTTATATATTTATATGTATACATATATATCTGAGGAGTTTTAAAATTTTCACATGATCCCACCACCCTGGCCACAATCTATTCATTTAGGAATGGGAACCGGACACAGGCTGAACCAATTAATCTATCTCCAGATTTTAGAACTTTAAATTCAGAGAGTCAACATCAAGTGGGCTTTTTTCTTCCATTTGAACTAAAAGTCAGTTTGCAGTAACAGAGAATGAAGCCAATGTACGAAGAGAAAAAAAGAAGAAAAAAGATTTTTCTAGTCTCAGCTGCAACCCTGCATGTTCTAAAGTTAGTTGTTTAACTCTTTCTTGGATTCCATCAGGAAATAAATTCTTCCTTTACCAAAATGCATTCAAGATGCCTTTCTATTATTTACAATCAAAAAATAAGAAGAGATAACGATAGTCCTTCTTGGAAACATTTCCTTTGCTATTTTGTCAGTGTAATTCCTGTTTATCCTCAAAATCTCAGCTTTGACCACCATTTATCTAGAAAGTCTTTCCCAAACTGCTAAGTGTGGGTCAATTTTATTTTCTATATGCCAAATCCTGTACCATTTCTGTAATTCCTATTATGACTCAGTATTGTAATTGCCTCTTTGTTTTTCTTTATCTCATCTAAATACACTGAAACAGGGACCATATTGATTGCACTCACTGTTGTTTTCCCAATGCATAATGAACCACAAGGGACATAAAAGATAACTGTTTAATAAGAGAAATATTAGAGGAAGTAATAAGAGAAAAATGTTTGATTTCATATTGGGTTCTGCCAATTTATGATTTTTTTTAAATGTGTCAATTAAGATTTTAACTCAAAGCATAGGCTGTCAAACAACTAATACGTGTTATATTACCATTACTAATAAAACCAATTTTCCAGGAGAAATAAATGAGATGTTAACTTTATATAGAGCTGTTTTAAATACTATCTTTTTAATAAATGGGGCAATTGAAAATGCTAGTAATAGAGATCTACAGTACATCTTAGTTTCTGTTTATTAAATCCCCCAAGCAACTCTCTCTAAACAACAATACCTATATAGTAAAAATGAAAATTTCCTTTGTCTGAAATTTTTTCTGAAAACCAAAACATAATTTGTGCCTCCTAAGTGTTAGGGAGCTAACTCAAAAAAAGTTGTATGCTTTGTTTTCCAAGAAAAACACTTTTTTATGAATTGAACAAAGCACACTCAGTTCACATGAGACTAACAGTTGTTCTCAACACTCTGGAGAAGCTGCCCTTTCAGTGAACAGTTTGTCTTGATATGAAGCCAAGGAAAACAGTTGTGCTTAAAATCTTTGCCTCAAATGTTTCATTATTTAGAACATTTTAGGGGGTCATTTATATAATAGTGTTTTCAGTATACTATTTGAGTTTTGTTTATGGTGATTCTTGGAAAATATCTTTATAAAGAAAAGATTGTTAACGATGCTTCTCCGCTGTATAATCTAATACAATGTCCTGAGTTTCACTGTATTTTTAAATGCTGCCTGCATTTCTACATACATTTGTGTACGTAGAGGTTTAATTGTATTCTTCTGTTCACTATTAATTACTCACAAAGTATAATTAGACATTTATGTTTAAGCAAACCATAATAGCCTGTTATGGTTTTTCAAATGTAATGTTTTGCATTAAACAAGCCAAGGTATAAGTTGAAACACAGACTACCTAGATTTACTCACACTAACCTAAACAGTAAGACTCACACTTTAGTTATCCTAGCACAAGGTCTTATACCTATATTACTTGTCTCCTGCCAATTTCCATAGGGATACCATAAAAATGTTAATTCAGTCTATAAATCACATTAATATGTTTAGAAAAATTGAATTGTGCAGGTCAATGTAACATAGGCCTGTATGGCCTATTTATTCAGGATGGATTTAAGATATAATGCTAAAACTGTAGCAGGGAGGGTATTTTTCATTTATTTGTTTATTTATTTATTTATTTGTTCATTTAATGTAATACTCCTCTGCAGATCACTATTCAGCAAGTGACAAAGGATGGCTATTGTACCTGAATGAACCCACCTTTCTTTAGAATTTGGACTAAGATTACTCCTTAGCAAAACTTTATGCTTCCATCAGTAGGAGGTGAGTGGAGCGCCAGGTCCCTTGTATGACTGAGGGGACATGCCTGCAACCCTCCTTCCCTTACTCATAGCCTCTCCATAATTCCCTGCCAGAGATCATCAGAACTCATCTCACTGAGCCCTCATCTGTAACCGTGACACTCAGCACACGTAGACCAAGACTCCCAGCTTAACCCTGATCCACTAGATTCTCATCAACATAGGATTCTGTTCATCTTTTCTAATTCCATCTCTATTCCTCCCAGTTATTAAAACCCTTTCAGGATGCCTGCTGGAACTCAAGATCGAATCTCAGCAAAATCTCCTCTAAATTCAAATTCGTCTCAATACCATCTCTTTTCCTTCACGTTCTAGGGAAAACATTTATATTTATTGAGGACACAGATTCCTCTGCAGCCCTCAAGTGGTGGCTGTTTTTCTCCAATGCTCTTGGTACTACTAGACACAGGATTGGGTCTCCCCCTCACTACCCTTTATAATCCTGGGTTTTGAATTTCACGTCATTAAATTCCACCTTTTACCATCCCACTCTGTAGCATGATTTACTACACTAACCCCACCCCACCCTCACTTTATACTTTGAAAATTTCAGATTCTTGGCCCATTGTCACTCATTCTTCTCATAATTCTTAGTGAATTCAAATTCATAAACTTATCCTTTCAGTGTCCTGAATTCTCAGTTCCTTGACATTTTTCCCTCTGGTGTCTCCATCCTGTCATAGCCACTTAATCACAATCATATAGTTATTTTTTGGAACCTGTCATTATAATAATTGTAATTGTTCCATAATATCAATCTCAAATAGAGATTGATAATACACTCAGTCTTTTAAACTCACCATTTTATATGCCAAACACCAACTCCAACATTCCTTTTACCCTACTGTCAATCTTTGGATACCGCCAACATTTCACTATCCTCATCTTCATCTTGTCCTCTCTTTCCCAGCTTTAATTAGATGGCCAATCATTGTACTTACTCCTTTGAATATATTCTCAATTGCTCTTTCCCTGTCTTTTTGAGTACCGGTATGGCTGAGCCATAGCCCTGGTTAAATCTAGCTCTCCACGTAGAATGCGTGAACCCATGCTGGTATACGTAGTGGAGAAAAGTAAAACAAAACAAAATCAAAGCATGCACAAATTGTGCAGAATTATGTTAGCTTATATAGCTACTGACCTCCAATACTTCCAGGAAGTCATCGAACATATTTTTAGTGCATTTCCTCACCTTCTCTGCTAACTATATTAGAGCTTCTCCACTCAAGTCTCCAACAATTCTCACTCTTACAGACTGACACTGTGTAATAGTTTGAGTTCTCCATAGAACAGAACCAATAGCATACCTGTGAGCATATTTATTGTAAGGAGTTGGCTCACGCAATTATGGAAGCTGTGAAGTCCCAAGATCTGTAGTCAGCCAGCTGCAGACCCAGGAGAGTGGATGGTATTATAGTCCTCGTCCTACTATGAGTCTAAGTCCAAAGGCAGGAGAAGACTAATGCCTCAGTTTGAAGACAGTCAGGCAAAGAGAAAGAATTCTTTCTTACTCAGCCTTTTATTTGATTCAGGCCTTCAATGTATTAGATGAGGGAGGGCGATGTGCTTTACTCAGTCTACCAATTCAAATGTTAATCTCACCTAGAAACACCCTCACAGACACATGCAGAAATAATGTTTAACCCATTTCTGGCAACCCCGTGGCCCAGTCAAGATGACACATAAAGAAAACCATCACACTTTGTTTCCTCCTTTATTGAGAAAACAGAAGCAATCAGAAAAGAAATCCCTACAACTGCTACCACCACATTCACTCACCAACAAGACTTTGTGCCAGAAAACTCGGCCTTTATTCTTGTCATAGTTGGATGCTATGTGTGCTATAAGCTAAGGCAAAACCTTGCAATCGTACAATAAATCGCACCTACCCTTGCGTTCTAAAAGGCACTGCTTTGGCAATTTTCTCTGCTGTTTTCTCAGTCATGTCTTTTCTCTTAAAGTGGATCATTCTCATCCTCATTTAAATGTATGCTTATTTCTTTCTTAAAATAATAAAAGAAACTAAACTCTTTTAACCCCATTTTCACTTCAGTATTTGAAATTTCCCACCATTTTTGTTCTTCAAAGCCAAATTTGTTGATCACTGTCTCCAATTACTCTCCTCCCATTCTCTCTTAAATCCACCCTAATAAGTTTCTGCCCCTACTGCTGTACTGAACATGCTCTGCATAGCCAGACCCTACAGTTTTCCCTTAGTTACTGGCAGCATTATTCCTTCGGGTGCTCAGGCCAGAAACAGCGTCATCCTTAGTTTCCCTCTTTTATGAAAATTCCCCATATACCCAGAGGAGAGCTATTTCTCCCCATCTTCCTCTTATCACTCCCTTCAGCTTCCCAAAACTCACTATTCTCTTGCTTAAACTTCAGCAAAAGCCTCCTAAATTGTCTCCTTGTTTCTTTTCTTGCTGCTTTCAGAACAGTCTCAATGCAACCTGCTGAAAATACTCGGCTAACTTCCAATCCACTCGAGAGTAAAAGGTAAATTGTTGATCTTCATCTGCAAGGACCCATCTCCACCACCGACTCCTGTCTTCCCCTGCTTTTCTCATTCACCTCCCTCTAGCCGCACTGGCCTCCTCTCCTTGAACTTGCCGGACTCTCTTTTACCTCTAGATCTTCACATTTGCTGTTTCCTTACTGAGGGCATCCTCCAAATGTTGGCATACTAGTTTCCTCGTTTTCATCAGATCCCTATTTATAAATTACTTTCTAATATACCCTTACTTAGTCCTCCCATTTAAATTTTTGACACTTTCCTCTTCCTCTCCACAGTCCAATTCTCTACTTACTTTCTCTCCTAAGCACTCATTACTACCTAACATACTCTATGTACTTACTTACTCATTGTGCTTTTTGTCTATCTTCCCCACCAGAAATAAAGATTCCAGCAGGGCAGGAATTTTTCACCTAGAAGCATAGTGGAGATACTCAGTAGCTATTTGATGAACGCCCTTTGAATGAGAGAGTGAATAGCAAATGTTAAGATGGTACCTGACTTTTGTTTGAGGAAGCCATTGAAAAGCAAAGCAAGAGATCCGTTTTACTCCTTTTAGTCTTTCATATGGAAATCTATCACTCAAATAGTTTAGGAAGATTCCTACAATCCTAAAAAATCTACAGATCAGTGTTTTTCAAATGTTTATGAGGAAAAGAATCACTGCTTGTTAAAAACACAGGTTGCCTCACTCTGTCCCCATAGAGCGTGCTTCAGTGGGTCTTTCATTTGCATTTTAACAAGCACCCCTTTGATTTTAACACAGTTCTTTAAGAAAATGCTGTAGGTTCAAAAGTGACTCAAATTGAGTGACTTATATAAATGCAGAGTGGAGAGAAAATTCTTCATTATAGTTAACATGCTGAGTTAAAGAAAATGGGTCTGGTCTACATTTCTGGTGTGCATTCTTCCCAGGAGAGAGTTTAAAGTGGAACAGCAATTTGCAAAACATACTACAAAAACTCAGCTTGTATTCATCCTCAGGGGATATGAAGATGTGGCCTTTAAAAGTAAGATCTATGCCAAAGCTGTTATATAAAAACAATTGTTTCTTTAAAACTTCTATTTATGAGCACTATGGAAAACTTCGACTCACTGGCTGCAGAAAAGGTTACTTGGTTCCTGGTGCCTATGAAGAGCTAATACTAGTCAGATGTGCAGCATTCCATTCAATGAGAATAATTATCTTATCTTGAATCAGCAAAGAACTGGGCTCATGATAATCTTCATTATAATTGTGATACTCAGTTCTTCTCATTTCTACCTGATTTTCCATGTACTTCTGCCTGTAGCAAAGATATTTTGTTGTGTGTTTCCTTCAGAGTTAATTACCTAACTCTAATAGATGGCATCGTAATAGATGTTGTCTCATCAGCATTCGGAACTGTATTCTAGCTTGAAAAGAAACAAGAGTAAAGAAAAGACTTCTTAATCCCACCCCACATTCCCACTTATTAATTGACCTTTCTTCCAAATAACCATAAATCAACTAACGTGGTATACATTGAAGATAAATTAACAAACGTCCACGTAACACAGTGTGTCTATCAAGAGAAATTTACCCACTTGTGATGGTTTCTGTTTACACCAGTATTAGAGGGTTAAGGCCTATTAATATTACAAAAAGAAAGTAGATTTTTTCTTTTCTTTTATTCTTTATAAATGTGTTAATCCAAAAGTAATCATATTTTTCTCAAAAATTCCAAAGTCAATATCTAGTTATTCAATAGTTCTCTTTTCTTAGTCTAGATCATTTCAAATACAAGAATGAAATAGATTAAGGATAGACTAGGAGTGGGGCTTATGCTGTTTGTTTCTGTGGTTGACACTCCTCTGATATTCTGAACTTAGTAGTTTCAGATAGGTTATAGCAGAAATGCAAGGAGAAACATAAACTGGCTTAATATTTACCTTTTGTTTCAAGAGTGTCTTTTGGAACTCAATACAAAGGAAATCATTTTGAGACTAAGAATATTTTAGGGTACCAGAGT
The DNA here is from genome assembly GCF_003676395.1 of Aethalodelphis obliquidens. NCBI lineage: Eukaryota > Metazoa > Chordata > Mammalia > Artiodactyla > Delphinidae > Aethalodelphis > Aethalodelphis obliquidens. The sequence goes on from NW_020837945.1 coordinate 31,431,789, forward strand.
CTACCAAACAAAATTTGAAGTCATAGGCTATTAGTCGGCAAAAAATTGATTTTATAATAAACAATTTTCCTTCTTCGCAGATTTAGTAAAACTCCCATAGGTTAGGCACTAGGCAGGATAGAGTCAGTGGAAAGAGTAAACGACATCACTGAGGTTCTCCATGGCGGTGCCTCTGCCCTATTCTCCCTGCCTAGTCCAGGAGATAGGGGAAGGCTGAAGGTAGAGAGGTCAGTGCGCTATTTCCTGTTGCCTTGGGGAGAGAGAAAAACCAGCAGAGATCCATCCCATTTAAACAAATCAACAAGTCTGGACATTTTTTGTGACTATTACAGATATTCAAAGCAGCTCGTTTGCCCTTTTCTTGTTTGCCCATTTCTGTCCCCTTCTCTTTTTTTTGCTGTACGCGGTCCTCTCACTGTTGTGGCCTCTCCCATTGCGGAGCACAGGCTCCGGAAGGGCAGGCTCAGCGGCCAGGGCGCACGGGCCTAGCTAGCGCTCCGCGGCATGTGGGATCTTCCCGGACCGGGGCACGAACCCGTGTCCGCTGCATCGGCAGGCGGACTCTCAACCACTGCGCCACCAGGAAAGACCCCCTTCTAACTTTGAATGAACCTAATTATAGGAATGAGATCACTAGGCAATTTAAACTAACTTCTGACTTATGCTGTCCAAGAATTAAATAGTTAAAGAGCGACTAGCTCTCTACCCCCAGCGGCCTCCTTAGCAATCCTACAGGCAGATCATGCAGGCAAAATAATACCTGAAGAGAGAGTCAGCCAGTCTGCGCGCAATGGAGAATGATGCAGAACCCAGCCTCCTGCCTTAATGAGTCACTGATATTCTTCCCCCTTTTTCTTCTTTAAAAACTGTCGTGGCTGAGCAGAATCTTCAGAGCTGGTCTCAGGACATTCTTCCCAGGTTGCCACCTTTTCTGATTAAAGCATCCTTCCTTTCTAATGACACTTGCTTCTCCATTATTGGCTTTTGATTAGAGAACCGCCAAACCAGAGTTCGGTAACAATATTTGAGTTTAAAGTTAATACTGTCATTACACAAGAAATATCCTTGTGTTTTTTGACAAACATACTGAAATATTTGGTGATGTAAATAACATGTTAGTGATTTTTTTAACATTTTAGCTAAAAGGTATTAGAAAAGAAAGTGACAAAAAGTGAATCATTGTTAATCTCGATATAAGGAGGTTCATTATTCTCTATTATCTCCCATTAAATAGAAAGTTATATTAAAAGCATGAAAATGAACACAAAATAAGCCATTGATATTTAAAATGCAGTCACTACTTCTGTATAAAATATTTTATTCCATATATACATCCACGTGTACTTTGTCACTCTTTTGCTTTAAGTACAATTGTTTGGTACCTTGACAAAGTTCTATGATGAGGCAAAGTTTTTATCTTTCCATGAAATGCTGCCTTTGCTTACCCCTTAATTCTTAGTCATATCAAGCTTTCATTTTCTATAGAATACTGGAAGATCAATTTTTACCCCCAAAACCCCAAATATTGTTCCTTGATTCTTCACACATTTTTACTTTCTCCCATCTTTAGCTCATTGAATAAATATCTAGTCTACTTACCACTTAGTTAATGAATGAATAAACATCTAATCTACTTAGTTAATGTATCTAATCTCCTGAATTCTAATATCAATGAACACAAGAAAATATAATACCAATATTATTTAAAATATGCAATTTATTTATATAGAGAGCAATATGAAATGAATAGTCCTATCTTTATGATAAAAATATACATGGAAGAATAGAGATGGTATAGGCTGTTGAATTAGAAAGAAAGCTCATTTATACAGTGATGTGTTTTATAGAGCTCACATTCATATTCATTCAAATCTCTATTCATTACTGTATGGTACAGTTTCAAGATATTAAAAACTTGTGTGATTGTTTACCAGAGTTGAAAAACTCAAGTGGAAAAACCTGACTATGCCAAGTTAATTACAAAAAGTCCTGCATATACCTGCACATATTTACATCAATAATGTAAGTACTGACCATGAGCATTAAATAAAAATAGAGACATTACCTTCTCAATATAATTTAAAGTAAAAGCCATATTTTCTTCTCTCATCCAGACCTCATTCCATCATATATACTTTTGGTGAAGAAATAACAGAAATTCATTAGCGACAAGAGCTCCAGAATAATTTAGAATTGTATTCATCAGATGCCTCTAGATTGGAGCTATCTTCCAAGATCCAATGAGTAAGGTCAACTGTTCAGCAGTACACACCATTTATACTTTGGAGCAGGACCAATAACAGTATGTTAGGCTGAGGATGAGGAATCTTTAAAGTCTCATTTATACCTCTTGAAGAGGGGAAAAATTGCTTGTAATGAATTGATAATTTACATATGTTATGGTTCAATCCAAAGACCAACCTAAAAATCAATTTTAAAAAACCCTGAAGTTTCAAAGTGTTTTTCTTCACAACCTTTCCCAAAAAATCCTAAAAAATTGTGAAACTAATATTTCCTTCGCAGAGAATGAGAATACCTATCACTATGGATAGAATCGTTTCTAATTCTCTCACTATTTCTCTGAAAAATTTTCTGAAACATAAGTCAATTATATCACAGATTTTCAATGGGAAAATGAGTTTCCCTAAAGCAAAATAAACAGTGTTTTTCTTAATGTTGTTTATGTTAATTCTAATGCACGTTTTAAAATATTATCATAAATGATTTTAAAAGCAAATAGAGTTAAAATTTCCACTCACCCATTTATATCCATGCAAATGTATTCTGCTCATAAGTTCTTATAGTTTTATACATCTAATTTTTTTATCTGTATAAATAATTAAGGTTGTGAATGAAAGACACAATGTAATGAGCAAATCTTTATTCCAAATGTAGGTTACTGAATAGTTCTAAGTATTAAGTCCATCACACATTGCTGTAATTGATTATCATGGTACTGTTCACAGTTAACACTTTGCCACCACTTCCATGCTTCAAGAGGTTTATATCTCAGCTATAAACATTTGCTCTATATTGAACTACATGTTGAAGATGTCAGGCTTTGAGAAATTGCTTCTAAGAATTGAAAAAAGAACAATCGTACCGCAGTGTTTTCTGATAACAATATATCTTCACAAAGTAACCAATATGCTTGAATAAAACATTTTTTAATTGCATGGGAATTTTTTTAAGCATGACTTGGCAGTGGCAGTACTGCATATAAAAAATATGATCTAAATCCAGAAATTAATTTTTTTTAATGTTCTCAGAGTTTAGTTCTCTATATCATTGTGCTATAGCATATAAGAGTCTATATAAAGCCACTGTACGCCTAAAGCCATTTGAGTCCTTTAGATACCTTGCATCTAATTTGCTGAAAAAGCTTTTCTTGCTAAGCGCATATTGGCTTTTCATGTATACAAATATTCACTCAACAAAACATTTAAGGTCTTGTATATCTTAGACATTGGTACTAAAATTTGAGTAAAAGACAATTCTAATTGGTAAAGGAGACAGGTGAATGAACCAATATTTGTAAAACAAACCTTAATGCCTGGTACACATAAGTACCTCAGTAAGTGCTTGTTAAACACACACATACACACACACACACACACACACACACATATGAAGCACAATATACATAAGGCACAATATATATAAAATTATATGGTAGCCCATGGGCATAGTTGTTAATGTCTGATTCAAATATCTAAACACTCGACTAATTTTAAGGTTTTATAAAAGTTTTTGTAAAGTTTAGATACTTCAAAATTATTTATATTTATAGACAGTCTCAGTAGTTTTAAATACAGTTTCTTAAGATAGTCCGTTCATCAGAGGTATCCAGAGGAACCATGTAGATAACAGAAATATGTAACCCAAGACGAGACAAAGTCTGGGGCTGAGGCTGAGCTTGGGAGGTGCTGGGGGAGAGTTTTTTAAATAAATCTGGAAATTACCTGTCCCACTCAAAGATATTTTTAATTTGAAAAATTTTAAAACATTGTGCCTGCCAAACCAAACAGGTCCTCATGGTTGATTTTGTCCAGCCACCCATATAAAGGCCTAAATATATGTTAAATACAGTCCAGTATGTTTTTAGATGTTTTACATTAAAAATACTACCCTCAACTTTAGTTTTTATCCTTCTTTTTTGGTCACTAGTTGTTATCTGTAATTTATTTATAGGAAACTATATTCATTTGCCATTTTTAACTGAAAATTGATTTTTAGTGTAAGTAATTGCTGAGAGAGTTAAAAAGGTGGTATCAAAAGTGAGGGATTTTATGACAAAGAATCCAAGAATATACAATGGGCATAAAATAGTCTCTTCAATAAATGGGTGTTGGAAAAACTGAAGAACCACATGCAAAAGATGAAACTAGATCACTATTTTAACACCACACACAAAAATTAACTCAAAGTGAATTAAAGACTTGAATGTAAGACCTGAGACCAAAAGAGTCCTTGAAGAAAACATCTGCAGTAAGCTCCTTGACATCAGTCTTGGCAATAATTTTTTGGATTTGACAACACAAGCAAAAATAAACAAATGCGACTATATCAAAATGAAAAGCTTCTATACAGCAAAGAAAACCACCAAAAAGATGAAAAAGCAATGTACAGAATGGGAGAAAATATTTGCAAATCATATGTCTAATATAAGGTTAATATCCAAAATATATAAAGAACACATACCACTCAATAGCAAAAAACCCCAAACAATCTGATTAAAAAATGGACAGAGGATTTGAATAGACATTTTTCCAAAGAAGACATACAGATGGCCAACAGGCACATTGAAAAAATGCTCAACATCACTAATCATCAGGGAAATGCAAATCAAAATCACAATGAGATATTACCTCACACCTGTCAGAATGGCTATCATCAAAATGACAATAAATTATAAGTGTTGGTAAGGATGTGGAGAAAAAGAAACCTTCATGCACTGTTGTTGGTGTTGACTAAAAAAATGCACAATCTAAAAGTTGAGATTATATTTCATTTAAGGGGACAAAACTGAGGACTTAAGCCAGGGACACAAAATCTCAGATAGCTTTGAGGGACTGCTCCAAGAAAGTAAGGAGGGGGCCAGGATATACAAGAGTTTTTGCAACAAAGACCAGGTAGTCAGAACTTCAAAAGATTATTGTTAATTAAAGATAATCAGATATTTCATGTTAAGGAATTTAATGCTTTTCTATGTATGGGAAGATGAAAGAGTCTGAGCTCACTGAAATTATTCCTTTGATATGCAAGTCAGCTCTCTGGGGTTAGTATCCTGTTCTCTCTCGTCCTGAGCCTCCTCTGGGTACACAGTCAGGGGTGACTGTGTGGCTACAGCAGCTGACCACTAGATGGCAGGCATCCTGTTTCTATCTTTCCTCAGGGCTCATCAGGGTGGCTGTAATGTGATGGCTTGATGGCTGCAACATCCTTTGTTTAGTGATATGGCAGGTAACATTTTTTTCATTGACAGTCAGAATGTATGATGTAGCCACTATGGAAAAAGTATGGAGATTTCTCAAAAGATTAAAGTAGAACTACCCTATGATCTAGCAATTTCAGTTTTGGATTTTGGATATTTATCCAAAGAAGATGAAAACATGAACTCAGAAAGATATATGTACCCCCTTGATCATTGCAGCATTATTTACAATAGCTAAGATATGGAAACAACCTAAGCACCCATCACTGGATGAATGGATAAAGAAGATATGATTGCTTTATACATATATAGAAGAATGAAATCTTGCCATTTACAAAAACATTGTGCTAAATGAAATAAATCAGACAGAGAAAGACAAATACCATATGATCTCACATGTGAAATCTAGGGAAAAAAAAAAACAACCTGAACTCATAGATACAGAGAACAGATATGTGGTTGCCAGAGGATGGGGGTAGTCAGAGACAGAATGGGTGAAGAGAAATTTACATTTATAAAGGTAACCTTCATTTGTGAGGGTGTCACCCTCTCTGTATCAAGAAGAGAGAGATGACTAAATCACAAGAAACTCTGAATGGAGAAGGCACAGACTTAAATTTGTGTAACAAACCTTACTCTTTCTTGTTTACCATACTTTTCCTGGTCATCTCCCTATAACTAGTCTCCCCGACACCCTGCTCCCTTTTGTCTTTAGGTGAAGATGATATTTAAGTTGAATGCTAAATGAGACATTCATTTTTTTCCTAGGTATCTCCATTATATGAATGAGGTATACATATTAATAAACTTCTATTTGTTTTTCTCTTATTAATCTGCCTACGCAAAGGGGCCCCAGCTGAGAATATAGAAGGACAATGAACATAGGTGTACAAATATCTCTTTGTTATATACTCAGAAAAGGAATTGCTGAATGATACAATAGTACAATTTTGAACTTGCTGAGGAACTGCTATATTGTTCGCCATAGCAGCTACACCATTTTACACTCTCATCAACTCAATTTTAAAGCAACAGTGGAAATCTATTATCCTTATATCATAATCAAGAAACTTAGGCCCAGAGAATTTAAGAAACATCTTATCTCCCAAATTTGGTAAAGGACAATTTCAAGATATGAAATGGGCTATTTAAGAATGAGGACTCTGGAGACCACGCACACCTGAGTTCAAATCCTGGGTCAGCTTGTAAGGGCCAAGAGCCATTGGACATGTTACCCAGGTTCCTGAAGTCTCCCCTATAAATGAGAGTGATTACCTCATATGATGATTATGAGTGGATGAAATGAGACTGCCTATGAAGGTATTTAAGTGTAGGGAGGAAAAACATCTTTTTCCTTTACCTTTTTAATTTTGTGACTGGGGCCCCTGTAACAGAAGACAGATTAGCAAAAGCAAACCAAAACAAAACAAAAACATAAAAAACATATGAATTTGTTTAATATATAAGGATATAATATTTAATATATTTGTGTGACACAGGAAGCTTCAAAAGGAGGAAGACCCAAAGAAATGGTTAAACCTGAGTGTTTTTATGCTGGGTCTGATGAAGAGTGGAAAGATGAGCAAAGATATGACAGGACAAAGGGTATGAGGTAAGTGTAGTGAACTAGGTGAAACTTAGCAAGGGCTGTTCCTTCACATTCCTCTCTGTGTCCCTTAGTCTGCAGAGATAAGGATGTGCCTTTCCTTTGGGTGTATGGAGGGCACCCCTCACATGAGCATCTTATGACCTGCTTCAAGTCAAAGTCAGAGAGTTCTTTTTGCCCATTCTATTTTTCAAATTTGTTTAGCTTGCAACAGTCAATATGCCGAGGTGCCATATTTTGGAGTAGCATGTTCGAAACCTCATCATGTGCTTTTCACATTGAAAGCATTCAATAATTAAGCCCTGAGCATGTACATTAGGCTCCTTGATTACTGTAAGTAAGTACAAGTGTTTATTCCTATAGATTCTTTCAGTAGTTGGCTAATTCAAATTATTGTGTTGACTTTAGTTATATGCTCCAAAATTAGATCATGCCCAGTTGTTCTGTACCCATGCTGATCTTCTCTCAAGCTGGTTTGGCTTTAATTGTTCCATAATAGTGACCAAAGAATTCTCATTCTTTTTTTGAAATGTTAAAAACTGTCCTGTATATATTAACTATTGGTGGAATTTTTCTCTCTTTGTTGTACTCCCAACAATGGCAATCTTTTTTAATATGATAGGTGCTATTTCAATAGGATTTAGGTGAATGTCACCCAGGATTTAATGTCGTACTTTGGAGCAGTGCCAATGACCTTAAGGTTCACACTTAAGATGGTTAAAGCAATGAAGCAGGAGAAACAAAATGTTTATCCACCTCCCATCTCAGCTGTAATATCTTTCCAGCCTGACCTGAATCAGAAATAGAACTGGAAATTATTGAGGCACTGTGGAGAAGCACTTGGGAGTTTTATACTTTTCTTCATACCCTCTCCCACCAAGCTTGTGGCCATAATTTAGCAGCATTGCATACATCTTATGGGAAGAAGCACAACGAATATACAAAGTTGAGGTTCTTAACAAATGGGGCCATGTGCTTATCTGCAGACCTGATTCTAATCCATTCACATATTTTGAGTCTAGTCAATTTTAAAATTGGTCCAGTGACACGAGGCACTTGCTGTAAATAAGTAAAAATAACACCACTCTGATTTTTAAGTTTTCTCATAAATGTGTTTAGAGGAACATAGATTTATAATTATATTTGTGGGCTATGAGAACAAAGTATAAATTATGTAAATAGGAACCTCCACCCCAGAGAAGGGAGTTTGAAAGTGAGATATGGACAGCTTCATCAAGTCAAGTGGCCATTGCTAAGACAAACCACTCAGACCTAATTCAACCACAAAACTGATAAACAGGAGTGAAAGTCAGAATGGAATGCAACCTTTCGCATTACTGCCGCTCAGGGCAGATCAGGAAAGTGCAAGGGTAAATAGAGAGACCTCACTGCTTTTTAGTAAGAGACAGAAATCCCTCAAGAGAGAAGGCAAAATCCACATTGTGAAAATGACTATACTACCCAAAGCAATCTACAGATTCAATGCAATCCCTATCAATCTACCAACAGCATTTTTCACAAAACTAGAACAAAATATTTCACAATTTGTATGGAAACACAAAAGACCCCGAATAGCCAAAGCAACCTTGAGAAAGAAAAACGGAGCTGGAGGAATCAGGCTTCCTGACTTCTGACTATACTACAAAGCTACAGTAATCAAGACAATATGGTACTGGCACAAAAACAGAAATATAGATCAATGGAACAGGATAGAAAGCCCAGAGATAAACCCACGCACATATGGTCAACTTATTTTTGATAAAGGTGGCAAGAATATACAATGGAGAAAAGACAGCCTCTTCAATAAGTGGTGCTGGGAAAACTAGACAGCTACATGTAAAAGAATGAAATTAGAACACTCCCTAACACCATACACAAAAATAAACTCAAAATGGATTAAAGACCTAAATGTAAGGCCAGACACTGTAAAACTCTTAGTGGAAAACAGGAAGAACACTCTTTGACATAAATCACAGCAAGATCCTTTTTGACCCACCTCCTAGAGAAATGGAAATAAAAACAAAAATAAACAAATGGGACCTAATGAAACTTAAAAGGTTTTGCACAGCAAAAGGAAACCATAAACAGAACAAAAAGACAACCCTTAGAATGAGAGAAAATATTTACAAATGAAGCAACTGACAAAGGATTAATCTCCAAAATTTACAAGCAGCTCATGCAGCTCCATATCAAAAAAAGAAACAACCCAATCCAAAAGTGGGCAGAAGACCTAAATAGACATTTCTCCAAAGAAGATATACAGATTGCCAACAAAAACATGAAAGGATGCTCAACATCACTAATCATTAGAGAAATGTAAATCAAAACTACAATGAGGTGTCACCTCACACCAGTCAGAATGGCCACCATCAAAAAATCTACAAACAATAAGTGCTGGAGAGGGTGTGGAGAAAAGGGAACCCTCTTGCACTGTTGGTAGGAATGTAAACTGATACAGTCACTGTGGAGAATAATACGGAGGTTCCTTAGAAAACTAAAAATAGAACTCCCATATGACCCAGCAATCCCACTACTGGGTATATACCCTGAGAAAACCATAATTCAAAAAGAGTCATGTACCACAATGTTCATTGCAGCACTATTTACAATAGCCAGGACATGGAAGCAACCTAGGTGTCCATCGACAGATGAATGGATAATGAAGATGTGGCACATATATACAATGGAATATTACTCAGCCATAAAAAGAAATGAAATTGAGTTATTTGTAGTAGGTGGATGGACCTAGAGACTGTCATACAGAGTGAAGTAAGTCAGAAAGATAAAAACAAATACCATATGCTAAGACATATATATGGAATCTAAAACAAAAACAAACAAACAAAAGTGGTTCTGAAGAACCTAGGGGCAGGACAGGAATAAAGACACAGACGTAGAAAATGGACTTGAGGACACAGGGAGGGGGAAGGCTAAGCTGGGACGAAGTGAGAGATTGGCATGGACTTATATATACTACCAAATGTAAAATAGATAGCTAGTGGGAAGCAGCCGCATAGCACAGGGAGATCAGTTGGGTGCTTTGTGACCCCCTACAGGGGTGGGATAGGGAGGGTGGAAGGGAGACCCAAGAGGGAGGAGATATGGTGATATATGCATATGTATAGCTGATTCACTTTGTTATAAAGCAGAAACTAACACACCATTGTAAAGCAATTATATGCCAATAAAGTTGTTTAAAAAAATAGAGAGAGAGAGAGAGAAGGCAGGAGACTACGGTACTGCACACACAAAAAAATGTTTAAATTATTTCTTGAGGGAAAACACACAAAAATTAAGCAACTAATTTTTTGTAAAATGTTTCTTGGATTCTGTTTAAATTATTAATGGGATTCAGGATATATTATCCCAAGACATGGTACCTTGGCATATTAAATATTGTAAGCTGAAGGCATTTGAGAAAATGACAGAGCAGGTATGTCACACTGATCTCCCTTCCCCTTGTCCTTCTTCCCTGAAATAGGTCATAAAATTCCCACATGTCAGGTACTATCCCTGTACCAAGAAAAAAAGAAGACATTTTATGACCAGGAACGAGGAGTTGGGGGCTGAGAAATCTTACAAACAAACCTTGTTAAACTAATCCTTATCATCCTTGTTACTTCTTCACCATTTACTACCCCTAGCTCAAGCTCCTCTGTCTTGCCAATTCTTCATATATTTATTATTTCTTTGTCTAAAAGGTAGAAAGCTTCCTGTTCTAGTCACTCCTTCAGGGTCTTTATTCTCTTGTCAAGGCTTCCAAGTATATGTAAAAGTTCAACAAAATTGTGTGCTTTTCTTCTGTTAATTCTCAGGCCCAACCAGAGACCCTAAGAAGACTGAGAAAACCTTTTTTCCTCCCTTACATTCAGTGGCCAATGAGAACATGAAAAAATGTTCAACATCATTAGTCATTAGGGAAATGCAAATTAAGACTACAATGAGTACCACAATTACACACTAAAATGGTTAAGATTAAAAAAAAAAAAAACCTGTAAATGCCAAAATTTTAAAATAGAGGTAAAACACCAGCACTCTTAAATATTGCTGGTAAAGATGTAAAATGATACAATTTTGTGCGTATGTGTGTGTTTTGCAAGTGACATTTTAAAAAAATGAGGAAGGCTAATAAACACAGAGTCCAGAATAAATATGGGTAGAAATAATATAGGTCAACATAAAGAAACTTAGTAAATTATACATCATTAATTTTATTTTAAAAATCTAGTTCAATGTTACAGTCTGAAACTCCTCCTTCCAGTTCAGAACAAAGAATTTTACTCAAAACAAATTTAAATACTATATGAGCCTAACTCCTCTGGTAATGCAAAATCTATACCATGAAGTATTATGATGGGGTTCAGGGCACATTATCCCAAAATATGACACCTTGTCATATTGAATATTTTAAGCTAGAGGAATATAAGAAAACAGCAGAAGCTGTTTTCTGCCCTGCAACAGGTCATACAATCCTCATGAGAGGTACTCTCCCTACACCTAGAGGAAAGGAGCATCCTCATCTCTGAAGACAAAGAGATGATGAAAAAAATGGGAACAAACCAGCCTTACCAAGATTTCCCTAGTTTCCTACACTTATATCATACTCCTTAACCTATTATATTTCTGCCTTACTGCATACTCTTCATCAAACCTAGTGTGAATATACTAAGGTCTAACTGTTTAAGTCTTCATTTCCTTATGAAGTCTCCCGTGTTATGTAAAATTTTTTATATTAAATAAATTTGAATACTTTTACACTATTAATCTGATTTTGTCATTTTAATTTTCAGACCTAGCCTGGGACCCTAAGATGATCAGAGGAGAACTTTTTCCTTTCCAGTTTCTTGAATCTGTTTATCTCCCTGGAATGATTCATATTTCTAAATATTTTCCTTTTTACTGAACTCAGTAAAGAGCATTGATATTGTTCTCATTCATTATTCACTTTAGGGAGAGCATTCTGGGTGTTCTACTGAGTGGTTAGTGCTGAACAAAAAGACACGATATGACCTATTCTCTCTATGAATTTATAAGCTAGTTGAAGAGGCAATTGTCTGGATTCTCACCATTGGATTAATTTTTTATACATGCACTATCTAATTTCAATATCAATGACATTTCCAGAAGGAAGTTATTATTATCCTCAATTTACAGAAAAGAAATTGCATCTTCTTAAGTTCATTTGGCTAGAAACAGAATACATAATATAGCTTTCTTGTTTCTGTTGTTCCTACTACATAATAAATTTTACTAATGTCTATACCTTCCATCTGGATCCAGAAAATTCAAATCTTAGTGTTGAGAACTAGCTAACCACAGAAAATATACAGTATGACTGTAAATACTGTAAATTTAATGAGAAACCTCTTTATTTAAATGAAAGCAAAAAAGGAAAGCAAATAAAGACAAACTGAGATTATAATATGGTGAAAATACACTGTTAGTCCTTTGCTGGATCAGATTATTTGCTTTTCCTTTATTTATGTTCTTTGTCTCTAGATCAGTTAAATAATATTAAAATTTTTTATTTCAGTAATTTGGAAGTAATTTTCTAAAGAATGACAGAATCGTGATTTATGCCAACTATAGCTGTACCGCACTTTAGTGAACAGAGGCCGACATTTTGGTAGGTAAACTTATGTTACCATCTAGTGGTAAAATCTTAGAATTACAGACACAAACTCCCTGAGTCCTGGAGAGGAGCTAACCTGGGAGCCCAGAAAATGCAACAAATCATAATGATAAACAATGCCACAGGCTACAACTTCTTGTAGGATCCTGTGGTCTAATTGCACTCAGACAGATTCCCAAGTGTGTAGATACAAAGCTGGATTACAATGAAGCTTTCTAAAAGCAGTCAATGTGTTTAATGCCTCATCAAGGTGTTGAGTAATGCTGCCTTCAAAGCTGGGTGGGACATGGTTCATTATTCTTATTCAGATTGTAGTCAGTAGTTCATAAATATCCTTCCTGAATCAGCATTGGAAAACCACGAAACCTAAGAAACACTGATGCCCAGAAAACAATGCAGCCAGGAAAAATAGAATAATGGACTATGACTTAGATACAAGGTCAGGACTGTTTTCTTGTGGGAAGAGGAGAGAACTGTGAATATAGTACAATAGGCTCAGTTTTTCTCCTGGTGTTTCCCCATAGTTTGACACTAACTCTCCATTTTAGCAATCCTTTTCAATCTACCTGTAGGAACACTGATAAGAGTCAAAAATATAGGTAGGTAGGTTGTGGCACATGAACTCATGAATGCAGGTTCCTTTGGATCAAGGGGGATTATAAGGGACTAAAATATGGGATAGATAAACTGTCCATCTTACACACCTTCTCTGAGTAATGTCATGTGCCACTCCCTCTGTTCGGAACAAGAACTAAAGCAAGTAAGTAAAGATCTATGGGGAAGAATTAGCATATAATGACAGTCCAAAATAAATGACACAACAGAGACCCACACAAAATCTTGTTGAGCAAGAAATAAAGAATAAACAAGGGGAGTCAGGAGAAACTTCATGGATGAGGGATCAATTAAGCTTGGCATTGAATTAGGAGTAGGGGCCTAGAAACATCAAAAAACTCTTCTACTTGAAAAACAGTAAGCAACTTTAGGCCTTCTGAAGAAGACAAGCTCATGTGCAGTGTTGCAATAAAAGATCCTGGGCAGCCAGATAGTAACAGCTTATGGGCAAGCTCTTGTCTCACCTTATGTTTCTGTATTTTTATAATTTTATTTGGCATGAACTTAAAAAAAATTAACCCAAAATGCCATGAAAGCATTTTGTATACTTTTGTCACTGCTCAATTCCCAGTGATTAGAAAAGTATGTGGCAAATAGTAGCTGCTAAATAAACATGCAAATATTTGTATGTTGAAGCTTAGAGCCATTCAGTAAACATTTATTGAACACTTGCTGTGTGTTGGCACTGTGACAAAATATGTTAGGCAGGTTGTCTTTTTTCCCAAAAAGATTAAGTTATAGACAAGTTATAACTCCTACTGTTGAGCAACAACTTTCTCAAATTACTGGGAAATCTACTAGAACAGCAATGTTTAATATGGTAGCTACTAACCATATGTGGCTTTTGAGCAGCTGAAATGTGTCTAGACTAACTTGAAAAGTGCTATACGTCTAAAATACCTTCTAGATTTCAAAGGCTTGGAAAAAACTAAAAATAATGCAAAAACACGTCATTGAAAATGTTTTCACTGACTGCATGTTGAAACATGCAAAAATAAATATATCATGTTAAATAAAATATATCATTAAAATTAAATCACCTTTCTTTTCATAGTCTATTGAGGTGGTTACAAAAAATGTAAAATTACTTATATGCAGCTCACTTTATATTTCTACTGAACTGCTTTGCTAGAAAATTAAGAATAGAACTATTATCTAATTTTCAGTGTATGAGTTGAAAAACCTCTTTACATTTATCTCTCAGATTATATTAATTTTAATTACATAAGCTAAGAATGACTTTGATAAATAATTTGAGTGACTTTTAGTGCGTTACACAATTAAGAAAGACTATACCCAGCTCTAGACAGTAACCTAATTCAATGTTTGATGATTTGTGTGCAGACATGGAGAACCAATCTTGATCCTCCACAAAGCTTAGGACTCCTTGCTGAGTGGAAGAAAAGTAAGACACTTTCAACAGTTTCTCCAGCAGGCATTCAGATTTGACCTACTGCTCCAGCTTATACATGGAATCAATTTCTTTGTGAGAAGTTCTACTTCCTGGATGCAGTAAAATTGTACAATCACAGAAAATAGGAAAATTTGAGTTTCACTTTGGCTGCTAGTCAAAGAGTTTTGAGATCTCCCCGTAAGAGCGGTATGATCATGACCCAGTGTGTGCTTCCTGAGCGGAAATGCTTTCCCGTCAGCCAACACTGCTGCTAGAAATTTTAAGAATACTATTGGAGAGGTGTGTCCTCATGAGAAATAGCAGTAGTGAGAAAATTCAACTTGGAATTCTGTGCACTGTGGGGCAAGGAAACAAATAAAATAGGAAGAAATTAGGTTGTTGGAGAATGGGTAACAGCAGGAATGTCTGGGCAGTATTATTCTGGGCTAGAGAAGTTATGAAGGAGTTTTATCTAGAAAGAACAAGTTACAGTTTAAGGAGCATGTAGGTACCAGGAATTAGTAGGAGAGGAAGAATCAGAAATCCAACAAATTGCAACATAAACTGAGAGGAAAAAAAAAAGGTAGATAACTTGGCTTTTAAAACTCTTTCTGCCAGTGTAAAACTTGGGTTCACATATGCTCAAGACTCAGTCTGAATTTTAGGCAGTGAAATATTCCCAGCTCTCTCTACTTCCTATCACATAATAGAATTTTACTTCCTGGAAATCATGTGGTTCAATGGGAACATGCTATTAATTATATTCAAAAACTCACTTGGGGAAGTGATATAAGTGCCTTCTCAGCTAGAGTGTTCTTTTAGCAGTACAAGACCGTCAATGCTATGTGGGATCTAAGACCTACAATAAACTGAGTCACATTATAATCCTTTTGGTTAGAGATAAAGTGCCTTAACCTCTAGGTTTTGTTCCCACCCCCAAACCTCAACCAGTGGTACATAATTTCCTCATAGGTATAGAGGTTCTTTCTCTGGCAGCTGCCTACACTGTCATTGTGGACTGTATTCAATATGAGGGGGTCTTATCTGAGTGATGTCCAGAAATTTAGTCTCTGAAATGACAGAAGAATGAGGGGACAGCATTTACCTCTGCAGTAGGAGCAAGAGCTCTCAAGCTATGGAAGTTCAGGGTTTACATGACTGTAACAAGAGCTTCCATTTCTGAGATTGGCTCCCCTAGGATTGGTGTTGTTTATTCCCTTACTATGACTGGCTATATGCAAACTAGGTAATGTGTGTGTTGAGCCTAGGTATAGTTCATGTACATACTGGCTTTTCAACCTCACCCATTTGGTGGTAGATTTTTACAGATAATCAAATAAGGCAAAATTCGTATTTTGATGCCATGGCCGTACCTGGAAATTAATCCACATTTTTAGACATTTGTGCACATTGAAAATACTTCCAGAGCTCTCTTTTCCATCTGGTATGATGACTATCATTGTTCAAGATGGTGGCTCCTCCACCAGCTTTGGTCCCTGAATGACTATACCTAAAGATTTCTGTCATTAATATTCAGCAAGGTATAAATAACAGAAAAGGACATCAAACCTGGAATTACTGGTCAGGACTGTAATCTTGGTTATGTTATTTACAGATAGGAAAGCAAACCATCCTCTTTGAGTTTCCATTCCCTTATCTTTAAATGAGGCCAATAATGTCAACCCAACTGAAGGTTATGAAGAACAAATGAGATAAAATAAGAGAAAAACTATTTTACAGATGAATGATAATTATGAGAAGCAGGAGATTTGACATTTTCTTTGGAAACTTTAAAAAATTCTCTTTTAATGTAAAACCGCTAAATGACTTGGTAGCATTTGAAAAGTGGTAAAGCCAAGGCAGGGTCAGGGATTGGTCCTTAGCTTTCCATGTAAATGCTACTGCCATGAGCTGAAGTAGAGCTCATGGAAGGAGGTTTGTGTCCTTCTGTTGTCTCAGAGAATAGAGTGATTTGCATGATTAACTTAGAAAAATGTGAATATCTTTTTCTTAAATTCCTCCACACTGACGTTAGGAATGAAATTTCCCATTTGCACATTAGGAGCTAATCTCCTTTCCTTCCCCAATATATAAATGCCGATATTAACTTCATGCACATCTGAATGTAATAAAATACTCTCTCTTAAACAATTCTTTGCATTATAATTCTTTACAATTACTCACTGCTTTCCCCCTTGTCAATAGATGTTGGAGTTTAATTCCCAGGACCCAATATATTGTGCCTCACATTTCTTTATCTCTTCCCAGGCTGTATAGCAAGTATGTAGCATCCTGCTCTGACATCTGTTTTACTGTCCTTTTTTTTCTTCCCATTGATACTATTAGATTCCTTTTTTTAAAAACATCTTTATTGGAGTATAATTGCTTTACAATGGTGTGTTAGTTTCTGCTGTATTAACAAACTGAATCAGCTATACATATATATATATATATATATCCCCATAAGCCTTCCCTCTTGTGTCTCCCTCCCACCTCCCTATCCCACCCCTCTAGGTGGTCACAAAGCACGGAGCTGATCTCCCTGTGCTATGCAGCTGCTTTCCACTAGCTATCTATTTTACATTTGGTAGTGTATATATGTAAATGCTAATCTCTCACTTCGTCCCAGTTTACCCTTCCCCCTCCCCATGTCCTCAAGTCCATTCCCTACATCGGCATCTTTATTGCTGTCTTGCCCCTAGGTTCATCAGAACCATTTTTTTAAAGACTCCATATATATGTGTTAGCATACGGTATTTTTTTTTCTCTTTCTGACATACTTCACTCTGTATGACAGTCTCTAGGTCCATCCACCTCACTACAAATAACTCAATTTTGTTTCTTTTTATGGCTGAGTAATATTCCATTGTATATATGTGCCACATCTTCTTCATCCATTCATCTGTTGATGGACACTTAGGTTGCTACCATGTCCTGACTATTGTTAATAGAGATGCAGTGAACATTGTGGTACATGACTCTTTTTGAATTATGGTTTTCTCAGGGTATATGCCCAGAAGTGGGACTGCTGGGTCATATGGTAGTTCTATTTTTAGTTTTTTAAGGAACCTCCATACTGTTCTCCATAGTGGCTGTATCAATTTACCTTCTCACCAACAGTGCAAGAAGGTTCCCTTTTCTCCACACCCTCTCCAGCATTTATTGTTTGTATATGTTTATTTTGTTTTGTTTGTTTGTTTTTTGCGGTACGCGGCTCTCTCACTGCTGTGGCCTCTCCAGTTGCGGAGCACAGGCTATGGACGCGCAGGCTCAGCGGCCATGGCTCAAGGGCCCAGCCGCTCTGTGGCATGTGGGATCTTCCCGGACCAGGGCACGAACCCGTGTCCCCTGCATTGGCAGGCGGACTCTCAACCACTGCACCACCAGGGAAGCCCTGTATATGTTTTGATGATGGCTGTTGTGACCAGCGTGAGGTGATACCTCATTGCAGTTTTTTTTTTTTTTTTTTCCGGTACGCGGGCTTCTCACTGTTGTGGCCTCTCCCGTTGCGGAGCACAGGCTCCGGACGCACAGGCTCAGCAGCCATGGCTCACAGGTCTAGCTGCTCCACAGCATGTGGGATCTTCCCAGACCGGGGCACGAACCCGTGTCCCCTGCATCGGCAGGCGGACTCTCAACCACTGCACCACCAGGGAAGCCCCCATTGCAGTTTTGATTTGCATTTCTCTGATGATTGGTGATGTTGAGCATCCTTTCATGTGTTTGTTGCTAATCTGTATATCTTCTTGGAGAAATGTCTATTTAGATCTTCTGCCCATTTTTGGATTGGGTTGTTTGTTTTTTTGATATTGAGCTGCTTGTATATTTCAGAGATTAATCCTTTGTCAGCCGCTTCATTTGCATATACTTCCTCCCATTCTGAGGGTTGCCTTTTCTTCTTGTTTATGGTTTTCTTTGCTGTGCAAAAGCTTTTAAGTTTCATTAGGTCCCATTTGTTTATTTTTGTTTTTATTTCCATTTCTCTAGGAGGTGGGTCAAGAAGGATCTTGCTGTGATTTATGTCAGAGTGTTCTTCCTATGTTTTCCTCCAAGAGTTTTATAGTGCCTGGCCTTACATTTAGGTCTTTAATCCATTTTGAGTTTATTTTTGTGTATGGTGTTAGGAAGTGTTATAATTTCATTCTTTTACATGTAGCTGTCTAGTTTTCCCAGCACCACTTATTGAAGAGGGTGCTTTTTCTCCACTGTATATCCTTACCTCCTTTGTCATAGATTAGGTGAACATAAGTGTGTGGGTTTATCTCTGGACTTTCTATTATGTTCCACTGATCTACATTTCTGGTTTTGTGCCAGTACCATACTGTTTTAATGACTGTAGCTTTGTAGTGTAGGCTGAAGTCAGGGAACCTGATTACTCCAGCTACATTTTTCTTTCTCAAGATTGCTTTAGCTATTCAGGGTGTTTTGTGTTTCCATACAAATTGTGAATTTTTTTGTTCTAGTTCTATAAAAAAAATGCCATTGGTAGTTTGCTAGGGATTGCATTGAATCCATAGATTGCTTTGGGTAGTATAGTCATTTTCACAATGTTGATTCTTCCAATCCAAGAACATGGTATATCTCTCATCGATTTGTGTCATCTTTAATTTCTTTCATCAGTGTCTTACAGTTTTTTGCATACAGGTCTTTTGGCTCCTTAGGTAGGTTTATTCCTAGGTATTTTATTCTTTTTGTTGCAATGGTAAATGGGTGTGTTTCCTTAATTTCTCTTTCAGATTTTTCATCATTAGTGTATAGGAAGGCAAGAGATTTCTGTGCATTAATTTTGTATCCTGCTACTTTACCAAATTCATTGATTAGCTCTAGTAGTTTTCTGGTAGCATCTTTAGGATTCTCCATGTATAGTATCATGTGATCTGCAAACAGTGACAACTTTACTTTTTTTCAGATTTGGATTCTTTTTATTTCATTTTCTTCTCTGATGGCTGTGGCTAAAAATTCCAAAATTATGTTGAATAACGGTGGGAAGAGTGGGGATCCTTGTCTTGTTCCTGATTTTAGAGGAAATTGTTTCAGTTTTTCACCACTGAGAACAATGTTGGCTATGGGTTTGTCTTATATGGCCTTTATTATGTTGAGGTAAGTTCCCTCTATGCCTACTTTCTGGAGAGTTTTTATCATAAATGGATTATTCTTTGTATTTCTGCACTGTCAGTTGTTACTTCTCCTTTTTCATTTCTAATTCTGTTGATTTCAGTCTTCTCCCTTTTTTTCTTGATGAGTCTGGCTAACGGATTATCAATTTTGTTTATCTTCTCAAAGAACCAGCTTTTAGTTTTATTGATATTTGCTATTGTGTCCTTCATTTCTTTTTCATTGATTTCTGATCTGATCTTCATGATTTCTTTCCTTCTGCTAACTTTGGGGGTTTTTTTTGTTCTTCTTTCTCTAATTGCTTTAGGTGTAAGGTTAGGCTGTTTATTTCAGATGTTTCTTGTTTCTTGAGGTAGGATTGTACTTCTATAAACTTCCCTCTTAAAACTGCTTTTGCTGCACCCCATAGGTTTTGGGTCATCGTGTTTTCACTGTCATTTATTTCTAGGTATTTTTCAATTTCCTCTTTGATTTCTGCAGTGATCTCTTGGTTATTTAGTAGCATATTGTTTAGCTTCCACGCGTTTGTATTTTTTACAGTTTTTTTCCCCTGTTATTGATATCTAGTCTCATAGCGTTGTGGTCATAAAAGATTATTGACATGATTTCAATTTTCTTAAATTTACTGAGGCTTGATTTGTGACCCAAGATGTGATCTATCCTGGAGAATGTTCCATGAGCACTTGAGAAGAAAGTGTATTCTGTTGTTTTGGGATGGAATCCTATAAATATCAATTATGCCAACCTTGTTTAATGTGTCATTTAAAGCTTGCATTTTCTTATTTATTTTCGTTTTGGATGATCTGTCCATTGGTAAAAGTGGGGTGTTAAAGGCCCCTACTATAATTGTGTTACCATCGATTTCCCCTTTTATTGTTGTCAGCCTTTGCCTTATGTATTGAGCTGCTCTTATGTTGAGTGCATAAATATTTACAATTGTTATATCTTCTTCTTGGATTGATCCCCTGGTCATTATGTAGTGTCCTTCTTTGTCTCTTGTAATAGTCTTTATTTAAAGTCTGTTTTGTCTGATATGAGAATTGCTACTCCACCTTTCTTTGGATTCCCATTTGCATGGAATATCTTTTTCCATCCCCTCACTTTCAGTCCGTATGTGTCCTAAGTCTGAAGTGGGTCTCTTATAGACAGCATATATATGGGTCTTGTTTTTGTATCCATTCAGTCAGCCTGTGTCTTTTGGTGGGAGCATTTAATCCATTTACACTTAAGGTAATTATCAATATGTATGTTCCTATTACCATTTCCTTAATTGTTTTGGGTTTGTTTTTGTAGGTCTTTTCCTTCTCTTGTGTTTCTTGCCTAGAGAAGTTCCTTTAGCATTTGTTGTAAAGTTGGTTTGGTGGTGCTGAATTCTTTTAGCTTTTGCTTGTCTATAAAGGTTTTAATTTCTCCATAGAATCTGAATGAGATCCTTGCTGAGTAATCTTGGTTGTAGGTTTTTCTCTTTCATCACTTTAAATACGTCCTGCCAGTCCCTTCTGGCTTGCAGACTTTCTGCTGAAAGGTCAGCTGTTAACCTTAAAGGGATTCCCTTTTATGTTATTTGTTGCTTTTCCCTTGCTGCTTTTAATATTTTTTCTTTGTATTTAATTTTTGATAGCTTGATTAATATGTGTCTTGGCATTTTTCTCCTTAGATTTAGCCTGTATGGGACTCTCTGCGCTTCCTGGACTTGATTGACTATTTCCTTTCCCATGTTAGGGAAGTTTTCAACTATAATCTCTTCAAATATTTTCTCAGACCCTTTGTTTTTCTCTTCTTCTTCTGGGACCCCTATAATTTGAATGTTGGTGAGTTTAATGTTGTCCCAGAGGTCTCTGAGACTATGCTCAATTCTTTTCTTTCTTTTTTTTCTTTATTCTGCTCTGTGGTAGTTATTTCCACTGTTTTATCTTGCAGGTCACTTATCCGTTCTTCTGCCTCAGTTATTCTGCAATTGATTCCTTCTAGAGAATTTTTAATTGCACTTATTGTATTGTTCACCATTGTTTGTTTGTTGTTTAGTTCTTCTAGGTCTTTGTTAAATGTGTCTTGTATTTTCTCCATATACTTCCAAGATTTTGGATCATCTTTACTATCATTATTCTGAATTCTTTTTCAGGTAGACTGCCTATTTCCTCTTCATTTGTTTGGTCTGGTGGGTTTTTATATTGCTCTTTCATCTTCTATATATTTCACTGTCTTTCCATTTTGCTTAACTTACTGTGTTTGGGTCTTCTTTTTGCAGGCTGCAGATTTGTAATTCCCGTTGTTTTTGGTGTCTGTACCCAGTGGGTAAGGTTGGTTTAGTGACTTTTGTAGGCTTCCTGGTGGAGGGGACTGGTGCCTGTTCTGGTGCGTGGAGCTGGATCTTGTGTTTCTGGTGGGCAGGATCTTGTGTTTCCAGTGCTTTGTTTTGGGGTGTCTGTGAACTTAGTATGATTTTAGGCAGCCTCTCTGATAGTGGGTGGGGTTGTGTTCCTGTCTTGCTAGTTGTTTGGCATAGGGTGTCCAGCACTGGAGATTGCCGGCCGTTGGGTAGAGCTGGGTCTTAGCATTGAGATGCAGACCTCTGGGAGAGCTCTCTCCAATTGAAATTATGTGGGGCTGGGAGGTCTCTGGTGGTCCAGTGTCCTCAACTCAGCTATCCCACCTCAGAGGCTCAGGCCTGACATCAGGCTGGAGCACCAAGACCCTGTCAGCCACATGGCTCAGAAGAAAAGAGAGAAAAAAAAGAAAAAAAAATTAAAAATAAAATAAAATAATTTTTTAATTATTAATATAAAAAAGTAATTAAAAAAAAGAAGAGCACAACCATACCAGTAAACAAATTCACTGATGATAACAAGCGCTAAAAACTATACTAAGATAAACGTAAAATATCAGAAACCAGTCCCAGCAAATCCCAAGTCTACAGTTGCTCTCAAAGTCCATCGCCTGGATTTTGGGTTGATTCGTTGTCTATTCAGGTATTCCACAGATGATTCCACAAGTTGATTGTGGAGATTTAATCCGCTGCTCCTGAGGCTGCTGGGAGAAATTTCCCTTTCTCCTCTTTGTTTGCATAGCTCCCTGGTTTCAGCTTGGTTTTGGCCCCACCTCTGCTTGTAGGTTGCCCTGAGGCTTCTGTTCCCGCCCAGACAGGGCGGGGTTAAAACAGCGGCTGATTAAGGGGCTGTGGCTCACTCAGGGCCGGGGGAGAGAGGGGTACAGTAGTTATAATTTGAATGCGGGACGAGCCTGTGGCAGCAGAGGTGGGTGTGACGTTGCAACAGCCTTAGGTGTATCGTGTGTTTCCCCAGAGAAGTTGTTCCTGGATCATGGGACCCTGGCAGTGGTGGGCTGCAGAGGCTCCTGGGAGGGGAGGTGTAGATAGTGACCTGTGTTTGCACACAGGCTTCTTGGTGGCTGCAGCAGCAGCGTTAGCGTCTCATGCCCGTCTCTGGTGTCCGAGCTGATAGCCGCGGCTCGTGCCCGTCTCTGAAGTTTGTTTAGGCGGTGCTCTACCTTCTGTGGGGCAGGCAGGGAAAGAATCCCCTCTCCTTGCGCACCCTGAAACAATGATCTCTTGTGTCTTAGGCAGGTCCAGAGTTTTTCACGGACTCCCTCCTGGCTAGCTGTGGTGCACTAGCCCCCTTCAGGCTGTGTTCACGCAGCCAACCCCAGTCCTCTCCCTGGGCTCCCAGCCCCCACCCGTCCCAGCTGGTGAGCAGACACTCACTCACCTCTCAGGCTGGTGAGTGCTGGTTGGCACCGATCCTCTGTGCGGGAATCTCTCCATTTTGCCTTCTGCGCTCTCCTCCATGGCTCCAATGCTTCCCACCTGCCCACCCTCCATCTCTGCCAGTGAAGGGGCTTCCTAGTGTGTGGAAACTTTTCCTTCTTCACAGCTCCCTCCCAGAGGTGCAGGGCCTGTCCTTATTCTTTTGTCTCTGCTTTTTCTTTTTTCTTTTGCCCTACCCAGGTACGTGGGGATTTTCTTGCCTTTTGGGAAGTCTGAGGTCTTCTGCCAGCATTCAGTAGGTGTTCTGTAGGAGTTGTTCCACATGCAGATGTATTTCTGATGTATTTGTGTGGAGGAACGTGATCTCCATGTCTTACTCCTCTGCCATCTTGAAGGTCTCCCTAGATTGCTATTTTTATATTTATTCTTGACTTCAGGAGAAAAATCCCCCCTTGAGCTAGTTATCAGTTTGTGTCTATTGGTGCTAGGTTTGTCAGATGTATGGTTGTCCTTTTTTTTCTACTTCACCTGTCACAGCATAGTGGCTATCAATTTTGCCCACCTTGAAGTTTGAGCAATACATAGTCTGTAGTCTATTAATATTTTGATTTTGTCACTTTGTGAAGTAACATTTTAATTAGCATTTAGATAGGATTTGTGTTTTTCTCAAGAAAAAGAAAAATAATCTATATTCCAGGGGTTTCTTCATTCATTCGTCCAACAATTATAATTTACTTACTAAATATCCACACTATAGGAGACAAAATATATCAATTACCCCTTAATGAATTTATAATCTCATTGAAAAGGAAGGAATATATCTATTAACCATTTTAGTTTTTTCTAAAATATTTTAATTCCTTTTTGCTTTTACCTACAGATTAAATAAATCTGGCAACTGCCTAATACATTTGGGCTATGTAGAGAGTCAATATAAAAATAAATAAGATTTGAGTGAAGTACTTTTTAATAGCAATTTTTAAATTAAAAAAAAATCCCTCATAATTTCCTTAAATCTTTACTTGGTTTTGTTTAGGAAGCAGTCAAATTTAAGATGATTGTCTACCTAATCTGTAGTTAAGTAAAAATCTACTCATATAGCTTCTTATGTTCAGAATGCCAATTGATACACAAATGAATAACTGAGGGAATTCATGAAGAAGTCAAAGAAAAAAAAACCCACTTGGATTTATTAATTATATTCCTAGCCAAAACTTACTTCAGTGCTCAACTCAATTGTCCCATAGAGACCTATCCTTCTATCCTTTATTGTCTTTACATACACCACACACACGCACACACACATGCACACACTTCAGTTTAGTCCAATAGGAAACTGTTATTCGCCAAAAGCTTTGTTTGATTTCCATACTTTAAAAAACCTCCTCAAATCTATTTCCCTGCTGTCCTATTTCGTTTCAGCTCTACCCTGAAGAAAGCTTCTCTCTGTGATTTGAAACATTTCCTAGTGTCTATTGCAGTGGCTAATTTTTCGTCTTATTAATACCAATAATATGATGCACTCGAGCACTCTGCAGTGTTTTGATAAGATTCCATGGGGGTCTAGCCTTTTCCAGCTATATAAAAATGTTTCAAAACATAAAGCAACAGGGCAAAAATATATGCCCTGCAGACCATTTGTACCAAAGGAGATTAGAACACAGGGTGGAGATCTGTTCTATAGAAGTGTTTTCTGAAGATGGAGGCCATTGCAGAGGGCTTCATTAACTTCCAAACACTTCAGAATGAAAAATGGGACGAAAGTATCTTGGAAAGACTGAACAAGACATAACACTAAACAATGTACCCGTTACGATAGGTACAGGGAGGTGTTTGATTTAGAGAGTATTAATTTCAATTCCTATTTCAATGAAATGAGAAAAAATGGTAGTTTTAAAAAGGGGAAATAAAATATTATACTTTTATCAGACATTGGTCACTTTGAACTTGCTCACTCATGCCTTACATCTCCTTCAGTCTCAATATCAAAAAGAAAGGAAAAACACTGGTTTCAAAGTATGGTATAGTGCACAGAAGGATGAATTATATATGTAATTCATCCTAAAATTTCAGGAAAAAACAACACTATAAACACTTAGGCATGCCACGCTTTTCAGATATGATCCCTATGGGGAATTATAGTGAGCTTTGGAATATATATTGGGTTCAGGACATTGTGAAATGTTGGTATATCTTAATATACCACAAGTAGTTTGACAATTCTGAGTACTAAATTTCTAATTCACTCTTTGTGTGTGTGTGTGTGTGTGTGTGTGTGTGTGTGTGTGTGGTACGCGGGCCTCTCACTGCTGTGGCCCCTCCCGCCGCGGAGCACAGCCTCCAGACATGCAGGCTCAGCGGCCATGGCTCACGGGCCCAGCCGTTCCGCTGCCAAGTGGGATCTTCCCAGACCGGGGCACGAACCCGCGTCCCCTGCATGAGCAGGCGGACTCCCAACCACTGCGCCACCAGGGAAGCCCTCTAATTCACTCTTGAGAGGTCATGCTATAAGCTACTTGAAGAGTAGCTATTTTTAATGCGTTAGAAGATGTGAGCTGAACGATTAATTTTTATTAATGTTTTATCTTAGAGGAGTAATATCCCAGCTGCAGAGATAAAAACATTCTGTTTCCTACCAAATTTGCCATAACAAGGGGTATTATGAAATCTCTGCCCCCAGGAACTTCCTGAAAGTCATATCTCATGTCCACAGGTTACTTATGTCTTAACCTAAGTAAGGTATATCAAAGTTATTATGATCCAAATAGCAAAATAAATAATATACAAAAAAACCCCAAATTCTCAGAACTATCAAATGTCTATATTAGGCAAAACTGATTTTGTACTATTATTTTAACCCAATTGACTATATGTTAGGTTTCAATTCTCTGCTTCATTTTTCAATTGGTGACAGAGTTTTTGAATGTCCTGGGGAAGGTTTGATCACTATCCCAACATCCACATATCAGAGAGGCCTCTGTAATTGTATCTTCGGGACATCTCTTGGTACTGTATAAACCAGAGATTCTATTACATGCAGAAGATTGTGCCACAGAGTCATTCAATTGTCTGAAATTTCCTTTTCACTCATTAGTGGAAGGTAACTCTATCAAATATCAATTATATTTAATATAATTGATAATTTGACCTGAAAGCTATATACAAAATTTTCTTAATAAATGGAAATTATTTCTTTAAATATGCTCAACCAAACTTTGAATAGATTTGCTTCATTACAATGCCAGAAAGAAAAATGTGGCTAAAATGAATTATTTGAAGTTCTTACCTATTTTCTTTTAATGTTTTAGGTGAATTCTGACAATAGAGAAATTCAGACTTATAATTTAGTTACATGAGATACCAATGACAATGACCATGGAGTAGTTAAAAATACTTTACAGTTACAGTTTTTCAGAAACTCAAAATGCAAATACAATTGTACATTTTCTCTTATGATGGAAACCTAGAAGAAATGGTTTGGGCCTGGAAATATAATATCTACAATTTTGGTAAATGTGCCTTTTCTACCTTTCAGTTCTTGGTGCAAAATTAGGGTCTATATTCAACTCATTCCACCTGCTACAGTTTGTCGGTGGATTGAATAAAAGAAAAGAAAATGTGACAATGTGAAGGATGGTAATAATTTCAATGAGATACCAATGTGCTATTTTCCAGCTTTTATTAAGTTCAGCTTTTAACTTAAGCTGTTGAGATTGCCCTTTGGGAAAATATATATATCAACAGGTAGGTCAAACAGAGGGTCGCGGGAATTATCATCAGTCATTAGACCACACTGGAAAGTCAACTTTTTGGAAAAACGATAAACAAAGGAAAATAAATCAAATAATTCAATATCTTCCATTAAGCTTTAGGGCTATAAATCTGCTCATAATCATTTAAAATAATTGTGAGCAAAGACTTGAATGCATTATGACAAGTAGAATGTGTTTTTAAAAATGTTGAATAATAATAAAAAAAATGTAGAATAAAAAAATATGTAGAATCAGACCATCTTGACAGCTGCCTCACATGAGCTATTGAGACACTTAAGTTCCAAGTATTCCCAAAAGAAGGAGAATTAATATACTGTGGAGTTGCATGTAAGGTGGAAGCCCTCTGAACTACCTGAAGGGTCCAAGGTGGATTAGGCCTTTCTGGTCTCTGTGCGTACAAAAGCAAGGTGAAGTGGAGAAGTAAAGCTATGATCTTGATTAACCAAGCAAAAAATAATTCTCTGCACGTCAGAAACGAGCGACTGTTAAGGCATGAATTATACAGATTGACTATACTATCTATGCTGATTGAATTCACCAAATAACAATATTCTACCTTATCTTGTTTATATAGACAACCAAAAAATAGTAATATCATGAAGAACATCTACCTTCAAACTCTAACTGTGCCTTTATCTCCCTTCAAAATAAAAAGGTTTATTCTAGGAAACCAAACACGTATTGGAATACAATGAAAATGAAGAAAAATTCCAATATCTTGAAATGAGAAGGCTGTGACCCTAATGACCACATAGTTTTCATAAGCACCCTGGGCCAGAAAGAAACAAAAAGGAAAGCTGGATCATACATAATCCAGTGATGCATATCTCATTTCAAACTCAGAGACCTCACACTTGTGTAGGGAAGCCTGACCAAAAAAGTACGCAGAGAAATGAGTATATAAATCAACTTGAGCTTTTAACAGGTGACATTAAAACTAAATGGCCAAAAAACCAAATAATGCAATCAAGAAAATGGGCAGAAGACCTAAATAGACATTTCTCCAAAGAAGACATACTGATGGCCAACAGGCTCATGAAAAGATGCTCAACACTGCTAATTATTAGAGAACTGCAAATCAAAACTACAACGAGGTATCACCTCACACCGGCCAGAATGACCATCATCAAAAAGTCTACAAATAACAAATGTGGGACAGTATGCAGAGAAAAGGGAACCTTCCTATGCTGCTGGTGGTAATGTAAATTGGTGCAGCCACTATGGAAAATAGTATGAAGTTTCCTTAAAAAACTAAAAATAGAGTTACCATGTGATCCAGCAATGCCACTCCTGGGCACATATCTAGAAATATGAAGACTCTAATTCAAAAAGATAACATGCACCCCGCTGTTCATAGCGGCACTATTTATAATGGCTAAGACATGGAAGCAACCTAAATGTCCATCAACAGACGAATATATATATATATTGCTCAGCCATAAAAAAGAATAAAATAATGCCGTTTGCAGCAACATGAATAGACCTAGAGATTATCATACTAAGTGAAGTAAGTCAGACAGAGAAAGACAGATATCATATGGTATCTCTTATATGTGGAATCTAAAAAAATAGTACAAATGAACCTATTTACAAAACAGAAATAGACTCACAGACATAAAAAGCAAATTTATGTTTACCAAAGGGGGAAGGGGAGATAAATTAGGATTAACAGATACACACTACTATATATAAAATAGATAACCAACAAGGACCTACTATATAGCACAGGGAACTATATTCAATATCTTGTTTGTTTGTTTTTTGCGGTACGCGGGCCTCTCACTGTTGTGGCCTCTCCTGTTGCTGAGCACAGGCTCCGGACGCGCAGGCTCAGCGGCCATGGCTCATGGGCCCAGCCGCTCCACGGCATGTGGGATCTTCCCGGATCGGGGCATGAACCCGTGTCCCCTGCATTGGCAGGCGGATGCTCAACCACTGCGCCACCAGGGAAGCCCTCAATATCTTATAATAACCTATAATGGAAAAGAATCTGAAAAAGAATATATATAATATATATATATATATATATATAAAATATATGTATATATCTGAATCACTTTGCTGTACACCTAAAACTTTGTAAATCAACTATACGTCAGTTAAAAAAAAGAAAAAAAAACTAAATGACTGGTTGAGATGGAGGGTGATCTACTTAGGTAGTCAGTGAAATCTTCCCAGAGAAGATGTATTAGATACCTATTTCTGCATTAGTGGCTTAAAGCAACACACATTTATTATCTCACAGTTTCTCTATGTCTAGAGTCTTGTATTGGCTCAGCTTGACCCTCTGCTTTGAGGGTTTTCATAAGACTATAATCAAGGCATCCACCAGGACTAAGGTCTCATGTGGAGGCTTGACTCCTCTTCCAAGCTCAGTTATGTAGTTGCTGGCAAGACTCAATTCTGTTTAGGTTACTGGACTAAGCACTTGAGTAGATGGCTTTTGGTCAGGGGCTGCCTCAGGTTCTTACCACATGAACTTGCCAACTTACTTCATCAAAGCCAGTAAGAGTGAGAGTGTTCTTGCAAGATGGAAGTCAGAATCTCTGTAATCTGATGATGGAAGTGAAATCCCCTCTAGGTTGACATATCCCATTGGTTAGAAGAAAGGTACTGAAGGGGAGGAGATATCAGGAGACAGGGTTCATTTGGGGCTGTAGTAGATATTACCTACCACAGAAGATGTCACCTCAGTCTAACCGTGAGAAAGATAAGGGGAGGAGTGAGTGACCCAGTCGAAAGGAAATGCTAAATGCCCAAAGTGGAGAAACCTTTAAGTGTTCAAGAAACTACAAGAAAACAGAATAGCTAGAAAATTATGAATGGTGGGGAGAGTGTTAAAAGATGAACTGCAGTTAGGTCAGGTAAGTCCTCATAGGCTATACTAAGTAGTTTAATTTTATTCTAAGTGTAAGGAAATATACTGATGATTCTTTAGGAGGTGAGTCACATGATTTCCTTTACTCTCTAAGCAGACAACTGAGCCTGTTGTGTGGAGAATGGAAAGGATGTCATAGTACTGGTGGTGATCAGATGATAATAGAGGCAAGATAATTGAGAATGTTCTGGATTAAGGTGGTGACAGAGGCAACAGAGAACAGACAACACATTCAAGATGTGTTTTGGAAATAGAACTGACATAGCTTAAATGTGGAGAATGGGAAAAAGAGAGAATTTAATTATTGCTAAGTTTCTGGCTTTAAGACAAGGTTGGGGGGGCGGGCATGACTGTACCATTAACTGAGATGAACAGACTGTGGAGTAGGAATAAGAAATCAATATGCATGGGAAAAAAATCATAAGTTTAATTTTGGACATGTAAAATTTGAGATATCTGCAAGACCTTAAGTGGAGATGTCAAATAGGCATTTGAAAATAAAAGTCTAGAGCTCAAGGAAAAGATTGGGCTGAATATTTAATCACACAAAATTAATGAAGTTTAGATATAACCAAACACTCTAGAAGATATGCAGTAATAAATAAAATTCTATTTAGGTTTGAGCCCCAGATCTTCCATCAAATAGTTGTGTCTTCCGAGGCAGGCCGTGTTATCACTTAAGCCTCTGTTTTGTCAGTTGTAAATACATGTATCATTTCACATTTGTGAAATGTAAGGTATATAATGTCTCCAGAGAATTATTATTCAATTAATTATGTGTCTTTGGTCAAATTTCATAAAGTCTCTGAGCCTCAATTCCCTCCCATGAAACATGAACAGACAACACCCTATGAGTGTTAGGTCCCTTCCAGTTTCAAAATTCTGTGTCTATGGTTAAAATATGGTGTATATTCAGAATTACATAGAATGATGTTCTATTTTAAAAGAATATTTCAAAATAGTTAAGCATTAAAAAGATTTCTAATGTTAAAATGAACACTTAATTTAGCTTCTAATTAGTGCACTGAATATAGTATTCATGTATCTTCAAATATTTTAATATAATCACTGTTATATGGAAAAAAGTCAGGATTGAAATAAATATAATCCATGGGAGTTTTATTACATTTTTTAGCAAAATGTATATTCAGCATTAGTTAGATGGCAACTATCTACTTTCGAGATTTCCTTACCATCTTCGTGCCCACAATAATACACAATCAGAATACATTTAATAAGTTCTGCAAAAGAAGGTAAATGAAAAGAAATCATCTGTTTTTCATTTTACATCGGGCTAACAGAATCCAGCCCTTCTATTTAAAAACAAAAATTATTGTATTGGCCTAGATTACCCAAATTGGCTATTTTTTTTCTTTAGCATTTACCTTTGTTACTTTCTTTATCAAGCCCCGTCTTGATTAGCCCTATTATGATTATAGAGTTAATGTGCCTTTTACCAAAATTAACCTTATTGTAAAATAGACAATCACCCTAACAATATTTGCATATCTGTTTAGTATGAGAAGTTGTGAGTTGAAATGTTCATGACTTTTCAAAAAGCAACAAATTCATTTTCCAAGCATTATAATTCATATTATAATATATAAACATTAGCAACTGCTTAAGCTATTAAGCAAATACTCTGATTTGAATTTAATTTCTGTTTCTTTCATCACAATGGTTCGTTTTCCACCATGGTTCTTATGTATGTAGATTTTTTCTTTGGCAATTAAAATGTAGTTACTTTTAGGGAAGTGATTATAAAATTTCCACCATGGAATTCCATACTTGTTCTCCCTCAACGACTCCTTAAACCATTTATTTTTTTTGTGGTTTTAGTACGATAAACAAGTTAGAATCTAAAAATCATCCTGTTTTCTCATTTCATTTCTTCTTCCCCCATGGCAATTTGTTACAGTTGTTTGCTAAAGTGCTAAAAATGAATAAATAGATAAAAAGAAAATGGCTTGCCTCCCCCCCGCCCCCAATACTGACACTACCATAAAAACATTAGCCATTTAAAACTCATAAGAGTTAGATGACACCAACAACCCACCTATGTTAGCCTGCTTCTTTCAACACTTCGGACTACTCTATAAAGCTTTTACAGAAAAAGCATGTTTGGTTTTTGTTATTCTTAGGCAAATAAACCATGACAAAAAAGCAAACACATATATCTCACACTTTGATCTAATTTTGATCAGAACAATAAAAATATAAAGGTGGTATCGAAAGTGTGAGGCAAAGAAACAATTTCCAATGATCTATTTAGTATGATTTGAGACTCTTATGGAATGTTTCTCCTTGGCTGTGTTTCTATCTTGGAAGGAAGGATATGAGCACACAATATCCAATGACACCTGATGGAGAGGTAGGTCCAACCGTTCTTTCTTCGGTTTTGTAAAAAATGATGAAACCTTCCCTCTTCATGAGAATAATTCTTGTGAGACTCATATAAGCACGTGGGCATATGAATTAGAGGAGTAGATTCATGAGAAAATGTTTGAATGCTGGTATTTAATACTTCAGTGAGCCTCTAGCTCAAGAGTTCTTACAATGTAGTTCAAATTTCCATCTTTCACTTGCCTTATTGTCTTAGTTTTAAATCATGTGATTCATGTTTTCCCTCACAGTTAAGAGCTATCAATCAGAAAATTGAATTCTTGCCTTTGAATTTTTTCATTAGTGCTCTTCCTGAAAGTTGGAGCTGCTCATGATATCCTCCCTATGCCAATCCTTCAAATACTTTGTCATCAGTTTCTCAACTTCTTCAGCCCCTGGAGCTTCAACTGTATTCACTTCTTGCTCCCAAGCACCATAGCCACAATTTGACTCTGGTATCTTTCTGAATTTCTCCTCCTCCAAAATCTTCAACCTAGCATTTTCCTACAACCTCTTGTACTTTCAATACTACCTTTACTTGACTCTTAATGAAACTCATTTATTAAAAAGAAGTTATTATTTTGGCAAGGTTATGGTGCATATTTTAAAAGCTCAAATAG
The DNA here is from genome assembly GCF_003676395.1 of Aethalodelphis obliquidens. Lineage (NCBI taxonomy): Eukaryota > Metazoa > Chordata > Mammalia > Artiodactyla > Delphinidae > Aethalodelphis > Aethalodelphis obliquidens. The sequence goes on from NW_020837945.1 coordinate 31,464,961, forward strand.
TCTACAACCCTTTTTGAGTTAAGATTTTCACTTCCTGTTCCCCATAACTATTAGCAAATTTTAAAATATGTATTTTTTTCTATAAATAATTTGATATTAGTGCCTCTTGATTTTATCTGTTAGATATTATCTATTGATTATTTCTATATGAAAGCTTAGGATTTAGCCTTTTCACTATTCCTACCTTAGGCAATAAAATCTTCCTAAAATAGTTCTGATATAAATTTCATTAGATCATTATACAGTGTGTGAAACAGTTTTTTATCAATATTTGTATCTAATCCATGCAAAATATTATACTTTTCCTTCCTTGCCCACCTTTTTGTTTTACCTGAAATTAATAGCATTGTTTTAAGCATTTGCACAGTTTTCAATTCAATTCAAATGCTCAATGAGTTGAATACATTCCCTCAACATTTTCAAATACATTAGTTCTCCCATCACTTTTAATCCTCTTTCAGAAATCTCTCCCACAGCTTTGTACCCAGCCCCAAAATGAACTGATTACTTCTAAGGCATGCTACACAGCTGTTGTGTTGGAATTTCCCTTCACCATCATCCTGGGGACTCCCAATACTTATCCAGTGAGGAATATCCTTTTTCCTGGATCCCACATTACCCTTTCCATTTACTCCCTGATATCAAAGGTGGAAATCCTCTATATCTTTCTGAATAGGGGTTCATCTGAATTAGTTCTTTTGAGAGCATGTATGTCTGAAAATGTTTTTCTACCCTAACGCTTAGTTGATAGTTGAACTGGGTAGTTTACTTGGAGTTGGTAATTTTTCCTCAGAATTTTGGTGCACTGGCCCATTATCTTTAGCTTCTAGTGTTGAGTACTGTTGAGTAATTTGATTGACACTACTCTTGTTTCTTGTTCCTTTGTATGAAACCTATTTTTCCCTATTTGGAAATCTGATGACAAATACTTGTCCACAGTATTCAGAACTTTCACACTAAAGAACCTTGGAAGGCATTAATTTTCATAAATTTTACTGGGCATTCAGTCTGCTGTTCAATTGGGAAACATATCGGAATTGTGGAAATGTCTTGAATTATTTATTTGATAATTTCTTCCTCTCCTTTTCTTTGTCCTCCTTTTCTGGAACTCATATTGTTCAGCTATTAGACCTCCTAGACCAATCCTTTAATATATTTTCCTTTTCCTTTTTAGTTTCTCACAGCCATTTTTTTTCCAGTCCACAGGTCTTTCTGAGAGGTTTTCTCAACTTTATATTCCGTCTATTCTGGAAAGTCAGTCATTTTTTGCTCATATTTTTAATTGGCAAAAGCCATGTTTGTTTTCTGATAAATTATTTATATAGTTTTCTTTTTTAAATAAAACATTTTTTTGTTTTGGTAAATTTATAAATGAGTTTTCTTTCCTCAAGTTTCTTATTGCATAGTTTCTCTTTCTTAAAGTTGCTTTTTCTGCCTGAATAGTTTGAGATAGGCTTAATATCAGACTCTTTCCTAAACTGTCTGATGTTCCTTGACTGCCTGCTAATATTTATAAGTACAGCACTAAAACAATGTTTGGAAACTTCTTTTGTATTGAGAGTGGAGAAGACTTATTAAGTGCAGTTCTTCACTTAGATTGAATTTGCTGAACCATTTCTGCAAAGAACCTTTGATTTTAGTTTTTTATGTTTTCACTGGTTTGGTCAGAACACCCAGAGAAGGCTCAAAAGTAACCTATCCATAGGGTCTCTTCTAGTTGCCATATAAGTGAAGGGGACTGAGAGGCATGACATTCAGTTTATAAACTTTCAATTAAATCCATTATTTTCAGTAAATTGTCTCTTTCCTTAGCTGTGCTTGGTGCCTCTTGTTTACCAACCCCAGAGAATGAACTAGAGCTCTAGTGTTCTGTGGGCTTGGACAAAGGCAGTTGTGGAAAAGTGGTAGTCTGACTCTACCAAATTCCTAATACTCCTGAGATGGTCTCCTAATACTACTGAAATGAGACCAACACTTGTGCTTTGGAGGAACCTCTAATATAAAATAATTGCTTCTAGACCTTCTTAACCACTGATTACAGTCCTGTTTTCTCAGGACTGCTATATCATTTACCAATAACGCATCCATCTACTTTCCAGTTTCAGTGGGTTTTTGCCATTTTCTTTGCTTGCATTGTCTTTGTATTGTAGATTTAGGTCTTTAAAACATTAACTTACCATTATATTAGACTCTGGGAGAGCTCAGGACAAGGAGTACTTCGCAGCACTTCTGCTGCCAGTATCCTTGTTCCCACGGTAAGCCATAGCCACCCCCTGCCTCAGCAGGAGACCCTCCAACACTAGCAGCTTCTGAGCAGAAGCAAGAAGAACTACAATCCTGCAGCCTGTGGAACAAAAACCACATTCACAGAAAGATAGACAACATGAGAAGGCAGAGGGCTATGTACCAGATGAAGGAACAAGATAAAACCCCAGAAAAAAAACTAAATGAAGTGGAGATAGGCAACCTTCCAGAAAAAGAATTCAGAATAATGATAGTGAAGATGATCCAGGACCTCAGAAAAAGAATGGAGGCAAAGATTGAGAAGACGCAAGAAGTGTTTAACAAAGACCAAGAAGAATTAAAGAACAAACAAACAGAGATGAACAATACAATAACTGAAATGAAAAATACACTAGAAGGAATCAATAGCAGAATAACTGAGGCAGAAGAAAGGATAAGTGACCTGGAAGACAGAATGGTGGAATTCACTGCTTCAGAACAGAATAAAGAAAAAAGAATGAAAAGAAATGAAGACAGCCTAAGAGACCTCTGGGACAACATTAAACATAACAACATTCGCATTATAGGGGTCCCAGAAGGAGAAGAGAGAAAGAAAGGACCCGAGAAAATATTTGAAGAGATTATAGTTGAAAATTTCCCTAACATGGGAAAGGAAATAGCCACCCAAGTCAAGGAAGTGCAGCGAGTCCCATACAGGGTAAACCCAAGGAGAAACACGCCGAGACACATAGTTATCAAATTGGCAAAAATTAAAGACAAAGAAAAATTATTGAAAGCAGCAAGGGAAAAATGAGAAATAACATACAAGGGAACTCCCATAAGGTTAATAGCTGATTTCTCAGCAGAAACTCTACAAGCCAGAAGGGAGTGGCATGATATACTTAAAGTGATGAAAGGGAAGAACCTACAACCAAGATTACTCTACCCAGCAAGTATATCATTCAGATTTGATGGAGAAATCAAAAGCTTTACAGACAAGCAAAAGCTAAGAGAATTCTGCACCACCAAACCAGCTCTACAAAAAATGCTACAGGAACTCCTCTAACTGGGAAACACAAGAAAAGAAAAGGACCTACAAAAACAAACACAAAACAATTAAGAAAACGGTCATAGGAACATACATATCGATAATTACCTTAAACGTGAATGGATTAAATGCTCCAACCAAAAGACACAGGCTTGCTGAATGGATACAAAAACAAGACCCATCTATGTGCTGTCTACAAGAGACCCACTTCAGACCTAGGGACACATACAGACTGAAAGTGAGGGGATGGAAAAAGATATCCCATGTAAATGGAAATCAAAAGAAAGCTGGAGTAGCAATACTCATATCTGATAAAATAGTCTTTAAAATGAAGAATGTTACAAGAGACAAGGAAGGACACTACATAATGATCAAGGGATCAATCCAAGAAGATATAACAATTATAAATATATATGCACCCAACATAGGAGCATCTCAATACCTAAGGCAACTGCTAACACCTGTAAAAGAGGATATCGACAGTAACACAATAATAGTGGGGGATTTTAACACCTCACTTACACCAATGTACAGACCAAATGAAAACAAAATCATCCAAAATGAAAATAAATAAGGAAACAGAATCTTTAAATGACACAATAGATCAGATAGATTCAATTGATATTTATAGGACATTCCATCCAAAAACAGCAGATTACACTTTGTTCTCAAGTGCTCACAGAACATTCTCCATGATAGATCACATCTTGGGTTACGAATCAAGCCTCAGTAAATTTAAGAAAGTTGAAATCATCTCAAGCATCTTTTCCTACAATGATGTTATGAGATTAGAAATAAACTACAGGGAAAAAAATATAAAAAGCTCAAACACATGGAGGCTAAACAATACATTATTAAATAACAAAGAGATCACTGAAGAAATCAGAGGAAATCAAAAAATACCTAAAGACAAATGCCAATGAAAACACAAAGATCCAAACGTCTAGGATGCAGCAAAAGCAGTTCTAAGAGGGAAGTTTTTAGCTATACAAGCCTACCTCAAGAAACAAGAAAAATCTCAAATAAACAATCTAAACTTACACCTAAAGGAACTAGAGAAAGAAGAACAAACAAAACCCAAAGTTAGTAGAAGGAAAGAAATCATAAAGATCAGAACAGAAATAAATGAAATAGAAACAAAGAAAACAATAGCAAAGATCAATAAAACTAAAAGCTGGTTCTTTGAGAAGACAAACAAAATTGATAAACTGTTAGCCAGACTCATCAAGAAAAAGAAGGAGATGACTCAAATCAATAAAATTAGAAATGAAAAAGGAGCAGTTACAACAGACACAACAGAAATACAAAGCATCCTAAGAGACTACTACAAGCAACTTTATGCCAATAAAGTGGACAACCTGGAAGAAATGGACAAATTCTTAGAAAGGTATAACCTTCCAAGAATGAACCAGGAAGAAATAGAAAATATGAACAGACCAATCACAAGGAATGAAATTGAAACTGTGATTTAAAATCTTCCAACAAACAAAAGTCCAGGACCAGATGGCTTCACAGGTTAATTCTATCAAACATTTAGAGAAGAGCTAACTCCCATCCTTCTCAAACTCTTCCAAAAAATTGCAGATGAAGGAACACTCCCAAACTCATTCTATGAGGCCACCATCACCCTGTTACCAAAACCAGACAAAAAAAGAAAATTACACACCAATATCACTGATGAATATAGACGCAAAAATCCTCAACAAAATACTAGCAAACAGAATCCAACAACACATTAAAAGGATCATACAGAATGATCAAGTGGGCTTTATCTCAGGGATGCAAGGATTCTTCAATATACACAAATCAATCAATGTGATACAGCATATTAACAAACTGAAGAATGAAAATCATATGATCATCTCAATATATGCAGAAAAAGCTTTTGACAAAATTCAACACCCATTTATGATAAAGAGCCAGAAAGTGGGCATAGAGGGAAACTACCTCAACATAATAAAGGTCATATACAACAAACCCACAGCAAATATCATTCTCAATGGTGAAAAACTAAAAGCGTTTACTGTACGATCAGGAACAAGACAAGGATGTCCACTCTCACCATTACTATTCAACACAGTTTGGGAAGTCTGAGCCACAGCAATCAGAGAAGAAAAAGAAAGAAAAGGAATACAAATTGGAAAAGAAGAAGTAAAACTGTCACTGTTTGCAGATGACATGATACTATACATAGAGAATCCTAAAGATGCCACCAGAAAACTACTAGAGCTAATCAATGAATTTGGTAAAGTTGCAGGATACAAAATTCATGCACAGAAATCTCTGGCATTCCTACACACTACTGATGAAAAATCTGAAAGAGAAATTAAGGAAACACTCCCATTTACCACTGCAACAAAAAGAATAAAATATCTAGGAATAAACCTACCTAGGGAGACAAAAGACCTGTATGCAGAAAACTATAAGACACTGATGAAAGAAATTAAGGATGATAGCAACAGATGGAGAGATATACCGTGTTCCTGGATTGGAAGAATCAACATTGCGAAAATGACTATACTACCCAAAGCAATCTACAGATTCCATGCAATCCCTATCAAGTTACCAATGGCATTTTTTACGGAACTAGAACAAAAAAATCTTAAAATTTGTATGGAGACACAAAAGACTCCAAGCAGCCAAAGTAGTCTTGAGGGAAAAAGATGGAGCTGGAGGAATCAAACTCCCTGACTTCAGACTATACTACAAAGCTACAGTAATCAAGACAATATGGTACTAGCACAAAAACAGAAACACAGATCAATGGAACAAGACAGAAAGCCCAAAGACAAATCCACACACCTATGGTCAACTAATCTATGACAAATTAGGCAAGGATATACAATGGGGGAAAGAGAGTCTCTTCAATAAGTGGTGCTGGGAAAACTGGACAGCTACATGTAAAATAATGAAATTAAAACACTCCCTAACACCATACACAAAAATAAACTCAAAATGGATTCAAGACTTAAATGTAAGACCAGACACTATAAAACTCTTAGAGGAAAACATAGCAAGAACACTCCTTGACATAAATCACAGCAAGATCTTTTTTGATCCACCTCCTGGAGTAATGGAAATAAAAACAAAAATAGACAAATGGGACCTAATGAAACTTCAAAGCTTTTGAACAGCAAAGGAAACCATAAACAAGACGAAAAGACAACCCTCAGAATGGGAGAAAATACTTGCAAACGAATCAATGGACAAAGGATTAATCTTCAAAATATATAAACAGCTCATGCAGCTCAATATTAAAAAAACAAATAACCCAATCGAAAAATGGGCAGAAGACCTAAATAGATATTTCTCCAAAGAAAACATACAGATGGCCAAGAAGCACATGAAAAGCTGCTCAACATCACTATTAGAGAAATTCAAATCAAAACTACAATGAGGTGTCACCTCACACCAGTTATAATGAGCATCATCAGAAAATCTACAAACAACAAATGCTGGAGAGGGTGTGGAGAAAAGGGAACCCTCTTGCACTGTTGGTGGGAATGTAAATTGATACAGACACTCTGGAGAACAGTATGGAGGTTCCTTAAAAATCTAAAAATAGAATTACCATATGATCCAGCAATCCCACTACTGGGCATATACCCAGAGAAAACCATAATTCAAAAAGACACATGTGCCCCAATGTTCATTGCAGCACTATTTACAATAGCCAGATCATGGAAGCAACCTAAATGCCCATCAACAGATGAATGGATAAAGATGTTGTACATATATACAATGGAACATTACTCAGCCATAAAAAGGAACAAATTTGGGTCATTTGTTGAGACGTGGATGGATCTAGAGACTGTCATACAGAGTGAAATAAGTCAGAAAGAGAAAAAGAACTATCGTATATTAACTCATGTATGTTGAACCTAGAAAAATGGTACAGATGAACCAGTTTGAAGGGCAGAAGTTGAGACACAGATGTAGAGAACAAACGTATGGACACCAAGTAGGGAAAGCTGCTGGGGGGTGGTGGTGGTGGTGTGATGAATTGGGCAATTGGGATTGACATGTATACACTGATGTGTATAAAACTGATGACTAATAAGAACCAGCTGTATAAAAAAAATAAATTAAATTTAAAAATTAAAAAAAAAAAAAAAGCTTCTGCACAGCAAAGGAAACCGTCAACAAAATGAAACGAAAACCCACAGAATGGGAGAAAATATTTGCAAATTAAGTGACAGACAAGGGATTAAACTCCAAAATATACAAACAGCTCATGCAAGTGTATGTCAAAAAAACAAACAACCCAATCAAAAAATGGGCAGAAGATCTAAGTAGACATTTCTCCAAAGAAGACATACATATGGCCAAAAAGTACATGAAAAGGTGCTCAGCATCACTAATTATCAGAGAAATGCAAATCAAAACTACAATGAGGTATCACCTCACACTTGTCAGAATGGCCACCATCAGAAAGTCTAGATATGGTATCACTTATATGTGGAATCTAAAAAAAAGGGTGCAAATGAATTTATCAGCAAAACAGAAATATAGTTACAGATGTAGAAAACAAACTTATGGTTACTAAGGTGTAAAGGGGGGAGGGATAAAATGGAAGATTGGGATTGACATATACACACTACTATATATAAAATATATAACTAATAAGGACCTACTGTACAGCACAGGGAACTCTACTCAATACTCTGTAATGGCTTATATTGGGAAAAGAATATAAAAGAGTGGATATATGTATAACTGATTCACTTTGCTCTACACCTGAATCTGACATAATATTGTAAATCAACTATACTCCAATAAACCATTTTTTTAAAAAAAATTACCATTTGTTTAGTGGAGTTTTGGAAATGAGCAGAACTAAAGGAGAATGTCAATCCTTTATCTTTACTAAAAATTCAAATTCAGTCATCAACCTGATGGTGGCATTTACCTTCTTGACCCTTTACTCTCCCAACCATAATTATTCTATCCCCAAATCTCAAGCCACTACTAACCATTTCAGTGAGACTCATTTAGTGATTTAAATCTTCCACATCATTAATTTACTTCCATCTACATATTGTCAATTCTGTAAGATAGAATGCTTCATCCCTCCCCAAATTCCCCACCCAGTCTATTTTCCTCTTGTCACAAAGTATTGCTAGAAAAAGTTGTGAAACCACATAATCAAATTTTATTCCAAATCTGTGATTACAGTTGAGTTTCTTTGCTTTTTGTAATCCTCATTTTGCCTGTATATAAATCCTAAAGCAGCAACTAAATTTTGCTAGTCTTCTAACACTGTCAAAACTACTCTGATGGTCATCTCATCATTTCTGCAAATACGTGAAGACAATGCAAAAAGTTCCCACATTTCTTCTCTCCACTGCAGTGTTTCTTATTCAACCATCGTTTCTTCTACCTTATCTTCAAAGTACAGCAGCCTTTTCTTCTTTATTCTAATGCCAGTCTTTGTGCTAAAGGATCCGTTTTTATCCCACTTTCTCCTGTTCTATGTTCCAACACTATAGCTTCTCATTTTCGTGTCTGCAGTAAGTCCCAGAATGTTTGGATCTATCCTATACGAAAAACAAATCAACTATAAAACCTTAATTTACATGAATATCCCTTCAATTTGCTGCCATGTCTCTCCTCTTTTCACTATTACCACATTTCTGGTTAAGAGTACTCTACAGCACTCATTATATCTTATCCCTAGAAAATATATTTTCTAGCCAGCACTTTACTAAAACTAGCTTTCAAAGGTAAGCAAGAAGTGATTGCAGTGATTTCTTTTTCTTTCTACACCTTCCTTAATATTTCTACAGGACTTAAAATTGTTCATTACGAACTCCTTCTTAAAGTTCCTTCCTGCTTTGGCTTCCATACCATTACATTCTCTTTGCTTCCTTCCACTATTTCTATATACTCATTGCTTATTACCTTTAATCCTCTTTTCTGATCATTGTAAGCATGTTTCAATGTTCATTCTTCAACCCATTTTGGATTACCTCCTCCTTACCACTTTTTTCTCTTGATTTTGAGAAAAAATCCCATGGCTTCAGCAATCACTTCAAGTAAATTACTTCAAAAGTTACATTTCCATCACCATTTTTTTTTCCAGTCTGCACTGCTGCACTTTGAGGTTTCCATTAGATGATGGGAAAGACTTCTATTACCCATGCACCAATATGTTCAAAACTGAATTTGTCGAATTTCCCTCTACCTCATCATGTGAACTTCCTCTTAGGACCTCCTTATTTTTGTTAACAGCATTATCATTCTTCTAGTTAATGAGACAAAGAAAAAATCTTAGTGTCATCTTTCATTTCTTTCTTTCATTGCCACTTTTCTCTATATCCAATTGGTGAATATTAATTATACTTTAAAAAATATCTATCAAATTTCCCCTTTCCTTTTTACTCTCATTGTCATTACTTATTTCAGATCCTTCTTATCACTTACCCAGACTATTGCATTCACCTATATTACTTTTAAGCTTTCTATCTTTATGAGCCATTTTCTACTCATTTACCAGATTAATAACTTCAAATCATAGCTGAATCATATCACTTCCATCCATAGATGTCAAAATAGAAATAATTTAATATGGACTTAAGATATAAGTGCAAAGTTGAATAATGCATTTTATTTGTTCTTTTTTTGGCGGGGGTGTGTTCTTTTCTGCTTCAAAAAGCTTTTGTTTTGTTTGTTTGCCACTATCCTCTCAAATATTTTATTTTCACTCATAATATTCTTTTCACATTTTTATAACTTATAAGTTTCTATTTTTAACTTCAGAGCTATTTCAGTATCCACTCCCAAATGTATAATACACTCTGGGAGTACCTATGTATGTAAAAATTTTATTAAATGGATTATTTGTTATCCAAAGAGCCACGTATTCTATGATTCCACTGTTTAATAATGAAAACATTGACAGATGCTTTTAATTTACTTTTTTTTCTCTTTTACATGACCAAATATTTAGCAACTTAAAACTACCAGTCCCACTCTATATATCCTTGTGCAGAAGTGGAACCATATTCTCGTTTATCATCCCCATGCAGGAAGCAAACTCTTCAAGGAATATTACTCCATCATTTTTGCTACCTGAGCATCAAAGGATCAAAGAGACAATCTGCAGCAAAATAATGTTTTCATGTCTCAAAATTGGCTGCTGAGTTTTAGCACACTGGGATGACAAATACAAACATTAATAAGGATTTGTGGGAGCAGCAGTTAAGCAGGAGTCACCTAGTCATATAATTTCTTTCTCTTTCATTTTCTACCTAATTGCTTTAGTAGAAATTGCATGTTAATAATTAAATAAAAAGTAAAAAAAAACTGGGAAAACTTTTGAAACAAATATGACTGACAGGAGTAATATCCTACACATACACATACATACACACACTGGGATACAAAGAAAAAGAGATCTAAAAATTAATAAGAAAACAAAGCAAACTACACATTAAATGGGAAAAAGACACAAATGGTCAAGCTAATACGTATATAAATCAAAATGACCAATAAATATAGGTAAACATATTCAATCTCCAGATAATTGAAAAAATTTAAAAGTAAAATAATGTGTTATCAGTGTATACATATGAATCAAAAAAGTTTTAAAAGAATTTTATTTTTTTTAATATTTTATTTATTTATTTATTTATTTATTTATTTATTTAGGCTGTGTCAGGTCTTAGTTGCAGCATGGAGGATCTTCATTGAGGCATGCTGTATCTTTCATTGCAATGCACGGGCTTCTCTCTAGTTGTGGTGCATGGACTTCTCTTCAGTTGTGGCTTGCAGGCTCCAGAAGGCGTGGGCTCTGCAGCTTGTGGCATGCAGGCTCTCCATACCTGATGCACGTGAGCTCAGTAGTTGTGGCGCACAGGATTAGTTGCCCTGTGGCATGTGGGATCTTAGTTCCCCAGCCAGGGATTGAACCCGTGTCCCCTGCATTGGAAGGTGGATTCTTTACCACTAGACCACCAGGGAAGTCCCTGAAAAGAATTTTAATACCAGTATTGGAAAAGGTGTGGAGAAAGAGTCACCTATAAACTGTTGGGAATGTGAAAAATTGGCACCTGTTTTCTGACAGGCTACTTAATGATACAGATCACTAAATAATAAGAAGCAAAAATGTTAATTTATAATAAATATAACTCATGAAAAAATTGTATAAGAGATCTTTCAGATTAAGTGTGTTATTCAATAGGGAGGTTAAAATCTGTTTTACTAATTATATGAAATATATTTTCTGAATAATAGAGAATACCCACCTTATTTAATCTATAAAATTCTAACAGTTTTTACTTCTTATAATTGAAAATTACACGCTAGTTCATAATAATTGTTACTAATATATACTCTTCTTTTTCATTAAGTAAACAGGAAAAGATTGGTTGTGAGGTTTAATCAAATTAATGGAGATATTTCTGAACTTTTATATGTAATTATTTCTTAACTATTTGTCAAAACTTAACACTAGAATTCAAAATATGAATGTACATATATTTATGAAAGAAGCATCATATATATTATCACAACATTTTGCCTCCTAAATAATTGACAGTTTTAGCTTCATATAGCATTGGATTATTTTAAAAAATCAGTAAAGAGAAACAACCATTAGACTTATAATTGTTTCATAACTTATAAACATAGATAGCTTCATTAAATTAGATTATATTGATTGTATTCAGTATTCTGTTTTACAGGATGTTTTCAATATTTAATTTAGTTTGGGTATTTTTGTAATATTCCTTGGAACATATTAACCATATTTATTTGAATTTTTAAATTACATCATGTGTTTGTTTTCTTGCTTGTTTTTCCTGGAAGAAAGTATGTCTGACCTGACTGATTAGTTTCACATTGAAAACTGGCTTTGACAGTAGGTTACATTGTGGACATTTTCCCTAAAATGAATGGGGTAAATCTGAAGTTCGAACATTTTGACAAATATTTTTGTGGAATATGATAAAAGTATTTCATTTAAAAAAACAGCATATTGCAAAGTCATATTGAAATGAATACTATTTTGATTTCCTCAGCAGTTTCTGGCTATATAGATTTGAACATTCTGTCTCTAAGTAAAAATATAGCAAATATAATTACTAGTTATTTTATATGTTTCAATAAAATATTTTAAATATTTCTTCCATAAAATGAGAAAGAAAATGACCCAAATAAAATGTTCTCAGTTACTTGCTTTCAATAAAGTTGAAGGAGGATCTAGTAAAATTGTAGCTATTAAGTCATTAAAAATAATTTTTATAACAAACACTTTTTTATTTTGAATATAAAGACTAAAAGGAGTTCAAAGAATTTCCATTGATAACAAAACTCCTTTCCCATCTTTTGTTTATTTAAACAAGATATTTCAGTGCTTGTATCTTAGATAGCAACAAAATAAAAACAAAACAGAAAGAGTAAAATTGATTCCGAACCTCATTCTAGAGTTAAGTAGTATGCATTGATAAACACCCAAACTAATTGAAAAAAATCCTTCTCTCTTACTAAGAGATACAGCTAAAAAATCTTTGTTTAAATAATCCTAAAATTTATATGGAACCATAAATGTTGAGCAGTTATGAAAACATTAGTATTCACAGAAGCTGCTAGCAATACAGGCATGATTCTCTATTCTAGGCCCATTATGCCTGGATAGAATTACAAACATGGAAAAGGCAAGTAGCCAAGATCATGTGTAACTAGTGATCTTTTGATCAAAGAAAAGAATCAAACTTGTTTTAGAAAATTACTGAAAAATTTGGAAAAGAAAGAGAGATGAAGAAGTGGGAGCACTCATCCCACAGAGCTATTTATCAAGGACACCATTCTGGTGGTGCAGAATGCTTTGGGAGCCAGTGAGCCAGTTGGATTAAAGTGGAAGTTCTTTTCTGGTCTAAGAAAATAAGTCATCTGAATAGAGTCTCACTGTGGTTTTCACAGGGGTGGGCAAAGTTGATTTGGGTTCTACTAACAAAAAGAAAACGACATTTGCAACCACAAAAGAGAGTGCAAAAATCCAAAACTGTCATGATGAAATCAAGAATTGTGTAAATGGTTCATAATTCAGTTTCACTCATATCACTCAACCCAGTAGGACCTTCCTTCCTTCCTTCCTTCCTTTCTTTCTCTTTTCTTCTTTCTTTCCTTCTTTTTTAATTTACTGTTGTTTTTTCCTTTGGATTCCCTAAGTAGCATATCCATGATTGATTATACTACTGCTGGACACTTTTTGTTTAAGATCTGATGGGAATTTTCTACTTACTAATAATTTGATGTGAGGCCCAGTTTATTTTATTCTTACTGCATAGTTTTATTTAATCAAATCTTAGTACACTCAGTGGTAAAAATTTTTTTCAAAGAAAGGAAAAAATATTTTTTGTGTTTTGGTCTTTTAAACAGTGTCCACATTTTAAATTACCTTGCTGTAAATTGTTTTTTTTTCTTTTTTTTCCCTATAGGAAATGACTGCTGTTTAATAGAATTATGCAGCATTTATACTAAGTAAAGTAAAAAAATTAATTCAATATATTGCCCTATAATTGTAGGTCTGTAACATGACAGGCTGAAGCTGTTTTTTAAAAAACTCTTTGCTTTAGTATGGTACTGACATAAAGACAGAAAAGAATAGAGAGCTCAGAAATGACATAAAGACAGAAAAGAATAGAGAGCTCAGAAATAAAAACATATATATATATATATATATATATATATATATATATATATATTCAACTGAATATCAGATAAGGGTGCTAGGAATACACAATGGGGAAAGGTTAGTCTCTGCAGCAAATGGTGTTGGGAAAACTGGATATTTACATGTAAAAGAATGAATGAATTGGACCCATATCTTACACCACACAGGAAGATCAACTCAAAATGGATTCAAGACTGAAATGCAAGATTTGAAACTGTAAAACTCTTAGAAGAAAACACGAGAAAAAAATCTTCCTGACATTGGCTTTGGCGATTTCTTGTATATAACACTAAAAGCAGAGGAAACAAAAGCAAAAGTAGACAGGTGGGACTATATAAAACTATATCAAGCTTCTACACAGCAAAGGTTAAAAATCAACAGAATGAAAAGTCAACTATGGATTGGGAAAAAATATTTGCAAACCACAAAGGGATTAATGTTCAAAATACATAAAGAACTCATACAACTCAATAGCAAAAATTAAAAAAAAAATTAAGTAAAAATAACCTCATTACAAAACAGGCAAAGGTCTTGAATAGACATTTCTCCAAAGAAGACATACACATGGCAACAGGTATATTAACACATGCTGAAGGGGAGCAGAATATGCCATTCCCAAATACACTGCTTTGACATGTAGATTATTTTAAGCTGAATGCAATCAAGACCCAGCAAACTGAGAAAATATTTTACCTCTCCCTTACCTACCCAAAAGAATTTAGATAGCGGATGTGTACCAGAAAAATAACTCCCACCAGAGATAACTTTTTAAATGAAAGACCTGCCTGCATGCAAGGCAAACTTCTAATTACAAACATCTGTGCTTCTTATCATCCTGTGAATTCCCCTCCTCTTTGAAGCCCCAGGTCCCTATCCCCTTCCTTAGCTTAGAATGGCCTATAAGCCTCAATTGCCCAACTTGCCCTTGAGTCTCATATCTTTGAGTCTCCTGTACATATGAACTTAAATTTTTCTCCTGTAAATCTGTCTTATGTCAATTCAATTATTAGACCAACCAAAGAACCTAGAAGGAAAGAAGGAAAAAAATTTCTGCCCCTGTAAGTGCTCAACATCACTGATCTTGAGAGAAATTCAAATCCAAATGACAATACTTTTATTACCTCACACCTGGTAAAATGATTATTATCAAAAGAAAAAAATAATAAATATTGATGAGGATGTGGAGAAATGGAAATCCTTGTACACTGTTGGTGAAATGTAAATAAAATTGTTTAATAACTATGGAAAATAGTACGGAGGTTCCTCAAAAAACTAAAAATAGAATTGCCCTATGATCCAGCAATCCCACTCCTGGGCATTTATCTGGATAAAACTTAATTCAAAAAGATACATGCACCCCTATGTTCATTGTAGCACTATTTACAATAGCCAAGACATGGAAGCAACCTAAATATCCATCAACAGATGAATGGAAAAAAAAGATGTGGTGTATATATATATATATACAATGGGATACTACTCAGCCTTAAAAAAGAATGAAACAATGCCATTTACAGCAACATGAAGGGACCTAGAGATTATCATACCAAGTGAAGTAAGTCAGAAAGGGAGAGACAATTACCATATGGTATCACTTTTATGTGGAATCTAAAATATGACACGAATGAACTTCTCTACGAAACAGAAATAGACTCACAGATATAGCGAACATACTTGTGGTTGCCAAGGGGGATGGAGGGCTGGGGAGGGATGGATTGGGAGTTTGGGATTAGCAAATGCAAACTATTATGTATATTTATAACTGAATCACTTTGCTGTACACCAGAAACTAACACAACGTTGTAAATCAACTATACTTCAATAAAATACCTTTTTAAAAAACAAAAAAAAAATTTTAGTATATATTTATAAAAATTACTAACATATTTACAGTTTTTTAGTCAATTATATACAAATGCCAATTGAAATGAAAACAATTCAGAATTTAAATTTTTTAACTTTTTAATTTGAAATAAGTTTAAACATTACAATAACATTAAAAATAGTAAATATAAATCCTCCATATCTTTCTTTCAGCTTCCTCAAATGTCAACCTCATACATAACCACAAATAATTATAGTAAAAAGTAAGAAATTAACATTGATTCAATGTTAATTAACAGATCTTCTTCAAGTAGCTCCAGCTGTCTGACTCATGTCCTTTTTCTGGTCTAGGATCCAATTCCTGGTCACACACTGCATTCAGTTATTGTTTTCCCTAATCACCTTTAATTTGAGAGAGTTCCTCAGTCTTTCTTTGTCTTTCATAATCTTGAGATGGCTGATGAGCAATGGACGATTATTTTGTAAAGTGTCTCTCAATTTGGGTTTGTATGGTATTTATTTGTGATTAAATTCAGGTTATGCATTTTGGGCCAGAATACAACAGAAATGATGTGTCCTCAGGGCATCACGTCAGGAGGCACATGATGTTGATTTATCTAATTATTGGTGATTTAAACTACCCATATGAAAATATTATATTTTTTGCAAGTATTTATACTTAACGATGAAAAAAATGGAAGTCAATTGAAACATACAGGAGATACGTAGTTTTTCAAAATTAGTTTTAAAAATGTTTTAAGAACATTTATGTAGACAAGTTGATTGAGATATTGAATTATAATGAGAAACATAAATCAGATTCAGGAAGATGTATGGTCAAGAGAGATTTCTTTTTTAAATATGGGACACATTAGGACATATTTGTTTACTAGTAGGAATAATCTAATGAAAGGAAGACAATGCAATATTATTTTAAATTATGACTTACAAGAAACAAAATTGTCTGTTATTATGGTATGCCTACAAAGTGGAATCCTATACAGCTTTTATAAATGATCATTATAATCATTGGTATAGAATGTTGTTTACTATTTTCTGTTTAGTAAAAATATCAAAATTTAAAATAACATGTAGAATATGAATACACTTATGAAGTGGGTGTATGTGTGTCTATTTGTTTAGACTAACCTCTAGAAGAATATAAATGTTACCAGGACTAAAATTGAATTCCTTTGCTTGGTTAACATACACTGTTGCCATGGAATGTTGTATTCTAACTTTAAGAATTCAAATATAAAAGGCAAAGCCTTAATGTTGGTTAAAATTAATTGAAGGGCTTCCCTGGTGGCGCAGTGGTTGAGAGTCCGCCTGCCGATGCAGGGGACACAGGTTCGTGCCCCAGTCCGGGAAGATCCCACATGCCGCGGAGCGGCTGGGCCCAGTAAGCCATGGCCGCTGAGCCTGCGCGTCCGGAGCCTGTGCTCCGCAATGGGAGAGGCCACAACAGTGAGAGGTCTGCGTAACACACACACACACACACAAAAATTAATTGAATATTTAGACTACACTGGGAGATCTATCTATATGGATTAAATATTACCACTAAAAATACAAATATTTTCAAATATCAAGCTTTCTCTAAAGATTCAGATAAAGACTAAATATTCAGATACATTGTGAACTTTTTACTTTTAAATGCAAGCTTATATAGAAACAGTAATCAGTAGACTAATTTTTTTTTTTTTTTTGCGGTACGTGAGCCTCTCACTGTTGTGGCCTCTCCTGTTGCAGAGCACAGGCTCCGCGGCATGTGGGATCTTCCCGAACCGGGGCACGAACCCGTGTCCCCTGCATCGGCAGGCAGACTCTCAACCACTGCGCCACCAGGAAAGCCCCAGTAGACTAATTTTTTAATCAAGTATTTTTTATTTATCTATCAGACACCAGGTGCTCTTCTAGGTGCGAAGAATACAAAGATGAACATTACATAATTAGCAGTAAGAAGGTCCAGACTTATATTACACACTATGCTGCAATGGGAAAAGATGCTCAAATACACTTATCTATACTTCATATAATATTCCATGTGCATTTCACACATATCTCACTTCTGATGATGACACTGACCATTAGGTAGGAAAATAATACTTATATTTATCAATCAGAAAATTGTATTTCAGACAGTTTGAGTGTTTTACTTAATTTCACAGCCTGGTAAGTGTTAAGGCTATAATTTTAACCTAGATCTTTAAATTAAGTCTCACACACGTACATACACATATTTAATTAAAATTTTATCTGTATTCCTGGAAATTGGCTACTCTTCATTTTAATGAACGACAAAATATTTGGAAGATTAGTTACACACTATATAATCAGATTGGTGTTGGGAGATCTTTTCTTTGTATTGTCAACATGAAAGTTTTAAATGTCAGTATGAAATAATTATCTTAGGTCTTTAATAGTCAGAAATAAATACAAGAAATTGTTTTTCTTTTTCTTTCATTTTTAACACTACAGCTTGTGACCCCATTGTGCCATGACTGTACTCCCAACATAAAGCCTATAACATTTTCTTAAATTTATTTGTTTTTAATGTGAGCTCTGTGAGGGCAGGGGTTACTTCATATTAATCTTTTTCTTTTCTCTATTCTCTAGATTACACCTTAGCGTGTATTATATGCTCAAAAGTTGTTTGTTAAATAATTAAATAGATGCCTCAGACCTTAACGTTATTACAAACAAGAAACTAAAGGCATAGTGAATTATATTATGTCTAATCTTCAAATTATATGCTTTATAAAGAGAAACCTAAAACTTATGTTTCTCGAAAGATTTTGCTTGATTTACTATTGAAAGTTTTATTTCATATTTCATTGTAATTTTATCTTCATTTTGTATTTTCACCTGTACTTCTTGGGTAAAAAATTATTACAAATATTTTATATATTGGAAAATAACATTAAAATATATTCATTATAATATAGATATTAGAGTTTATCACAGTCAAATCATAACTCTGAAATAGGCCAACTACAATTGAAACTGAATTTAGCTTACAAAATCCCCTTGAATACCATATTTACAAGGGGATACCAGTGTAGCTGTGAGCACATTTCTGTGGATTCACATGACATAATCTTTATCTAATTGGCAATTGAAAATGCAGTTACAAATAAAGGTCCTTGGAGATTGTACTTTTGGAAAGCCATTGCAAAATATAACACTTAAGTATCTGCATCGCTAAAATGGCAATCCAGTGTATGCCAACATATATTTTTCCCAGTAAGTAAAGCCCAGAAAAAGTAATTTTATTGACCTAAAAGTAGTATGTGTCCATGAGGCCAGAAAATAATTATTTTTTTCAAAGGTGTGTTCAGGGAACACTGAAGAGATTAAATTTAAAACTCCTCTTAAATGGTCCATGGAACGGCATTAACAGATAGTCCAAAGGGACTTATGCTAATCTACTTCCTTGGCTAAAACTAAGGATTTAATGAAAGTGATTTGTATTAATGGGTGGATAAAATAGGGTTTATTTTTGCAATTTGTTTGGTACGAAATACTGCTATAGGTGATGTAACAATACTACATCAGCTCTCTTATGTTGTATTTTCATAACAGAAGTTAAGAAACAGATATATTTGCTTATAGAGCCATAAGGAATTCAATTTTTGCCTTAAAAAAAAATACAGGCAGAAGTGAGCTAGTCTGTGGTGTCCCTTCTATAGTGACAAATGGGAATTACAGGCTCCAGGGCATTCTTTTGAAGCTTCAGTGAAACACTTCTCCCTGCATCTAGTTGCAAAAATACAGTAAAATCTTACATAACTGGAATGAATGTACCTGTTCATTTCTGCTTCAGTTCAGTCGCTCTATTGAATCCCTTTCTTATTCTCCTGAATTCTGCTCCAGCTCAAGTGACATTCTTTTTATTCCTGCATCGTGCTGTGCTCTGCTCTACCTCAGAATTTCAGCACAAGCCATTCCTTGTGCCTGGAATTTCTTCACCAATTCTTTGAACAGTTGATTCCCTTCTCTCTATTCAGGTCTTAGATTAAATGTTAGCTCCTCATTAATTTAGACCACTCAACTTTTACTAGTTGTTGTCACATTGTCATTAACTCTATCATCAAATCTTTTTTTTTCCTTGATGACTCTTCACACTTGATACTGATTTATTAATTTGTGTGTTATTGTATGTTATTCTCCATACCTCCTTTCTAGCCACCCAGGGACCAGTACCATATTTGATACATAGTTGGTGATTTATAAATATTTATACATTTAAGGACTTGGATTGCTTAAGACCATTTTGGTGGGGGGCAGTAGTGGAATTTTGAAGGAAAAATCAAATCATTTTAAATAAATAAATAGAAGTAGCCCCAAATGCTACATACTGGCCATGCCCAAGAATTGTGTGGTTCAGCTCATATTCCCACACTGTATACATGTTATATTTAATATAATGAAAACTGATCCCTATGATAATAAACTTGAGATATACAAGATGTTCAGAAAAAAAAAAAAGATTAATTATAATCAATATACCATTGCATCCTCACCTCCCACACTTCATGTAAACACATCACATTATAGGTAGTATTGATCATCCCTGTTGTGAAGTACTTGATGCATAGTAGATGCTCAGTAAATATTTCCTGAATGCATGTACTTAATAATTAATTCTAAAATTTTAAGCTGGGAAACAAGCAAATAAATTTCAGAAGAATTTCTGATCACAAGGATTGAAGCAAAAATTATTTCTGAATAACTTAATCATTTGGAAAATGCATTTCACTACTTCAGTCTCAAAATACATTGTAAATAGAAGTAGTATTGTGATTTTCAGTGATGTCTTAGTTATACTGGTTTAAATAAAGTACACTTAAAGCAGAAAACGTGATGCAATGGCATCAAAAGAAAGTTTCCTCTGTGTTAAAAGAGGTGTATTAAGTCCAACTGAATTAGTTTAAAACCCAGTTCTGGCGATTGGCTGGGTCCCTGGGCAACTACATAGGGCCTCTAAGCCAGAATTTGTTCACTTTCAAAAGGGATAATACCACACCTGGTTTATCTGATTATCTGGAAATGTCTTCAAAATCTCAATAGCTCCTTGATGGCTCCCTAGGATCTTAAGGCTAGTGACATGGGGAATATTGTCAAGATCTACACACTAAAGGAATTGGCAGTTTAATGAGAGAATTAATGAATAGTAATTTTATGACAAATAGTTGCTCATTTTAAAACTAACGTTTTATTAAAATGGTACGGAAATAACACCATAGCAAGTACTAGTTCATGTTAAAAATTTCAAACTCCCAAGTGAATCAATAAAAAACTGCATATTGTGATCATTTTCTAAAGTTTTGGTACCACACTTATGTCATTCCTAGGAAACAAAAATAGATGCCACTTGTGTGCATAATAACTCACATGATGGACTTTTGAAGATTGCAGTAAAAGGTTTCCATCCCCGAAAATATCATTGTCATTGACTGCTGTGACTCCAATCCCCTAATACTACCATGAGAAAGCATTGGAGTTTTGTTGTTAATTGCAAACTAAGGAGTCCTAAGTCTGAACCATTTGAAACTACTGTTCTGTGTTAAAAACAAACAAATATAGACAATTTAATATCGTTCAACTTTTATATTTAATCTATAATCAAGCATTAACTTTTTACATGAAAACATTTATCATGTGATCCCACATGCTGTGGAGCAACTAATCCCCTGTGCCACAACTACTGAGCCGGCTCTCTAGAGCCCATGAGCCACAACTACTGAAGCTCACATGCCTAGAGCCCATGCTCTGCAACAAGAGAAACCACCGCAATGAGATGCCCGCGCACCGCAACAAAGAGTAGCCCCCACTCGCCGCAACTAGAGAAAAGCCCGTGAGCAGCAACAAAGACCCAATGTAGCCAAAAATAAATAAATACATTTATGAAAAAAAAAAAGTTAATCAAGAAAACAGACTCAGAATTTCTTCATATATTTGTGGTGATTAGGTCTTAGCCAGACCTGACATTCCTGGTGTTATTCACCACAAGCTGATGAATTTACCTTTGAAGAATCTATCAGATAAAAAATTATAAGGAGAACGCCAAGATTTCTTCAGCATTAGGGTATATGCATAAAGCTGGTACTTCACACACACACACACAGACACCCGCTCACACACATCCAAATAACCTCACAAACCTGATTTAGAAAGAAATAGTAACTTTTGCCTATTGAAGCTTACTAAAAACAGCAAGCTATAGTTAATATTAATGATTCATATTTTCACAAAAAGAAAAATAAATTTAAGTACAATGGAGGCTGGATGTTTCTTTTCTCCACTTAATTCCCCAGGGCTTCCCCATTCTGGTTATTAAAAAAACAAACAAATAGAATTTCCTTAATACACATCATTTAAAAAGTGAGTGAAAGTACTACTGGATTCAAATTAATCATAACAACAAAATTACAGTAAACCTAGTTCTGAATAGCCTTCCTTAGTTTAGCAATAAAAGTTTTGCTCTATTTCAATTAGGCACATCATGTCTTAAAAAAATTTTTTTTAATGCTCGAAATGTTTTATTTTGCCTACCCGAGTTACCAGTAAAACTCCCTTTCTTTCTATCTAGCCATGCATCCTTCTGTCCTTCTGCTGAAGCCGAATTTGAAGGCCAGAGGATATACACATCTGCCCTGGGCAAATACAGTCAATGTTTCTTCCACAAACACAGGCTCCCATGACAACCAAACAGAAAGGGGAAAAAAAAACAATGAGAAGCCAGGGATATTAAATTTCTCTTAGACCCACCATCTGATTCTCATTTGACCTACTGTCTGGGTCTTATTAAGCCCAGATCTCTTTTATTCCTGTAGTCTTTTACAAGCTGGCCATATGGAATCCTAAGGGTTCATACTTGTCCATGTTACTGGACAACGATCCTAGCAAGGTAAGAGAACATTTGTGAAGCCATTTTATTTCCATTTTTTTAGGTTGTTGGGTTCTTCTGCAGAGGCTATCAGCTCCAACTGTGTGAGCACACCTGTCCACCAGAACGAGCCTTAGATTACTAATTCATTTCACATGGGTCGCCAAACTCATATCAAATAGCAGTAGCTCTTGCTTATTACTAGCTTAGATCAGATTCAAACTGGAGGCTCAAAGCTAAAAGGCTTAACCTCCAGCCCCTTCACCCTGGGTCACTCCCAATCTGTCTCTGGGGCACTTTTAATTAATGGCAGAGTGAAAAGGATTATAAATTCCAGCATTCCCATATACCATTCCTTATGGATGTCCAACTCACTGACAGCAAAGAAGGCTTTCCACTAACACGTATTTGTTCATGGGACTGTATCTGCACAAACCAAATTAAGTGGAGACATGAGGAGGCAATTATCTTGAAAATTCAGGCTAAAACAGAAATACTTCAAGTAAGGCTTGGGAATTTACCTTTCTGAGATTGGAGAAATCTGCCAGATGATGTCCTTGCATTAAATTTAACTTTGTATGTGCTGGTGCCAAAGGGCAAAGGAAAGTGGAAAGTACGGGTAATTATCCAGAGCCTTAAAACCCAGCTGTGCACTAGTGAGAGCGAAAAACATAGAAGAAAGCTGTAAGTAACCAGATTTATCTAATTCAGCATTTAGCCAAAATCTAAAGCCGCCTTGTGGTATAAATATAGTTAGGGCTATTATAGAGTAGGAAAGCAGAACTGCTGGACACTAACTTTGCAGGTGTTCTATATATTTGTTTTCTAGTGGAATACTCCAAGGTTAAAGAAAGTGCTAGGACAACCTAATATCCTTTCTGAATCATGTACTTCTTTTGGCCATGTCCAGGGTGCTTATAGCTTAGGTTTAAACTGTTGAGATATGGTACTTAGAATCAGATAGTTGTGTAGAACACAATGAAAATCTTTTTCTGAAGCTACTTCTGAGAATAGGTACCTGAATTAAGTGTACTAATACAAACACCAATCACATAGCTAAGCCTACCCCATGCTAGGTTCTTTCTCATGATATTAAATCTTACCTTGACAGAAATCATATTAGGACAGTACTATTATATCTATTGTATAGATAAAGAAACAGGCTTATTTATAAGAATATTAATTCTTTGGTGTATATATATATTTTTAAAAAGCCTAACTACCTGTTATAGGTTGAATTGTGTCTCCCCCAAAAAGATATTCTGAAGTACTAGTCCTTGATACATGTGAGTGTGACCTTATTTGAAAATAGGGCCTTTGCAGGTTTAATCAAGTTAGGATAACGTCATTGGAATGGGTCTTAATCCAATATAATTGATGTCCTTACAAGAAGAGGAAAATTTGGACACAGACATAGAGATCTGGGGAGGATGCCATGTGAAGATGGAGGCAGAGACTGGAGTGATGTATGTACAAGCCAAGGAATAGCAAGGATTGCTGGCCCTCACCAGAAGCTAGAAGAGGGATGGAACAGATTCTCCCTCAGGAGAAACCAACCCTGCCAACTCGTTGATTTTGGACTTCCAGGCTCCATACTGTGAGCTAATAAATTTCTATTGTTTTGAGCCACCTAGTTTGTAGTACTTTGTTATGGCAGCCCTAGGAAACTAATATATCACCCAAAAGAAGAGAGAAAAAATAACAGTGAGTAGGTTAATTTTGTATAGTAAGCAAATTTGGAGGATGCTGGTATAAATCTCTTTTATGTTTCTTTTCTTTTTTTTTTTTTTTTCTTTTATGTTTCTTTAGGTAAACACAGCTAGAATATTTCCAGCAGGAAAAGATGTGTATCTGGGCTAGAAAGGGTCCCTTACAAAGTTTTATTTTGAGTTATATTCTAACGATTCTGACCACATAACTCTCTTACTGAAAAAAAATCTCAATAAGGGACACCCTGTTAACTGTAGAATGAATTCTTAACTTCTCAACCTAGCAGTGCCCTGCATGGCATAAACTCTTCAAAGATGTCTAATAATTAGACATATGATTCTCCTTCTTTTCTATACTTATCTTGTGGAGCTGCCCCAAAACACTCCAGCTAAATGGAACTCCTGGCTGTTTACCCAGACATGCCTTCCTCTTATCCAGTATCTTTCCTTTACTCATGCAGGGGCCATTGTATTAAAGAACTGACTTTCTTCCCTCTTCACTAACCTCAACATATTTAAATCTTACTAGACATTAAAACTATCTGACAAGACATCTCCTGTGTCAATCCATTACTGATCACAGTGACTTTGGGTTTGTTATTCTTCTCTAGCAATTTGTGGCTCTCTTGTGGCTTTTCCAGTTTTGTGCTTTGCCATATATTATTATGAGTATTTATCTTATATCCACTACTGTTTAAGAAATCTCTCGGATCAGGAGGTATTTCTGCTCATCTTTTAGGTTCTGCCCCTACCTCTAGCACCTAGCATAATGCCTTACGGAGAGTTGGTCCTCTATAAATGTTTGCTGAATTGATTTTTAAGTTTGAATTAAGCAGTACAGGATCTCTTGGGTTGAAAAATCACATTGCAGATGGCATGCTTGTATTGTTCAATATTGCTGCACCAATGGAGCAAGGCATATGCTGCAAATCCTTCATCTAAATGGTAGGAGCGAGGGAAGGAAAGGTTTTTCATAAAAGGTTATCTGCAATCAAAAGAAATAAGAGAAACAGGCAAATGCTATAGAATATTTTTCCTAACCATCTAGTGGCGATTCATTTGTTTGGTTAGCGTATCTGTTAGATTCCAGTGTTAGATTCAAAATAAAGTTAAATTGCATTGGAATAGTGACTTAACTCACTAGTGTGTTATTACTATGTAAGCAGGTGTACATGCAACTACAAATAAATGCTTGCTGATAGAATCCCAGCAGGGTTTCTGATGAGTTTTCATTTTGTTGAAACTTACCCAGGAAATTACTGTGTAAAAAGCTTTGCTATTACTTCTTTGCCTGAAATATCATTTAGCTCCACCTGGCCAAGTTCATGGCAATTATACTAACTATACAAAAAGGACATTCCAAATTTCTCATCAGCCTTTTATATTCATTTTCTC
Source organism: Aethalodelphis obliquidens (assembly GCF_003676395.1). Lineage (NCBI taxonomy): Eukaryota > Metazoa > Chordata > Mammalia > Artiodactyla > Delphinidae > Aethalodelphis > Aethalodelphis obliquidens. The sequence goes on from NW_020837945.1 coordinate 31,490,727, forward strand.
AAATTTATTACTGAAATAATAGAAATATACAAATACACACAGATACACAAATCCCAAAAGGCACACATTAAGACAATCTTAGCATTTAAAAGTCAAAATAACTTATAAAAAGAGGATAATTTAAGTTAATCTTTCCTTAGAATAGAATCTACACTATAAGTTAACTCTAAGCTTCAAGTTACTGCTTACTAATGGTATGTATGACATAAACCTTATGTGTCTTAATTGCAGCCCTACACATGCTTAAATGGGGGAAAAAAGGAAATAATAAAAACTTTTACTGCATTATGTGATACATTAAAAAGCTGACAATAAAAATTGGGTCTCTAAATGTCACAGAACATAACCACATATATCAAATTTTTACCATAGCAAATTATGTAACATGATCAAACCCACCATACAGTCATAGCTGAGTTACAATGAATTTTGTTATACTTACTACAATACATCAGTAGGTTTGGGGTTTAAAAAATATTTTAGTCAACAAATAGCCATTGTGTGTCTCCTTTGTATGAGGTTCTCTGGGAAAGATTCAGTTTCAAAGAATATAAGATAGTCTCTGATTTCAAATTTTTCGCTCTATTTTGAAATGGGAAGTGAGACAATATTCACATAAAAAAAAAGATAATCAGGAATATATGGAAATGTATACCAAATGCTTGCTCCAAATAATGGCAGAGTGAGAGAGCCAGGCAAGGAAGAGGTTGGGGAAGTGTCCATAAGATAGAGTGACCACATGCCCTGATTTCAATGGAAGAATTCTAATTTATGCCTATATGCCTGGTGTAATAATTAATATGACCCACTTTTCCTCTCAAAAGTTCTTTGACTTAAGGACTTCCCTGGTGGCTCAGTGGCTAAGAATCTGCCTGCCAATACAGGGGACACGGGTTCGAGCCCTGGTCTGGGAAGATCTCACATGCCGCGGTGCAACTAAGCCCACGCGGCACAACTAAACCCATGCACCACAACGACTGAGCCTGAACTCTAGAGCTCACGAGCCACAACTACTGAGCCCGCGTGCCACAACTACTGAAGCCCATGCACCCAGAGTCTGTGCTCCGCAACAAGAGAAGCCACCACAATGAGAAGCCCATGCACCACAACGAAGAGTAGCCCCACTCACTGCAACTAGAGAAAGCCGGCACACAGCAACAAAGACCCAATGCAGCCATAAATAAATAAATAAATAAGTTTAAAAACATAAAGTTATTTGACTTAAATGATAATTATGTGTTCATTATACCACAGGAGCAAATAGGCAAGTGTGGCCTTGAAAGAAAGGTAGAATTAAAATAAGCAGAAGTGAGTGTTTCTGGAAATCTAAGACAGGTAAATGGTATATGCAAAGAAATGAAAAAGAATCATAGCAATCAATAGGTCAGATGAAGTAGCATTTTGTGCAAGGAAGCCGTATTTTTGTTGAGAACTGCAAATAAGGCTGCATTGGAGATCTAGCCTTCTCCATCATGTCCTCCCAGATTTCTCCTGAGAGGACAATAGGGCTTTTCCCAGGACCACTACTCTATCCTGAATATGTGGCAGGAAGAGGAATCATCTGGGGACACATCACAATCTCACACAGTATCAAGTGTCTCCTGTCAAGTGTAGCCAGGTTTAACAACAAAATGAAACAAAACAAACAGAATGTCCAGTCAAATTAGAATTTCCTATAATCAATGAATAATTTTTTAGTATAAGATAGTTCAAAATATTGCCTGGGACATAAACCACAGTCCTTTTTTAGTATTACCCAATTATTGCATGAGCTATATTAAAAAATTGCTTTTTGTGTGAAATTCAAATTTGACTGGATATCCTGTATTTTATCTGCAACTGTAGTCCTGCCTCATTTCAGCCTTCAGGGATTTCTCTTGACTATTTCTGGGGTTAATGAAACTCTATTCCTTGGCCCAGAAGACCAACTTCCTTCACTTTCAAAGGTGATTTCTGTTTTGAGCTTAAGTTTGCATGAGAAATTTTACAATTGTTTAGTGATACTTTTCTCAAATATGTCCTTAGGTCTAAGTTTATTCATTATATACTGTGAATTAAAACTCAAATCTCAATTTCTAATAAAGATTAGTTCTCTAAGGTGACTAACTATAAAGGTGCTTAATGATCTTCTGACACGAGTTCGATCAGTGCTTTTTTCCTCATCATTGGCAACTCTAAAATTTAAGGCAATATGTAGAACCAGATAGAATCATGTTATATTTACTGAACTGCTGCATTTTCTCAGTTCCGTTTCACAGTGGCCCTGAGAGATATTCACCACATCACATATGTGAGTAAACGGGCTCAGGGAAGTTTGGGGATGCACTTCAAAGACTCCCCATAGCTAGTTAATGGTAATGGTATTAAGTTTTGAACCCAAAGCCCATGATGGCAAACTTAGCCAATTTACTTACACTCTAATTTAGCCATCTTTAATACAGCAATGAACATTCCTTGTCATTATTCTTAAATGACTCAAAATTTCCTGAAATGCCAATAATATGTTGTTGCTTTCTGATTAAATATGTGAGTATTCTCTTCAGGTCTCTTCTCTTTTGATTAATATGATAATAATAAAAAAATAACAGTGACAATATGTAACACGTGTCAAGCACTGTGCTAAGTATGTTACATGTTTTACTTTACTCAATGTTATTAAACTGTCATTGAATGATTTTATTCAGTAACCAAGATTTCCTTAAACTATTTGAACCCTGAAAAATGACATCAGCTTACAATCTTCTGACACATGGATATAACCTTTTGACAGGTACCACAATAAATAAACTTTTACATCTGTTATCAGTTTGATGGACATACGGTTCTACATCAAGGAATAGACTTTGAAGGCTGAAAAATAACAATTCTCAATAATAAAAAAAGGTAAATTCTCCATGGCTAAAAATAAATACTAAAAAATATTCAAAAGTTGAAGCACTAAGCTTTCTGTTGATAATTATAGATGTTTATAAGAAATTATCTTAATGTTACAGTTAATAGAAAGGAATTCTAGAAACTCAGTGAACAAAGAGCAAATAGCAGCTGATCACAGAATTGCTAAAAACGTACAGTCTTCTTTTCAAAGAACAAGCTCTGGTCCAACATTAGTTACCCCTGGCCCTACCTAAAAGTCTTTGCAACTTCAGAGACACCTTTTTTGGTTTTCTTCCCTTGTGGCTACATGCCTACTGACAGAGAGTGGGAAGTGTTTTCTCACCATTCTGAGCTATTCTTTGGTTTCTTCATTTCCTTTGTAACTACACCAAGCCCAAAAGATCCATTTCAAGTCTCCTTTTGGTTCCAGTCTTTAATCTAAATGGCCGATCTTAATCAAATGCAATGGGTTGTATAGGAAGTGTGATAACTAATAATTTACTTCACTTGTCAAGCATGGCTCACCTCCCATATATAACAATATCTATATTTGGGGGGTAACCCCTTTACTTTTAGACCACAGCATAATAATGCCTTAGCCACATAATTATCATAGTACTTAAACCAATTATATGTATGTGCAGTAACAGGAAAATAATGTTCTTCCATGATCACTAGAGAATATAATTAAGAAAAAAAAAATTCTGTTAGGATATTTTCTCTTACAGGTAGTAAATCTGAGGATAACCTAAAAGTGACATAAAAATTAATGGCATTCATTGACATATTTGTGAACCGCTTAATCAAATGGCCCAAATAAATGAGAAAAGCATGGAATGAAAAACCTGAAAGTCAAACATGAAGACCCTTTCACTGAACTATTTTTGTATAGAATATCTACTTTTAGAGTTTATAAAGTAACACAGTACTTCATCTTATAGAAATTGAGATCAAGAAATAAAGAATTTTTAAGCTGCAGCACATGTGTATAGAACATAGCAAAATTCTATTGGGAATTGTAAAGACCCAAAAAAAAGGAAAAGTCCTGTAGAGATAGGGGATCACTAGAATGGAAAATATGTCTATGATCTGATGTTTGCAAGTGATACCATTCAATTTCACCATGCACCAGAGGCCCTGATTGCCTCTGTGTGTTAAACAGTAGTGCTCCTAGGATCTTCTATCCTTTTCCCAATTACTTGCTGGACTTATTCCCAAGCTTCCCATCCCTGAAAGTGGTCACCAAGATGCTAGGCGACTATCTATTTGGGATGTTGTCAAGAGCATTTCTGCACTGGTTGTGAGTGGAATTTAGACATCTTTTAAGTTCCTTTAAAACTTCAGGGGTCTATAATTTTATTGACTTTCCTCTAAATAATGGATATTTCATTTAAAAGCACATTAAGACTGTGTCTACACGATACAGATGAGTATGTGAATTGTTTTGTCTTCATAGAAATAATAGCTGTATAGAATCCTTGGTTTATATAAACTGAAATGATCTTCAGTTTGATCTTCCATGAGATGTGAGTTTAATATTCCCTAAAGAGGAAATTTACCTGTAATTTGAATACCAGCACTGTCAAGAATCTCCATGAGTATGCAAATTCCAATTTGAGAGACATCACCTTCTCCATGAAGCTTTTCTAGATGCTTAGTTTTAACTCATCAAGTCCACTCTGAAATAGGTAAGTTATGTAATTCCTTGATTTTTATTCCAAATTGGTATGATAGCAGATGTAACTCTTAGACTATGTATTCAAGTGTTTATTACATGATATATGTACCTTATTTTTTTATATATATGTAAGGCTGACATAAAGTCCAAGGTCCCTCTCATGGGTATGCAAAGTTTCCTTGGCCTCACACAGCATTAAAGCATTGAAACAACCACCCACCACCATTGAGGTAACTCATTGGTCTGCACTGGTGTGATTACAATGTCCTTTGTCCTTTCTGATTTCTTTTGGTGACTCTGCTGCTTCCATGCTTATGTCATGACCATTTTCTTTTTGATGCTGGTAATGCCTTATCCTAGGGTTCTGCCTCTTAATGCACCATGCACATAATGACACCCATGCAGCCATCTGAAGATTTGCCATCTCACTTAGAGACTGTCACCAATTTGGGCATGAATCTCTTCTAATAATGAAACCAGTCTGACCAGTAGTTTCCTTACAGTTTAAAGAAGAAGTCTCTCCTTTTACTGTTCACAATTTCCTTCCACTCCAGGACACCTGACATAATCTCTTCAAAAGAAAGAACAGTTAATTTCAAGCAATTTCCTTTTTTTTCTGTTCTGCCTCAAGCCTTCCATGACTAGTTACTTCCTTGAAGAAGAAAAAAAAAAAATAGAGAAAAACCAAATATAAACTAACATCTCAAGAACGAAGTCTTCACCAAACCATTGTAGGCCATTTGCCTCTAATTAGTATATGTTATTTCCCTGTGAAGAATGTAATATCATTCTGTCTATTCATCTTTCTCCTGATGTTTCTCTTTGCCATCTATATAGCCAATATGGGGATATCCATATCAGTGTTTATGTGATAATAAATCAGTTTTTGGTATTTATTCTCTGAGGGTTGGGGGTAGGAAAAGGACTTAGTAGCTCCCTTTGTACAGGATCTAGCATTTATGTCTACACTTCTCTAAAACTGTTAAACCAGAAACACTTCTCTAATTTGAAGAAGAATTTCTGGGATAATAGTCTGCTCTACAAAAAGACAACACTCAGAATGGGAGAAAATACTTGCAAATGAAGAAACCAACAAGGGAGGAAACTTGCACAAACCACTTAGATAGCCTCATCCACCAGAGGCCAGACAGCAGAAGCAAGAAGAACTACAATCCTGCAGCCTGTGGAACAAAAACCACACTCACAGAAAGACAGACAACATGAAAAGGCAGAGGGCTATGTACCAGATGAGGGAACAAGATAAAACCCCAGAAAAACAACTAAATGAAGTGGAGATAAGCAACCTTCCAGAAAAAGAATTCAGAATAATGATAGTGAAGATGATCCAGGACCTTGGAGAAAAAATGGAGGCAAAGATTGAGAAGCTGCGAGAAATGCTTAACAAAGACCTAGAAGAATTAAATAACAAACACCTAGAAGAATTAAAGAACAAACAAATAGAGATGAACAATACAATAACTGAAACGAAAAATACACTAGAAGGAATCAATAGCAGAATAACTGAGGCAGAAGAATGGATAAGTGACCTGGGAGACAGAATGGTGGAATTCACTGCTGTGGAAAAGAATAAAGAAAAAAGAATGAAAAGAAATGAAGACAGCCTGAGAGACCTTTGGGACAACATTATACGCAACAACATTCGCACTACAGGGGTCCCAGAAGGAGAAGAGAGAAAGGACCCGAGAAAATATTTGAAGAGATTATAGTCGAAAACTTCCCTCACATGGGAAACGAAATAGCCACCCACATCCAGGAAGCACAGAGAGTCCCAGGCAGGATAAACCCAAGGAGAAACACACCGAGACATATAGCAATCAAATAGACAAAAATTAAAGACAAAGAAAAATTATTGAAAGCAACAAGGGAAAAATGCCAAATAACATACAAGGGAACTCCCATAAGGTTAACAACTGATTTCTCAGCAGAAACTCTACAAGCCAGAAGGGAGTGGCATGATATATTTAAAGTGATGAAAGGGTAGAACCTACAATCAAGATTACTCTACCCAGCAAGGATCTCATTCAGATTCAAAGTAGAAATCAAAAGCTATACAGACAAGCAAAAGCTAAGAGAATTCAGCACCAACAAACCAGCTATACAACAAATGCTAAAGGAACTTCTCTAAGTGGGAAACACAAGAGAAGAAAAGGACCTACAAAACCAAACGTATAACAATTACGAAAATGGTCATAGGAACATACATGTCAATAATTACCTTAAACGTGAATGGATTAAATGCTCCAACCAAAAGACACAGGCTTGCTGAATGGATACAAAAACAAGACCCATCTATATGCTGTCTACAAGAGACCCACTTCAGACCTAGGGACACATACAGACTGAAAGTGAGGGGATGGAAAAAGATATCCCATGCAAATGGAAATCAAAAGAAAGCTAGAGTAGCAATACTCATATCAGATAAAATAGACTTTAAAATAAAGAATGCTACAAAAGATAAGGAAGGACACTACATAATGATCAAGAGATCAATCCAAGAAGAAGAGATAACAATTATAAATATATATGCACCCAACATAGGAGCACCTCAATACATAAGGCAACTGCTAACAGCTATAAAAGAGGAAATGGACACTAACACAATAATACTGGGAGAATTTAACACCTCACTTACACCAATGGACAGATCATCCAAACAGAAAATTAACAAGGAAACAGACGCTTTAAATGACACAATAGACCAGATAGATTTAATTGATATTTATAGGACATTCCATCCCAAAACAGCAGATTACACTTTCTTGTCAAGTGTGCATGGAACATTCTCCATAATAGATCACATCTTGAGTCACAAATCAAGCCTCAGTAAATTTAAGGAAATTGAAATCATATCAAGCATCTTTTCTGACCACAATGCTATGAGACTAGATATCAATTACAGGGAAAAAAACGTAAAAAACACAAACATCTGTAGGCTAAACAATACATTACTAAATAATCAAGAGATCCCTGCAGAAATCAAGGAGGAAATCAAAAAATACCTAGAGAAAAATGACAATGAAGACATGACAATAAAAACCTATGGGATGCAGCAAAAACAGTTCTAAGAGGGAAGTTTATAGCAATACAAGCCTACCTCAAGAAACAAGAAAAATCTCAAATAAACAATCTAAACTTACACCTAAAGGAACTAGAGAAAGGAGAACAAACAAAACCCAAAGTTAGCATAAGGAAAGAAATCATAAAGATCAGAGCAGAAATAAATGAAATAGAAACAAAGACAACAATAGCAAAGATCAATAAAACTAAAAGCTGGTTCTTTGAGAAGACAAACAAAATTGATAAACCATTAGCCAGACTCATCAAGAAAAAGAGGGAGAGGACTCAAATCAATAAAATTAGAAATGAAAAAGGAGAAGTTAAAACTGACACCACCGAAATACAAAGCATCCTAAGAGACTACTACAAGCAACTCTATGCCAATAAAATGGACAACCTAGAAGAAATGGACAAATTCTTAGAAAGGTATAAACTTCCAAGACTGAACCAGGAAGAAATAGAATATATGAACAGACCAATCAGAAGGAATGAAATTGAAACTGTGATTAAAAATTTTGCAACAAACAAAAGTCTAGGACAAGACGGCTTCACAGGTGAATTCTATCAAACATTTAGAGAAGAGCTAACACCCATCCTTCTCAAACTCTTCCAAACAATTGCAGAGGAAGGAACATTCCCAAACTCATTCTATGAGGCCACCATCATCCTGATGCCAAAACCAGACAAAGATACTTCAAAAAAAAAAAATTACAGACCAATATCACTGATGAATATAGATGCAAAAATCCTCAACAAAATACCAGCAAACAGACTTGAACAACACATTCAAAGGATCATACACCATGATCAAGTGGGATTTATCCCAGGGATGCAAGGATTCTTCAATATATGCAAATCAATCAATGTGATACACCATATTAACAAATTGAAGAATAAAAACCATAAAAAAAAGAAGCCAACAAGGGATTAATCTCCAAAATATACAGACAGCTCATGCAGCTCAATATCAAAAAACAAAACAAAAACAAAAAAAGGAAACAAAAACCAAAAAAACAAATAACCCAATCAAAAAATGGGCAGAAGATCTAAATAGACATTTCTCCAAAGAAGACATACAGATGTCCAAAAAGCACACAAAAAGATGCCCAACATCACTAATTATTAGAGAAAGGCAAATCAAAACTACAGTGAGGTATCACCTCACACTAGTCAGAATGGCCATCATCAAAAAGCTACAAACAATAAATGCTTGTGAGGGTGTGGAGAAAAGGGAACCCTCCTACACTGTTGGTGGGAATGTGAATTGGTACAGCCACTATGGCGAACAGTATGGAGGTTCCTTAAAAAACTAAAGATAGAACTACCATATGACCCATCAATCCCACTCCTGGGCATATACCTGGAGAAAACCATGATTTGAAAAGATACATGCACCCCAATGTTCATTGCAGCACTATTTATAATAGCCAGGACATGAAAGCAACCTAAATGTCCATCAACTGAGGAATGGATAAAGAAGATGTGGTATATATATACAATTGAATATTACTTAGCCATAAAAAAGAACAAAATAATGTGATTTTCCGCAGTATGGATGGACCTAGAGATTGTCATACTGAGTGAAGTAAGTCAGACACAGAAAAACAAATATCATATGATATTGCTTATATGTGGAATCTAAAAAAAGGGGTACAAATGAACTTATTTACAAACAAAAGGAGAGTCATGGATGAAGAAAACAAACTTATGGTTACCAGGGGATAAGTGGGAAGAGGGATAAATTGGGAGAATGAGATTGACACATATGCACTACTATATAAAAAATAGATAACTAATAAGAATCTGCTGTATAGCATAGGGAACTCTACTCCATATTCTGCAATGGCTTATGTGGGAAAAGAATCTAAAAAAAAAGAGTGGATATATGTATATGTATAACTGATTCACTTTATTGTACCCCTGAACCTAACACAACATTGTAAATCAAATATACTCCAATAAAATTTTTTTTTAAAAAAAGGGATGAGCACAGAATAAAATGTTGGAGATCACCATTTTCTGTTTCTCATGTAGGCAATAACATTTCTTGACTTTAGATATACTCTACAATTTCATCACTAGCTTTAGTTTCTCTAAAAGAACTTTGTATATGAATCATTTTACAAATAGAATGAGTCTTTCAAACATATACATAATGTATATTGAATATTCACAGCATATTTTTCTCCTCAGATCAATTATTAAAACTTTGGTTAAGTTCAATTTCTGGACTTACTCTCTGTAGGTCAAAATGGACTAGTTATTTACATTTGATGCCTTATCTAAGTACAAGTGAGACAAAAATTGAGAAGGAAAGGAGAAAACAAAAGCTTTACAGTGTCAAACAACAGTATTTCGGAAAATATATATTTTCACCAAAAACATTTATTTGAATCCATTTTGTATAAAGTCCTAAAGTAAAAATGGTGAGAAAAACTTATTCATGCTCTAAGCAATGTAGTTGAAGTAAAATACAGATATTAATGATAAGGGCAAATATTTATCCCAAAGCCTACTCAGAAGCATCTAGACAATGGAATTATTCTATAAGATTTTTCAAAACTAACCATGTATTTTTAAAGGTGGACGACTGTAAAAATTGAGGAATAGTTTGAAACAATGTGTAAAAATCCACTGGGTTGTAGTGGATTGAGTAGTGTGTGATATCTTGACAGACTGAATCCAGTGGTGAACATAGAGCATTTTTACTGTAATGGAGAATAGTAATGATGTTATGGTATTCTCACTGATAATATATGGATTTTGGTTGTTCTTGATTTACTTATATATTTTGTAAGGTAATAACATTTTTAAGGAGTTGAATTTCTCTTGTGAAAATTCATCTTATGTTTATATTCCGTATCTTAATACATAAAGTGGAAAGAAAAAAAGAAACGAGAGAGTATAGAGAAAGCCTGTTACATCTGGTTGGCTGTTTCTGTCACTTAATCTTTTGGAGTTGTTTAAATTTCAAAAGAAACTTAATCCAAATCAGTTTGGGTCATAGGTATACAAATTGAAAATCAGCTACTACATAAAATCCAATATATTTTACATTGAGAATCATATTATGTAATATATAACACATATGTATCCAAAATATACATGGTTCATAAAATATTCTCATCTGCAGATGTATTTATAAAATAAATGAGTATGAATGAATAGGATGCAACTGACCTGCTATTGATGGAACATTCACATTGTTACTTTCTTCCCACTTTCAATATTGGCCATGCACTAATTTTGCAAGTCTTTTCACTGCAGATACATTAGAAATTCATCATATGAGGGGATACAGAGAATAGAAAACAGGTAATATTATTTGTCTTAGAAGTATCAGAAGACACAGAAAAGATGAATAGATTAGGTTGTGAAACAGAAGAGTGAAAACAGATACACTGGCAAAGTGCAGAATCTGGATCTGCTATAATACCACTATTTACTCTAATGAATTATCAACCCCTAAAGCTGGAAAGGACATGCAAGGTAATTTTGTCCATCTTTTCCTCTAACATGAGAAAACCGAGATGGGGATGAGTTAGGTAATTCATTCCAAGTTCATAGTAACTCTTGATAGAATCAGGTCTATATCTCTTATTACACAAATTCTAAGGTTCTGTTTGAATTACAAGAGAGGCCTTAACAATATATATCATGGCAATGAAGTACCTTGTGCATATTAGACACATATGCATTAAAATGCATGTACTAAATATTAGTTTTATGAAAACTCTTCATAAAATGGAAGAAAAAATATCATTCTTTACTGAAAATGGTAGCATTTTATGGATATAATTTCAGATTATTTACCAATGGGAGAAGGGGAGGGGGAGAGGCAAGACAGGTGAAAGTGATTAATAGGGACAAATTACTAGGTATAAATTAAAAAGTTACAAGGATATAAATGTACAGCTCAGGGAATATAGCCAACATTGTATAATAGCTCTATATGAAGTAAAAACTATAAAAATATTGGATCACTACATTGTACACCTGAAACTAATATAATATTGTAAGTACACTATATTTCAATTAATAAAGAAAAAACACCAAATCAAAATTTCTCTTTTCATTCTCCTCTTTCCGAGTGTTCATAGTCTCATAACTTCATCTTTTCTTTAAACTTAAGAACTTTAAAAAAAAAATTTGTCTCTTTTTTTGCCATTTACTTAATTGGAAAAACAAGAGATAATTCAGATTCTTAAGGTGAACATTGTTGAATTTTCATTTGTTCAAAAACATTTATACTGACACCTTTCAGAGTCCATTTGTCTTATTTAAGACACGCCAGTGCTCATTTCTTCATCTTCTATAAGAAAATTTCCTGAGATTTGCTCTGTGCTATGAAACAAAGCCTAGGCAGCTGTGTCGATGCCCCAGCAATGCCAAACAGCCAATGCTGTTGTTCTCCTTCTCATTGCTGGGCCCTTGTTTGTTTGTTGTTTGTACTGAAATGGCCAGAAGGGACCTACCAGGAGTCCACCTACCATGCCTAAGCCCTCAACTTCATTCTCAACGTGAGTATAAGAAAGCCAAGTTATGCACACCGCACAGTCAGCAGCCCACACAAGTCACATCAGTTCCTACTGTGCAACTCTGAACAATTTTAAATATTCCTGTCGGGTCGCATTTTACACAACACTACCACAATACAGGGAATACATTTAGACATTTCCAAGGTGAGGGAAATGGATGTAATGATGAGGAATCAGAAACAGAATCATCAGCTGCCTGGAAGAACTACCCTTACAGAGAGCAGAAATCTTAAAAAAAAAAAAATCAATTAATAACTCAGTCAGTCTTCCATGCAGATCTTTGTAAAGAAAATGAGGCTATTTTGTCAAAATAATAATCATGTTTTCTAAGAGCTGTCCTGCTAAAAATATAGCTCCTCCAGAGAAGCAGCTACATGCTCTCTTTAAATAGCTCCCTTTGGCTTGCATCGCTGCTTGTCCTTATCTTAACTGAATAAGAACTGTCTAATATCCCTCTAAATGAAAGTAATTTTAGGACTCAGTCACATCGCGCATTTGACATCCCTTCCAGATGTGATTATGTAGAACTATCTCTCCCATTTACAATAGGCAAAGGGGGTTTGGAGATGTTATGTAGAAAATCACTTTTTCTGGCCCTTCTGGGTTTGAAATAGGAGGGTGGTCCATACGACGTTGAATATAGGTGAGTCACATGCTGAGCTTTGAAAAGAGAAGCATTCTCCTGGTCTATGAATAGGAGCCCTGCATTCTCCTTTGAGGCTAACTGAAACCCTGTGATGAAAACCACTATATAAATGCAATAAGCCTTTGTTCACAGCACCGGCAGGTGTTGTTAAAGCCTCCTGTCCTAGCTCTGACAGTGTTCCAGAAACCTAACCTACCACAGACCTGTTATTCCCACAATAGAAAAGCCCTGAGCAGAACACAGTTAATTGTGCCAGATTGTGCAATTCCATCATGATGCTTAATAGCCAAGGACAACAGATTCTTATGGTTTGATTTCATACTGATAAATGAATGTGTTTGGGTATGTGTGTGTGCATGTGTATGCATGCGTATGTGTAGGTATATATATCTCCACATATACGTACACACACATGCAATCCCCATAATAATGCTGGGCTTGGAATACCATGTCTAAATGCAGTGACTCTTAACATGTTTTCACATGATTGCAGTACAATTTGATGGGAAGTTTCTGAGTTAGCCCGGACTATGAAGTACCTAACTCATCCAAGATCTAAGACTACTCGATTTTAATCTTTGTCCATATTCAGATCTATTTTTGTACAATTGAGTTAACTATACAAACAATTGCATATTCAGCATTTTTGCTCTCATTATTACCATCTTGAAACACAATATCTAGCTGCTCATCAAGATGGTAGAAAATACTACTGCAAAAAATTAGGTCATATTAGATAGGCACAGTCCAGGTAAAATGGAGAATGAAGACAATTAGGAAAATTTAGGGCAAGTAAAGACATTCAGAACAAATATGCAAATATAAAACTAGCAATTTAACTGATTACTTTATCTTCTAGAAAATTGCTTTAGCTGTCCCCCAGCCTAGGATTTTTTTTTCAGCATCACAGTTTTAAATATCTGTAGCAAAGAAAGTTTTGCAAAGTTTGGATCTCACTGACCAACTAGCTTATGGATTTAGAACCAGAAAGATCTGGGTTCAAATCATTATTTCACCATTTGGTACATATGTGACATCAGATAAGTTACTTATCTGGTTTGTTTTGAGAATAAAGTGAGAAAATATATACCTGTGCTTATCCCAGTGCCCGGAGCATAGTAAATGACAAATTGTGACTATGAAATTTTTTCAGGGAATCCTGCTCTGCTGTGGGTGTAGGGTATAAAGAAATCCTAAGATCAATGCATTTTTACCGTTTTCATTCATATGAAATGCTTTTACACAAATGATTTTTCATCCTAAGATGAATACATTTTGGTTTTTGTCAGTAAGGAGAGTAACTTTAACTTGTTAATTTACTTTAACAGAGACACATATAGCAATGACGAGCAAGATAGAAGCCTCTCTCCTGCACAAAACTCTTAAGTTGGTGTCCAGAGAGTGAAAGTGGCTCTGCTCTATGAGGCCATGCAGGAGTACAGACTCCTTTGATCCTATTGTACCTAGAGTATCACCCTCATCCATGCAATGGAAGGGATTCCCATCTTCCTGTCTGTGTACTAGCCTGTAGAGAGGTGAGAAGAGGAAAGAGAGGCCAAGCTGCTTTTCTTAAAGTATATTACCTGGAAATTTTTCACTTCACTCTGCTTATATTAGCCTGGAAATTTTTCACTTCGCTCTGCTTACATCGTATCAGCCAGATTACATAAGCACACCTAGCCACAGAAGCAACTGGGAAATGATGTCTATAGCCCACTATAAGTATGTCCAGGCAAAATTTAGAAAGTCAATTACTAAAACAATTTGGAAGAAAATTACGAATTTATTTCAGAAGATGCATGCATCAGTTATCCACTGCTGTGTAAAAACCATCCCACCATTTAGCAGCCTAAAACCATATTTGTTTAGCTTGTGATCCTAAGAATTGAAAATTAAGACTGGGCTTTGCTGGGTGGTTTTAACCGGTCTTAGTGGGGCTCACTCATGTGGCGTAGGTCAGCTGCAAGGTTCAGGGGGTACCCTCCTCTTATCTTTCAGCAGGCTAGACTTAGCCTATTTGCTTGGTGACTGTGCAAGGCCTTTTAAGATCCAGCATCATAATTTGCAGTGTCACTTCTGCTACATTCTATTGGCCAAAGAAAGTCACAAGGCCAGCACTGATTTAAAAGGTAGGGAAACACGTTCCATCTCTTGATGGGGAGGAGCTGAAAGTCACAATATAGGGAGGGGAAGAAATTGTTGCCATTTCTGAAATCCATCACAGAGGGTAATAAAATTGGAGTTACTATTCATAAATTTACTATAGTATAAATATGAGAGCAACTTTATTGTGAAACATGTGATGTTACTTTGAGACAGATCAAGCTATTTAAGGGAGTATATACACATGTTAGGTCCCTGAGTCACACATAGTTATGAACACATGCACAAGTCTGCATGATGTTTTTTTTCTTGTTTTTTTTTTTTTTTTTTGCAATACACGGGCCTCTCACTGTTGTGGCCTCTCCCGTTGCGGAGCACAGGCTCCGGACGCGCAGGCTCAGCGGCCATGGCTCACGGGCGCAGCCGCTCTGCGGCATGTGGGATCTTCCCGGACCAGGGCACGAACCCGAGTCCCCTGCATCGGCAGGCGGACTCTCAACCACTGCGCCACTAGGGAAGCCCGTGTATGATGTTTAAATCAGATTTAAACCTTCTACAGTGTACACCCAAGCCATGTGTTTAGCGGGTAGCTGATCTCTGCTTTGATGGCTGTGACTCTCTAGTAATTTGGGGGAGAGGAGAGAAAAAATTATATCATCTCAGGACAAAATAAGTCAGGTAAATATCACAAAGCTGTGATGGAAAATTGGTCTGGGTATCAGAAGAGCTGAGTTCTAGTTCAAGCTAGGACTCACAAGTGATTTTCATAAGTTTGTTCATGAATTTGAATTCACGTTTCTTTGTGTAATTTTTAAAGGTTCGACCAAATTAAATCCAATATTCCTTCCTGTTTTGACTAGTTATCTATGAGTCACTAAGAATGATGAAAAAAGGGCTTCCCTGGTGGCGCAGTGGTTGAGAGTCCGCCTGCCGATGCAAGGGACACGGGTTCGTGCCCCGGTCCGGGAGGATCCCACATGCCGCGGAGCGGCTGGGCCCGTGAGCCATGGCCGCTGGGCCTGCACGTCCAGAGCCTGTGCTCCGCAGCGGGAGAGGCCACGGCAGTGAGAGGCCCGCGTACTGCAAAAAAAAAAAAAAAAGAATGATGAAAAGAGACTTGTTCTTTCAAGTGACTACAAGACTATGAATACAGGAACAAAAGGGGAAATACAAACGATTAGGTTACTTAGTGCCAAATGTCAAGATATTTGGAAACATCTAGATACTTATCTAAATTATGTAGGAGCCAAAACTGAAAAATTTATCTGTTTGCAAGCCGGCTACAGAAACATTTTCTTCATCAGAAGAGACCAATATTATTATTATTTTTTAAATTATTGACCTAAGTATGGCAAATAATCCCATAATAATTATAATTAAAATGTGAACACGTATCTAGAAAAACATGATATAAATCTTAAGTGAATTTGTAATGAAAACAAATAATGGAGTTCTACATATGATCTTCTTATGTATTCATATTTGCAGGATATATAAACGTAGATAACATTTATTTTTTCCCCTCTACCGTGTGGCCCTAGGAATCAAACACTAATTTATGCTTCTTCTTCAAAACAGATACTAGAATGAAAAGTAATTTCTTAAATTAAGAAGTGTTGTATAACACACAAGATGTGTTATATAATCCAAAAAGATGACAGTAACTCAACAGTGATGCTGTCATTGGAATATGGTTTCCAAACTCATATTCACATCCACATAACTAACTACAGCTTGGGCAATGGTTCAAAATTTTAAAGAACTGTATAGATTGACCAGCCCCGTGGTTATCAAAATGTGGTCACAGGACCAGGACCTGCAGCATAAGCATTGCCAAAGAACTTGTCTGAAATGATAATCCTTCAGCCACATCTCAGACACATGGAATCAGAAACACTGAGAGGATTCTGGTATTTTAAACAAGCCCTACTGGTGATGTTGATGCACACTGATTTCAGAACCACTGTTCCAGCCAACATTACTTAGTAAATAATCTAGGCAGGAAATTTAGAGATGTCTGGATAGAAAAAACTCATTATCCTTGTATCTAATTACTAGCCTTTTCTGCTTTAAATAGGTCACCAAAAGTTAGCTCCATTTTCTACATGAATGATGTGTCTGTACACATTAAGTTTCTCTGGAAGAACTCGGGTGACTTTGCTTCATAAGGAGAACACGGGCATATGCTTTGTATGTAAAAGGAACCTGACAAATATTTGTTGACTTCATTTATTATAATTTCACACCAGACACAAAGGGAACTCTTAAAAAATGCATTAAGAGGATAACTTAAGTATTCCAACGAAAAAGGGGCCACACAAAGAGCTACATTGTTTTCAAAGTGAGGAGAATCACATGGTGTTATTTAGCAAGCTCTTTTTAAAAACAAAGAGGTCACAACTCACAGGGTATCATAGGTGATTTTTCCGAAGTTAGACCAATATTTAGTGACAAAATCAGGATAGGAATTTAGGTTTCTAACTGAAAGTCCAGTATTCTCTTGTTTAAAATCCACACCTCCAGATGAATTTGAGATCTAGGGAAGTATTTTATTGTTTAACACCATCTATGACAAAACAATAACATGAAAACCCAGTAGAGAAATAAACCTTTATGTGTACAGAACAATGGCAGAGGAAGCAATTAGTTCATGCAATGTGGAAGAAATAAAAATTTAGATTCTCCATAAAAGACCTGCTCTTTATTCTTTTTTTTTTAAAAGAGATATCAACTTTTTCCTTCTAAATCTTAAATAAGACATGACACACTAGAATGCAAAGGTTTTAACTGGAAGTTTTTTTTTATTTCTTAAAAATCCTTTAAGCATAAAGAAATCAAATTCCTTACCTAGGAAAACTCTTTTTATAATGTCAAAAAAAGATAAATCCACAAAAGAGGGAAAAAAAAACTGTTGAAAGAGATTGTCATAGCAACCAGATAAGAACAAATTTGGCATACAAAGCAACCTGATTATTTCTCCTTTTTAATCAAAATTACATATCGTCAAGTTTGGAAGCAAAACAATTGGGAAAACAGTAAAAGAATTTCAACGTATATCGCATGCACATTAATGTTTAGTAACTCTCTCAGCACCTAAAGTAGGTGCAAGTATTAGTCAATCTGGGAATCACTTATTTTTCATAGGATTTCTTGCCTCATTTCTTCCCTCTACTCCATACATTTAAAAATCAGCAAACCTTGATTATTCTTTTCCAGAAATATTTTTTGAAATCATTTATTGTTTATATGCCTGTGAAAACTACAACTTCATACTGCCTCAGTATTTTTAATCTGATTTTTTTACAATAAGTATTGTCCCTAGTTAGTGCCTTATGGACTAATAACACTGACATAGCTTTCAGAAATGCTCATATTTACTTGGCTTCTTGATAACAGTATGGTGTTTATAAGTCTTCTACTCTTAGTGAATTCTTTGTAACAAGGCATGGGACAGAAATCTGTATCTTGTGCACCAAGGTCAAGGCACCCTTTTCCCTTTCCATAGTTCTACGTGTCTGGAGGAGTGAGCTGATGAAATGTAAGTGCAGACTAGGATGACTCCAATCAAAGCGGCTCAGCGAATTTCCATGAGGGCAGGACATGTTAACAATATTTCTTGGGTTGGTAGCTCATTGCTGCCCTCTTCAACTCTGGTAAATTGTGAAAGATGTAGGTTATCCTAAAGGCCCTAGGTAGATGCTTCCAAATTTTCCGAAATAGAATGCTCCTGCTGCAAAGAAAAGAACACTGATTCCTCTAACAAAAAATTAAATGCCAATGCCCGGAAATACTTGCAACTTTTCAGAAATGAATTGCCATGAAGACAAACCTTTGACCTCTGTCTTTATTCCCATGCCCACAGCTGGTCATTCCAGCAAAGTGAGGAGAAAAGTCCCAGTCTACCTCATGCCTAACTGAAAGCTGCTGCAACCAATGGGACATGGTTACCTGAAGGCATGAACAGGGAATGCTGGAGCCAGAACAAAAAAGAGTATTCATTATTCTCTTCCTTAGTGCACATCCACCTGTGACTTTGAATGAGCATGGAAAAGTTCTCCTCTGAAAAACAAACCTGTGGCTGCAACAGTGCCCATCAATCAGATGGCTAAATTAGTGCATCCTACCTTTGGGTGTCCTAACTGCAAGTTTGAGGGCCTATGGTCCTTACTGGAAAGAGTAAATAGAAAACTAAGCCAAAATGAATGTTGACTGCATTAAAAAATTAAGAATACCATGTACATACACTAACATAGAGGATCTTAGGTCAAATTTTATAGAAGTAGAGTCTGAGATGGAGATTCTTACCCAATTAATTTACTGAAGAAGACTTCAACATGTCTCCTTCTTCTTCTTTTTTTTTTTTTGTTGTTTTTTTTTAAATTTCTTCCCAAGAATTCAATCACATTTTCAATAATAATTATATTATTTTTCAGAAGCACTTTGTGTCCCTCGGTAGATTTATTCTACTAATTAATGGTAAAAAAAAAAAAAAAGAATTACTGAAAACAAATATTGTGATAATTTCCCAACTGAAATTTGTACACTTGAAAGCTGACATTGTGATAATTTCCCAACTGAAATTTCTGCACTTGAAAGCTGATTTCTTCAAAAATAATTTTGCTCTATTAAAAAAGAAAAAAAGGCAATCATCAGCTTCACAGACTTAGACATGGACATGATAGGATTTCTTTTTCATAGGAAATTACTGTTATGACTGATTCTTGTTAACCCCGGGGCGTGGGGGGAAATCCAATGGCAAGGCCTAATCAGAGACTGAAACATACTGTTCTATTGTCTGAAATGATTATTTTTGTGTAGTAGTTGAAAGACAAATTAAATGTGTTAGAAAAGTGAAATATCATTTTCCCTCTTGCTTCACCAGGGTACCTCACTTCCTCACTTTAATTGAATTATCACTAGGTACCTTTGTCCCTTAACTCTCACATCCTGATAATTAAACATGTATTTCATATTTTGTTTTCATTCAGACTCACAGTGGAAGAGTGTCTGCTGGTGAGAATTAATGTGGCCTGTCCTAGAATCCCTGCCTAGTTGTATTTGCTGCCTCTACCATCCCATAGTGCCAAGGACCATGACATACACAATTTCCTGTCATGAACTCCTTTCCTAGGTGGCTTTTTCTGAAGAGCTATTTCCACCACTGCCCTCTCCCTCTTGGAAGGCTCTTGAAAGCCCTTGAAGCAGGGTAGGGACATGATGAGAATATTTGCATCTAGTAGCTTCTTTTGCTGGTTGTATTTATTTGTGCTCTTATGGGTACATGCATTATAATTTGACATCTGTATGCCCTGTAAAGTAATTACCGCCACCAGTCTAGTTATCATCCATCATCATACATTTTATCCCTTTCACCTATTTGCCCACTCTCTTTGGTAACCACGAATCTAATCTCTGTATCTATGAGCTCGTTTTTGTTTTATTTTATTTATTTGTTTTATACTTTTAGATTTCATATATGAGTGAAATGATACAGATTTGTTTTTCTCTGACATTTCACTTAGCATAACAAATTCAAGATCCTACCATGTTGTTCCAAGTGGCAGGATTTCATTCATTTTTATGGCTGAGTAGTATTCCATTGTGTATATACACATCTTATTTACCCATTCATCCATGGATGAACACTTAGGTTGCTTGCATATCTTGGCTATAGTAAATAGTGCTGCTATGAATATAGAGGTGCATATATCTTATTGAATTAGTGATTTTGTGTTCAGGATAAATACCCAGAAGTAGAATAGTTGGGTCATATGGTAGTTCTATTCTTCATTCTTTTGAGGAATCTCCACACTGTTTTCCATAGTGGCTGCACAAATTTACAATCCCACCAACAGTGTACAAGTTTTTCCTTTTCTCCACATCCTCCCCAACTTTTTCCATTTCTTGTCTTTTTGATAATATCCATTCTAACAGATGTGAGGTGGTATCTCATTGTGGTTCTGATTTACATTTCACTAGCTCTTAGTGATATTGAACACTTTTTCATGTGCCTGTTGGCCATCTGTTAGAAAAATGTCAATTCAGATCTTCTACCCAATCAAGTTGTTTATTTTTTTGTTGTTGATTTGTATACGTTCTTTACACATTTTGAGGCTTAACACCTTATTGGATATATCATTTGCAAATATCTTCTCCATTTCAGTAGGTTGCTTTTTTCTTTTGATGATGGCTTCCATTGCTGTGCAGAAGATTTTAGTCTGATGTAGTCCCATTTGTTTATTTTTGTTGTTTTTGCCTTTGGAGTCAGATCTATAAAAACATTGATAAGACCAATGTTAACGAGGTTACTATATAGGTTTCCTTTTAGGAATTTTATGGTTTTACATCTTATATTCAAATCTTTAATCCATTTGAGTTAATTTTTGTGTAAGGCATAAGATAGTGGTCTAGTTTCATTGTTTGCATGTGGTTATCCAGTTTTTTATTGAGGGGATTATCCTTTCTCCATTGTATGCTCTTTTCTACTTTATTGTAAATTAATTATCTACGTATGTGTGGGGCATTATCTGGGCTCTCAATTCTGTTCCATTGTCTGTGTGTCTGTTTTTGTGTCAGTACCATACTGTTCTGATACTATAGCTTTGTAGTAAAGTTTGAAATCAGGATGCATGATACCTCCAGCTTTGTTCTTCTTTCTCAAAATTGTTTTCATTATTTGGGATCTTTGGTGATTCCATACAAATTTTAGAATTATTCATTCTAATTCTGTGAAATATGATATTAGAATTTTGATAGGAATTGTACTGAATCTGTAGATTTCTTTGGATGATATGCACATTTTAACAATATTAATTCTTTTAACACATGAACATGGAATATCTTTCCATTTACTTGTGTCTTCATCAGTTTCTTTCATCAGTGTTTTATTGTTTTCAGTGTACAGTCTTTCACCACTTTGGGTAGATTTACTCCTACATATTTAATTCTTTTTGATGAAATTGTAAAGGGGATTGTTTTCTTAATTTCTATTTCCAGTACTTTGTTATTAGTGTATAAAAATGCCACAGATTTCTGTATATTGATTTTGTTTCCTGCAACTTTACTGAATTCATTTATTAGTTCTAAAAGATTTTTGGTGGAGTCTTTAGCGTTTTCTATATATAGTATCATGTTATCTGCAAATAGTGACAGTTTTACTTATTCCTTTCCAATTTGGATGACTTTTATTTCTTTTTCTTGCCTAATTACTGTGGCTAGGACTTCCAATGCTATGTTTAATAAAAATGATGACAGTGGGCATCCTTGTCTTATTCCTGATCTTAGAAGAAATGCTTTCAGTTTTTCACTATTGAGTATAAAGCTAGCTGTGGGTTTGTCATACATAGCCTTTAATACGTTGAGGTATTTTCCCTCTATACCCACTTTGTTAAGAGTTTTTATTGTAAATGGATGTTAAATTTTTTCAGATGCTTTTTTCTGCACTTATTGAGATGATCATATGATTTTTATCCTTCATTTTGTTAATGTAATGCATCAAATTGATTTGCAGATGTTGAACCATCCTTGCATTTCAGAAATAAATCCCACTTGATCATGCTGTATGATCCTTTTAACGTATTTTTGGCTTTGGTTTGCTAATATTTTGTTGAGCATTTTTGTATCTATGTTCATCAAAGATATTGGCCTATATATTTTTTTCTTTTTTTGTAGTGTCCTTGTCTGGTTTCAGTGTCAGGGTAATGCTGGCTTCATAGAATGTGTTTGGAAGGTTTCCTTCTTCTTCAATATTTTGGATGTGTTTAAGAAAATAGTTATTAAATCTTCTTTAAATGTTTTTTTGTTTGTTTTTTTTTTAAGATGTTAGAGGTAGGAGTTTATTAATTCATTTATTTATTTTTGCTATGTTGCATCTTCGTTTCTGTGCGAGGGCTTTCTCTAGTTGTGGCAAGCGGGGGCCACTCTTCATTGTGGTGCACGGGCCTCTCACTATTGCGGCCTCTCTTGTTGTGGAGCACAGGCTCCAGACGCGCAGGCTCAGTAGTTGTGGCTCACGGGCCTAGTTGCCCCACGGCATGTGGGATCCTCCCAGACCAGGGCTCAAACCCATGTCCCCTGCATTAGCAGGCAGATTCTCAACCACTGCACCACCAGGGAAGCCCCTCTTTAAATGTTTTGTAGTACTTGCCAGTGAAGCTATCTGGTCCTGGGATTTTTAAATAAATTTTTACATATTTAGTAAAATTAATTTAAAATTATGTTTTAAACATCTAAAATTATTAATTTATCTAAAAATCTCTAGGTAACCATTTAGAAAAGAGTAAAAGACTATATAACTAACACGTACCCTAAGAGAGGACTTAGGTTGAAGTCTCTAGAAACAGAACATGAGATGAGTATTTTTTGCAACTGATTCATTGAAGAATTAATTCAAGGAAACCTGTGAAGAAATAAGGGAAGCAGTACAGAGTCAGGGAGAAAGTAAAGCAAAGTTTAATTTGGGGAGTACTCTAGCCTCAACTTGATTCCACTTGGTATTCCTAAGCAGGTTTTTGTACCCTGCCATTTCAGTCATTGGTTGCCACTGTCTTGAGAGCATTATTTCCCAGGCACTTCCAGCCATGAAATCTCCCATTTGCAGAAATAAATTATTCTTAGAAGTTTGCAGCTCTAAGCCATTAGAAACCTACACTCCATGCAGGTGTGGGTTTGATATACTAGAAGAAGATAACTGGGTAGAGCACCACAGCATCTAATACAGGAGGAAAAAATGAAACAATAGAACACTTAATTAATCAATAAAAGTACAGAAAATATAAGGTAAAAAGATTACAGAGAATGTGGGACAAATAAAAAACAAAAAATAACATTTAAACCCAAATATTCAGTAATTATGTTAAATATAAAAATATTATTTTTCCACTTAAAACACAAAGAAGAACAGACTGGGTTAAAAATATGAGCTGCTTGCAAGAGACACACTGTAAATAAAATGGTGAAAAAAAATTTAAAGTAAAAAGGTAAATAGGTATTAAAATATTAAGCAAAGAAAGATGGTGTAGCTGTGCTAATATCAGAAAAAGCAGACTTCAGGGGAATAAGAATAAACAAGAGATAAAAATGGTTATATTGCAATAATAAATGAGTTAAAAACCCAAAAAGATACAAAAAGTGAATAGCATAACCTTGAAATATATAAACTAAAAGTCAGCAGAATGAAAAAGAGGAATAGACAAATCCATAATGCTCCTATAACCATAGTGGGAAATTTTAACATGCATCATTCAATAACCGTTAGAACACACAGATAAAAGTATCAATGAGGACAAAGATCTGACAATCAAAATATAGAATAGCACACCCAATTCATAAAAGAATTCAACTTCTTTTCATATTCACATAGAACATTTATCAAAATTGACCATATATTGGGTCAATAAAGCAAAGATAACTAGAAAATCCCCTCATTTGCATCACAAAATAATATACTTCTAAATAATCTTGACTCAAAGAAGAAACTAAAATACAAGATAGAAAGCATTTTAAACTCGATGATAATAAAATTAGACATACCAAAAACTTACGGAATATAGCTAAAATTATGATTAAAAGAAAATTTGTAGCCTTAAATGCTTAGAGGAAGAGAAAGAATGAAAGAATGAAAAGTCAAATGTTTTAAGTTCCTATCCCAAGAAGTTAGGAAAAGAATAGTAAATTAAACCCAAAGGAAGGAAAAAAGGAAACAATAAAAAACGTAACAGCAGAAATTAAATATAACAGTGTACAATAGAAAATATAATAAATACAATGTTTAGTTATTTGAAAAACGTAAATTATATTTATTAGCAAGATTGATCAAGGGAATAAACAGAGAGAGAGAGCAGGAGAGAATAAACTATCAACATCAGAAATAAAAAGAGAAACATAACTAAAGGAATTACACATTTTAAAATAAGAAGATATTTGAAACATCTTTACATTAAGTAGTTTGCAAATTTAGATAAGTCAACAAATTTTTTTAACAAATTTTTTAAAAATTCCATTACACAAAATGTGAAAAGAAATAAAAAATTTGCATACTACAAAATCTATTTTAAAATAAGTTAAAAATCTTCCCACAAAGAGATATTCAAATCTAAATGGATTTACTTGTAAATTCTACCAAATATTTAATGAAGAAATAACACAAATATTATGTAACTCTTCTGTACTCTTTTATAAAGCCAGGACAACCTTTATCCCAAAACCTGAGAATAAGATCACAAAAAGTAAAGTTAACGGGCAATTTTTATCATAAATACAGATGCAAAAATTCCAGTCAAAAATTGACATATCAGGGCTTCCCTGGTGGTGCAGTGGTTGGGAGTCCGCCTGCTGATGCAGGGGACACGGGCTCGTGCCCCAGTCCAGGAGGATCCCACATGCCGCGGAGCGGCTGGGCCCGTGAGCCATGGCCGCTGAGCCTGCGCGTCTGGAGCCTGTGCTCCACAGCGGGAGAGGCCACAGCGGTGAGAGGCCCATGTACCGCAAAAGAAAAAAGAAAAAGAAAAAAATTGACGTACCATATGAATAGTGTGTGTGTGTATACACTGAAACCAAATTGAATTTATTCAAAGTATGTAAGGTTAGTTTTACCCATTTAATTCACTACATTAAAAGAATAAAGGAGAAAAAAATCTTATCTCAAAACATGCAGAGAAAGTAGTAAATAAAACTCAACATCCATTCATGATTTAAAAACGACAACAACTCTTGGAAATTTTTATGAATCTGTTAAGGGGTACCACAAAGACCACAGCAAACATGCTCTTAATGATAAAATATTTCAAACTCACTCTTGGATACTGAGAACGTGATAAGAACAGCAAATGTACATAGATTGTATAATAACTCAAAACAAACAAACAAGTGAAACACATAAGAACTGCAAAGACAAAAAGCTGTTCGTATTTGCAAGTAATATGACTAAGGACATAGGCTAGCCAAAAGAAGTCAAACAATAAGAATTAATAAGTAAATTTATCAATATTCCTAGATTCAAAGTGATTGAACTCAGCTATATTTCTCTAAAGCAGCAACAAGCAATTAGCAAAGCAAATTATAAAATTTATATAATTTTAATGGCACCAGTATTCACCAAATGTTCAGAAATAAATCTAACAAAGATGTGCAAGACTTCTACCAAGAAAACATCAAATATTGATGACAGAAATTAAAGAGGACTCAATTAAATTGTATTAAAGATGAACTAATAAAACAGTAAGTTATATGACATTTATTGTTTGGAAAAATGAGTATTGAAAAGATGTCAATTTCCCTCAAATTGACCTAAATATTCAGTGCAAAATTCCAGCAAGGTTTTTAAAATAATAAAATTAGAAGACTAACAACCAGGTTAGAAGCTATTTATATCTTGACTTACCTCTTGATTAGATATCATCATATTGCTCTTACTACCTTTATGTATCCTATTATTATTGTTTCTTTGTTTTTTTTTAAAAATTATTTATTTTTGGCTGCGTTGGGTCTTCACTGCTGCACACGGGCTTTCTCTAGTTGCAGCAAGCGGGGGCCACTCCTCGTTGTGGTTGCGCGGGCTTTCTCATTGCGGTGGCTGCTCTTGTTGTGGAGCACGGGCTCTAGGCATGCGGGCTTCAGTAGTTGTGGCATGTGGGCTCAGTATTTACATACCTCATAGTAATTATCAAAAACTTCAAGATATTTAAATATTCATAATTTTTAAAAGCATAATTAAAATTACATTTAATGTATCAAATTCTCTTAAGTAGTTTAGCCATCTTAAAGAATAGGTAAAAATGTGCAAAATATCACAGAGGTTACACACTCATTACTAAACACTTTCACATAAACACTGCATTTAAACATGCAGAATATAAATGTGGTTCTTTATCATTATATTCATACTTTTACCTTCTTGAGGTTGTTCTAGGATTATTATTGACACTGTTCCAGGACTGCAGCAATATTATATTTATACCTTTCTAGGATTGCTACTACAATCTTGAGAGGCAAATAAATAAAATATCAGAACATCCAATATTCTGATTACCAGTCAAATGATTTATTTCCAAGTTTTTATTCTGGAAAATATCACATCTAAAAGATAAATGAAATATTAGGGTTAATGAACCCTTCATCTAGATTTGCCAATTTTTAACTTTTTGCCGCTTTTCTTTTTCTGTCTTTGTATGTGTGTACGCAAGCCGTGCTGAAAAGAAAATTGCAGACATCATTAAACTTCGCTCTTAAATACATCAGTGTGGATGTCCTAAGACAGATTTCCTCACATAACCATAAAGTCATTATCATACCTAAGAAAATAAAAATAGATGCAACAAAATTACCTAATATGGGTCCATATTTAAATTTTACAACTGACCCCCAAATGCCCTATATATCTGTATTGCTTGTTTTTGTTTATTTTTCTTTAATCTAGTATCTAGGTTTCTTTAATCTAGTATCTAGGTTCACACGATGCATTTAGTTTTTCTTTTTAATCTATTTTAATCTAGAAAACTTTCCTTTCATTTTTTGCTTGCTTTTCATGACATTAATTTTGTAGAGTCTAAACCAGAAGTTTTATAGAATGTCACATATTCTCGATATTTTCTGGTTATCTCTTGTGTTTTTTTCCCAGCAATTTTACACAGTAATTTTGTGTATCTCTTATTATATATGTATAATTCAAATAGTGTCAGATTATTCCACAATTAAAGATGTTAAATTTGACAATTTTTCTAAGTGCTGACCCCAGATCTCATCATTTTCAAGGAATATTCTTTTCTTTTGTAATGACTAAGTAGTCTCTGGAGATACTTTGTGACTAAGTGAATAATCTCTCTTTCAGCAAACTTTCACCCAATAGTTTTCTTACCCATTGATTATCATCATCTGAATCCTATGATTCATGGATGGTCCTGAAGTAATTTAAAGATTAACCCATACAAATACATATATATAGCCAGACATTTAGACATTTTAAAAAGTTTATCTAATGGAAGAAGCAGATAAACAATACGTAATCCCAAGGAGTTATTTTAATGCTTATGTTGTTATTGTTGCTAAGAACTAAATTTATATTGCTCTTAATAAAAGCCAGTCGCTAAGTCACTCAAGCTTAATAAATAAACATGTAAATGATCAAAATGCACAATATCTGAGGATCACTCTTTACATTCAAGTTAAAGCCTGTTATGAGATAATTACAAACATATAGTACCTTTGTATTCCTCTATGTAATTTGATTGAACTTAGTGCTAACTGAACTAATATGTAATGAGTTTTCTGATATTTTAAGACAGTGACTATAGGTTGAATAAACCAGTTCCCTTTTGGTTTTTCACAATTAGCAGATTGTTATGTGCATAATTATTTCTTTATGACCTACCATTAATTTATGAAGTATATGTTATACTCTTCACCTGACTGACCTCATTTATAATTGAAACAAACAGGAATATTTAACTGTGTACTTCAAATAAGAGATAGGTGGGGCATGGGAATGACATTTGTTTATCACAAGTGAATACAAAATTACTTTGGGAATTTAAAAATACACCTTATGGAACAAGTCATTCAATAATAGAAACATCATGAAATGCCTGTTTCAAGAAACCAGAGTTTCAGAAATAATCTGTTCAGTGAAAATATCTCTGTTCTGATCTGTATAACACTGTCAATCCACATTTAGTTTCAGGATTGGGAACAATAAACAAATAAATATAACAGAAAGATAGAAATTTCCTCCACTTTCTCTCTTCTCTCCCTGCCTTTCCCTTCTCCACAGATAAACAGTTGAGCAGCAGATAATGAAAAAGAAAATACGGATATTTTACTAAATGATAACTAGCATTTATCAAGTGGGTGTGATGCATCGATCACAATGGTATTTTTTATTAAATGCAGACTCTAACTTAGCTTTCACAACTACTCTTTATGGTGGATGCTATTTTTCTGCCTATCTTACATAAAAAAAGAAACTGAGGATTAGAAAATGTAGTGGTTATTGCAACCTACTTATCCCTTCTTAAAAGAGTAACAATTTTGATCATTATCTAATCTTCATCCATGAGTCCATCCTATACTCATTTTTGAATAGGAATGATACCAGTAATTCTATATGGACAAATTCCTTAATTCTTAAGTCATAAAGAGAAATCGTCTAACAAGTTTCTGGGAAACATTTACGTGCTAATAGAAAATAGGAAAGAACTATTTAGCTTCTACCTCTGAATATGGCTGTGTCTTCGTAACAACAGGATTATCTGTAGCCATCAACTGCAGTGATGATGAAACTATGATCCTGATAGATTACAGAGATGATGAAAAAAAAAAAAGACACCCTGCATCCTTGATAATATGTGTTAGACAATGGATAAACTAGTCCTAACAGCCACACGGTTGTCTAATGAAGTTTGAGTACTTGTCGAAGTCAGTTTGAGTACTTGTAACCAAAAATGTTCTAAATGAAACAGAGGTTTTTGTATTACTCAGGGTTCTCCAAAAAACAGACCTAATAGGATTAGATAGATAGATAGATAGGTGATAGATATAAAGATGTACAGATATAGACTTATTATAAGGAGTTGGCTCATGAAATTATGGACACTGGCCAAGTCTCAAGGTCTGTCTGCAGGCTGAAACAGAAAGCTGCAGACCCAGGAGAGCTGATAGTTTAGTTTCAGTCTGAGTCGAAAGACCTGAGAACCAGGAGAGCTATGACGTAGTCCCAGTCTGAAGGTCAGCAAACTGGAGACCCAGGAAGAGTTCACGTTTCAGTTTGAGTCTGAGGGTAGTAAAAAAAGCCAATGTCCCACTTCTGAGGCTGTCAGGCAGGAAGAACTCTCTCTTACTTGAGGAAGAATGAGTCTTTTTGTTCTATCAAGACTTCAGTTGACTGCATGAGGTCCACTCACATTATGGAGGGCAATCTGCTTTACTCAGCCTATATATACAAAGTTTAATTTCATCCAAAAACACCCTCACAGAAAAACTCAGAATAATGCTTAACCAAATCTCTGGGCACTGTGTGGCCAAGTCAAGTTGACACATAAAATTAATCATCACAGAGGTGTTAAGGTTCACACTGCTGTTAGTAGTAGAGACCAGTTGCTCTGTCTCAAGGGCTTTTGCTTACAAAAATACTAGTAGATATTAACATATCTACTTCAGGGAGAAAGAAAAGATCTCTATGGTGAAATGTAAATAAGCCTGAAAAGTGTCTCTAGTAAAAATTACTATCACTATAAGTTTTCCTATTGGCTTGAATATTCCAACACTGTCATGACTAATAACGAGATTTCTTAAGAAGTATTTTGTGAGTAGTTGGTTGATTTTATTTGGAAGTTGACATGGCAGAGGCAATGTTGCTTCAAAAAGCTTCAAACCTTTAGTGGCTAGAAGGACGACAATATCAATCAAGGAATAATTCAGGAGTCTTGCTCGGTAAATTTAATTTTGGATTCTAGTGAGACATGCATATGGAGATATCTAACAGACGGTAGCTAATCGTGTTCAGTTGAAAGATTAGAACTAGATATATAAATCTGTGGTCACAGGATTTACTTGTTTTCATTACTTAACAAATATATATAACAGCTTTACTGAGATATAATTCAAAAGCTATTTGAAGTAAACAATTCAGTGGTTTTCAACATATTCAGAGTCGTGTAACTATCTCTACAGTCAATTTTAGAACATTTCCATCACCTGAAAAAAGAAACCCTGTACCCAGTCACTTCCCATTTCTGTCCAACCCACAACCATAGGCTGCCACTAATCATTTCTAAGGGTGTCTCCCTCTCTGTACCTGGAAGAAGAAGATGACCAAATCTCTAGAAATTCTTATCAGTTGAGAAGGCGAAGACTTAAATCTGTCTCACAATCACCCTTGTTTACTGTGTTTTTCCTGGTACCTCTCATAACTGACTCCCTGCCCCTCAGCATCCTCTTTTGTCTTTAACTGAGGATGGTGTTTAAGGTGGGGGCTTTGGCCATTGGATGTTACTTAGTTTTTCTGGAACTCTCCCATGTATACATGTTATTAAACTTTGTTTTGGTTTTCCTCCTGTAAAACTGTCTCATATCTATTTAATTCATAGACCAGCCAGAGGAACTTAGAAGGGTAGAGGAAAATTTCTTCCTTCCTGACACTTTCTAAGAAATTGGTCAAATTTAAGCATAGACTGGGCTCAAAGCAAACGAAGCCAACTTACTGCAGTACACTTCCAAGAAAGGATTTTCATGACCATTTTATCTACTTCATCTAAATGGAAAATAGGAGGCACAGAAAGGACACCACTCTATCCAAACCACCTGCTCATTCTGTGTAGTCTTTTGGACTGAGGCAGCCCTAAGCTGAAGGAGAGAAAATCTGATTTTAAATCAAGTCCAGAATTTTTTTAAGATTTTAAACGGAAATTGTAACTTTGGAGTTTAGACTGTTAGCAGTTTAAAGTGAGAGTAGAATCTGGGTCAGCCATTTCTTAAGAGTGAGAAGATAAGCCAAATGTCCTGCCAGAATTTTCCTCTTGGGCCAGGGGAAGGTCACCCTCACCAAATCAAGGTTAAAAGGATGCTGAGAGCAAACATAAAACTGCATTTTTATTATTACACTAACTGCACTTGTCCAATGGTACTCAATAAAATATTATATCACCTTTACCATAATGTTGAGGAAAATTACGTGATGGCATGGAAAGTTTTTCAAGGTATATTTTTATAGAAAAGCAAGTTGAAGGATACTAGAATTTGCCACTCCAAAATACACCTCTTTGGCATATGGATTATTTTGAGCTAAAGCCAATTCGGAACAAGTAGACATAAGAAAAGCTCTTTACCTCCCCCTAACTGCTTAAAAATAGAATATAAAATTTCTCCTTTTGTAAAGAAAGTTTACATTTGTAAAAGATATTTCCATTTGTAAATATGTCCCCTTATCAGGAAAAGAGCTGCTTCCTGAGAGAACTGTCTCCTCACCTAAGAGACTCTAAACTGCCTAACAAGACATCCCTTATTTGCCATATATTTCTACCTCTCACCTTTCCATAACTTGCTTTCTCCACCCAGAAGCCCCAAACCCCTTTTCCTTTGTTTATCCTAAGATGGTATATAAGCCTCACTCATTTGGCCACCTCTTTGAGTCTTGATTCTTTGTGAAACTCTTGTGGGTTTTTATATATAATTAAAACTGTTTTTTCTCTTGTTAATCTCCTTTTATCAGTTTGATTGGCAGGTCCCAGCTTTTGAACCTAGAAGAGTAGAGGGAAAATGATTTTTCCTCTTCTACAAAGTTAAAATAATATGGCTTTTTGTTAAATAAATAGAATATTTATAATAAATAACACTGATTTATTTATTATGTTTGCATGTATATTCTAAATTGTCTGCACTGAACTTATGCATAATTGTAAGGAAAATATAATTTTTAAAGTACATGCACTTAGAAAATTGATCCATTGTTTACCAGCTGTTTTAAGCCATCTCCCCATTACTATAATTTTTTAAATAATATTTAGGTTATTTCTTAAAATAATCCTATATAATATAAAGGGTTACATTTTTAAGATGCTTTATAGTTTAGAGCAAATAAATTTCACATAAAGTATCTCATTTCAGCTTTATAACAATTCCTTAATGTACACAGGTTAAGTGTCATGGCCATTTACATCTGGGTTCAGAGAAGGTAAATAAATCTACTGATGAGTGAGAATAGGTTATTAATAAGAACCTTTCAAATCTAAATTAACATACTTTTTAGTTGAGTACATTTCCTCTACTTTGGAATTGTTATATTCACAGGAAACCTTGCATTTAAAAATATTTTCACATCCATATACACCATCAATTTTATATCAAACAAATTCAAAGTATGTGAGCATCATAATTATATAGTTCAAACAAATTGTCAGAAATGTTAAAATTTTAGTAAATGTTCTTGAGATTTATATGGACCATAAACTAAATATAAAAATATATAAAAATGAATATTATATCTATATAATATTTAATATATAAATTGAATACCCATGACATAGAAATGCCTAGAATGGGAAGTGGTTTTCACCAATATTCTTTTTTTTTTAAAAAAGCATTAATTCAGAATTTTATTTTTCATGTTATAATTTTTTATTGAAGTATAGTTGATTTGTCATATATTAGTTTCAGTTGTACACATAGTGATTCAATATTTTTTCAGATTATACTCTATTTAAAGTTATTACAAAATAATGGCTATATTTCCCACTGCTGTACAATATATCCTTGTTGCTTATCTATTTTATACATCATAGTTTGTATCTCTTAATCCTATATTTCTATCTTGTCCCTACCCCTTCCCCTCTCCCCACTGGTAACCACTGGTGCATTCTCTCTGTATCTGTGAGTCTGTTTCTGTTTTAGTATATACATTTTTTGTTTCATTTTTTAGATTCCACATATAAGTGATAACAGAGTATTTATCTTTTTCTCTGACTTGTTTCACTAAGTATAATACTCTCTAGGTCCATCCACATCTTTGCAAGTGGCAGAATTTCATTCTTTTTCATGGCTGAGTAATATACATGTGCCACATCTTCTTTATCCATTCATCTGTTGATAGATACTTAGGCTGCTTCCATATCTTGGCTATTGTAAATAATGCTGCTATGAACATTGGGATGTGTGTATCTTTTTGAATTAGTGTTTTCATTTTCTTCATGTATATATATCCAGGAGTGGAATTGTTGGGTCATATGGTAGTTCTATTTTCAGTTTTTTGAGAAATCTCCATATTGTTTTCCACAGTGGCTGCACCAATTTACATTCCCACCAACAGTGTATGAGAGTTCCTTTTTCTCTGCACCTTTGCCAATATTTGTTATTTGTGGTCTTTTTGATGATAGCCACTCTGACAGGTGTGAGGTGATATCTTGTTGTGGTTTTGATTTGCATTTCTCTGATGGTTAGCAATGTTGAGCATCTTTTCAAGTGCCTGTTGGCCATCTGCCTCTATCTTCTTTGGAAAAATGTCTATTCAGGTCTTCTGCCCATTTTTTATCAAATTGTTTGTTTTTTGATAGTGAGTTGTATGAACTGTTTATATATTTTAGATATTAACCCTTTATTGGTCATATCATTTGCAAATATTTTCTCCTATTCATTAGGTTGTCTTTTGGTTTTGTCCATAGTTTCCTTTTCTGTGCAAAAGCTTTTGAGATTAATTAGGTCCCGTTTGTTTATTTTTGCTTTTAATTCTTGTGACTTAGTAGACAGATCCAAAAAAAATATTGCCACGATATATGTCAAAGAGTGATCTTCCTATCTTCTCATCTAGGAGTTTTATGGTTTTGGTCTTACATTTAGGTCTTTAATCCATTTTGAGTTTATTTTTGTTTATGGTGTGAAGAAATGTCCTAATGTCATGTAGCTGTCCAGTTTTCCCAGCATCACTCATTAAAGAAACTGTCTTTTCTCCATTGTATATTCTTGCCTCCTTTGTCGTAGATTAACTGACCATAAGTCAATTCTGTTCCATTGATCTATGTGTCTGTTTTTGTGCCAGTACCATACTGTAGATCTGCAGTACAGTTTGAAGACAGGGCGTGTGATACCTCCAGCCTTGTTCTTTTTTCTTAAGATTGTTTTGGTCCAATATTCTCTTGTTGGGAGTTACAGAGTACCCTCATCAAGCATGATAGCATAATAAATGCTTTATATTTTGAGGTACCCACTGTTAACAAATGTATGTGTGTGTGTGTGTGTGTATAAATATGTATATATATATATATATATATATACACACATATATATACACACACACACACACACACACACATCCTTACTCCAGGCTGTACAAATCCAAAAGGCAGTTTCAAGGCTCTTGAAAGGGGTCAGGACATGCCATCCTAAAATATACCACTTTAATATAAGAATTATTTTGAACTGAAGGCATTTGAATTCCTGGAATCCCTTATCCATCTAAAAGCAGAGCTTCCCCCCAAAAACTCAATTGTCATAAATCTCACTCCCAGGAGAAACTTTAATCTTCTTTTATCAGAAGAACCGCAGTCAGACATTGTCATAGAAGATAATATTTCCCATATATTCTACTAAGGGTCTATTTACCTTTTTAAAAAAACCACTTGCTTTTTCATAATGCACTTTTCCCCTCTCCCTTTTCCCTACTAAGTTGGATATGTAGACTACAAATTCAAAGCAGCCAGTAGAGCTACTCATCATTGGATACTCCTGTGTGTACATAAGGTTATAAACTTCTGTTTTTCTCTTGTGAATTGTCTTTTTTTAGGCTAATTTACAAGGCCCTTGCCAAAGAATCTAAGATGGGTAGGGGCTTTTTGCTTCTCTTAACATTCTTTACAATAATTTTCAAAGATACAACGTCATTCCCCTAAAATTTGTCCTTAGAATGTACACACTTCACAGCATCACTTTGAGGGTCTTATTTTCCTAATCTGTAAAATGATGATAAAAACACATTCTCCAGATAATTACAGGAGTCCTTCAAGAAGCAATGCGTGCAAATGATTTTGTTCTTTATATGTAAAAATATGTTTTTGCCTTATTATTATCGCTATTATCATTTCTCTATAATTTCCATATACTTTTCTATAAGAAAAATATTGTGGTAGTTAAAAACCAAGTCTCTTTAATCAGACTGCTCAGGGTGAAATCCTGGCTCCATGCTTTCCTGGTGGTATTGACTTGGGCAAGTTATTTTACTTCTCTCAAACACTTTTTTTCTTTTTTCTTTTGTCTGTACCACACAGCTTGTGGGATCACAGTGCCCTGACCAAGAACTGAACCCAGGCCCAGCGCAGTGAAAGTGCGGAGTCCTAACCACTGGACCATATCAGGGAATTCCCCCTCTCAATCTCTTTTTCTTCATCCATCAAGCAAGGATAATAGTACAACTTTTTTCAAAGAGGTATGGTAAAATTAAGTGAACTAGTACAGGAAGAGCATTCAATAAATGTTGAGCAGTTATGAAACATTAGTATTCACAGAAGCTGCTAGCAATACAGGCATGACTCTACTCTAGGCCCATTAAGCTTGGATGGAGTTACAAACATGGAAAGGGCAAGTAGCCAAGATCATGTGTAACTAG
Source organism: Aethalodelphis obliquidens (assembly GCF_003676395.1). Lineage (NCBI taxonomy): Eukaryota > Metazoa > Chordata > Mammalia > Artiodactyla > Delphinidae > Aethalodelphis > Aethalodelphis obliquidens. Next base: position 31,526,726 of record NW_020837945.1, read on the forward strand.
TGACATTTTGATCAAAGAAAAGAGTCAAACTTGTTTTAGAAAATTACTGAAAAATTTGGAAAAGAAAGATATGAAGAAGTGGGAACACTCATCCCACAGAGCTATTTATCGAGGCCATCATTCTGGGGGTGCAGATGCTTTGGGAGCCAGTGAGCCAGTTGGATTAAAGTGAAAGTTCTTTTCTGGTCTAAGAAAATAAGTCATCTGAATAGCCTCAGTGTGGTTTTCACAGGGGTGGGCAAAGTTGATTTGGGTCGTACTAACAAAAAGAAAATAACATTTACAACCACAAAAGAGAGTGTAAAACTCCAAAACTGGCATGATGAAATCAAGAATTGTGTAAATGGTTCATAATTCAGTTTCATTCATATCACTCAACCCAGCAGGATCTATGATTGAGATAAAATTTCTTTCTTTCTTTCCTCCCTCCCTCCCTCCTTCCTTTCCTCCTTTCTTCTTTTTCTTTCTTTCTTTCTTTCTTTCTCTCTTTCTCTTTCTCTCTTTCTCGTTCTCTCTTTCTCTCTTTCACTCTCTCTCTCCCTCTCTCTCTCCCTCCCTCCCTCCCTCTCTCTCTCTCTCTCCGTCTCTCTCCTCTCTCTCTCTCTCTCTCTCTCCTTCCTTCTTTCCTTCCTTCCTTCTCTTCTTTTTAATTAACTGCTGGTTTTCCCTTTGGATTCATCAATCTTTTAACCTAAAGAGAATATCTGTGATTGATTATGCTACTACTAAACACTCTTTGTTTAAGTTTTGATGGGAAATTTCTACTAACTAATAATTTGATGTGAGGTTCAGTTTATTTTATTCTTACTGAATAGTTTTATTTAGTCAAATCTTAGTAGACTCAGTGGTAAAAAAATTTTTTTAAAGCAAAGGAAAAAACTTTTTTTGTGTTTTGCTCTTTTTAACAGGGTCCACAATTTTAAATTACTTTCCTGTAAATTTGTTTTTATTTTTCCTTATAGGAACTGACTGCTGTCTAATAGAATTATGCAGTATTTATACAAAGTAAAGTAAAAACTGGATTCAGTGTATTACACTGTATTATAGTCCTAATTGTAGGACTGTAACATGACAGGTTAAAGCTGTTTTTTAAAAAAATCTTTGCTTTAGTATGGTGCTGGCATAAAGACAGAAAAGAATAGAGAGCTCAGAAATGAAAACACACCTATATGGTTGACTGAATATTTGACAGGGGTGCCAGGAATACACAATGGGGAAAGGCTAGTCTCTTCAACAAATGGTGTTGGGAAAACTGGATATTTACATGCAAAAGAACGAAACTGGACCATTACCTTACACCATAGACGAAGATCAACTCAAAATGGATTCAAGATTTAAAGGCAAGATCTGAAACTGTAAAACTCTTAGAAGAAACAGAAGAAAAGCTTCCTGACATTGACTTTGGCAATGGTTTCTTGGATATGACACCAAAAGCAGAGGAAACAAAAGCAAAAATAGACAAGTGGGACTATATCAAACTAAAAAGCTTCTGCACAAGCAAACGTTAAAAATCATCAGAATGAAAAGGCAACTTATGGATAGGGAGAAAATATTTGTAGACCACATATCTAATAAGGGATTAATATCCAAAATATGTAAATAACTCATATAACTCAATAGAAAAAAATTTTTTTTTAATAAAAATAACCTCATTACAAAATAGGCAAAGGTCTTGAATAGATATTTCTCCAAAATACATACAAATGACAAACAGGTATATTAACAGATGCTGAAGGGGAGCAGAGTATGCCATTCCCAAATATGCTACTTTGACATGTAGATTATTTTAAGCTGAATGCAATCAAGATCCAGCAAACTGAGAAAACATTTTACCTCTCCCTTACCTACCCAAAAGAATTTAGATAGCGGATCTGTACCAGAAATATAATTACCACCATCTTTAATTAATTAAAGACCTGCCTGCACGCAAGGCAAACTTCTAATTATAAACATCTGTTCTTCTTATCATCCTGTGAATTGTTCTCCTCTTCTTTGAATCCCCAGGTCCATATCCCCTTCCTTACCTTAGGATGGCCTAAAAGCCTCAGTTGCCCAATTTGTCCTTAAATCTCATAACTTTGAGACTCTTATATATATAAACTTAAATTTGTTTTACTCCAGATTAACAAATTTGTTAATCTGTCTATGTCAATTTAATTAGACCAAACAAAGAACCTGGAAGGAAAGAAGGAAAAATTTCTCTCCCCTACAGTGCTCAACATCACTAATCCTCAGAGAAATTCAAATCCAAAATCACAATACTTTTATTACCTCACACTTGGTAAATGACTATTTTCAAGAGAAAAAGATAATAAATGTTGGTGAGGATGTGGAGAAATTGGAATCGTTGTACACTGTTGGTGGCAATGTAAAATTGTTTAATAACTATAAAAAACAGTATGGAGATTCCTCAAAAAATTAAAAATAGAACAACTCTATCATCCAGCAATACTACTTCCAGATACATATCCAAAAACTTTAACATCAGGATCTCAAAGAGATAGCTGCACTCCTATATTTAGTGCAGCATTATTCACAGTAGCCAAGATATAGAAATAACCTAAATGCCCACTGACAGATGAATGAATAAAGACAATGTGGTATATGCATACAATGGAATATTATTAAGCCTTAAAAATAAATGAATTCAGCAAGGTAGCAGGATACAAGATTAACATACAGAAATCAGTTACATCTCTTTACACTAACAATGAAATACTAGAAAGGGAATGTAAAAAAAAAGTACATTTTAAACTCGCACGCATGACTTCCCTGGTGGTGCAGTGGTTAAGAATCCACCTGCCAATGCAGGAGACACGGGTTCAAGCCCTGGTCCGGGAAGATCCCACGTGCCGTGGAGCAACAAAGCCCATGTGCCACAACTACTGAGCCTGCACTCTAGAGCCCACAAGCCACAACTACTGAAGCCCGCGTGCCTAGAGCCCATGCTCCACAACAAGAGAAGCTACTGCAATGAGAAGCACGCACACCACATTGAAGACCCAATGCAGCCAAAATAAATAAATTAATTAATAAATCAAAGGCCATTTAAAAATAAAATAAAATCACACCGCCAAAAATAAAATACTTAGGAATAAACCTGGAAGGAGGTGAATGATTTATACACTGAGAACTATAAAACATTAATAAAGGAAGTTGAAGATGATTCAAAGAAATGGAATGATATCCCATGCCCTTGGATTGGAAGAATTAATATTAAAATGGCTCTACTACCCAAAGCAATCTACAGATTTAATGTGATCCCTATCAAATTACCCATGACAATTTTCACAGAACTAGAACAAATAATTCTAAAATTCATATGGAACCATAAAAGACCCAGAAGTGCCAAAACTGTCTGGAAGGAAAAGAACACAGCAAGGGGACTTCCCTGGTGGTCCAGTGGTTAAGACTCCATGCTTTCACTTCAGGGGACACGAGTTGGATCCCTGGTCAGGGAACTACGATCTCACATGCCATGTGGTGCAGCCAAAAAAAAAAGCAGGAGGCATAACCCTCCCAGACTTCAGACAATACTATAAAGCTACAGTAATCAAAGGGTGTGGTACTGGCACAAAAACAGACATAAGGATCAATGGAACAGAATAGAGAGCCCAGAAATAAACACACACACCTACAGGCAATTAATCTTCAACAAAGGAGGCAAGAATATACAATGGCAAAAAGTCAGTCTCTTTAGCAAGCAATGATGGGAAAGTTGGACAGCCATTTGTAAATCGATGAAGTCAGAATACACCCTCACACCATACACAAAAATAAGCTCAAAATGGCTCAAAGACTTAAACATAAGATATGACACCATAAAAATCCTACAAGAGATCATAGGCAAAACATTCTTTGACATAAATCGTACCAATGTTTTCTTAGGTCAGTCTTCCAAGGCAATAGAAATAAAAACAAAAATAAACAATGGGACCTAATCAAACTTACAAGCTTTTGCACAGCAAAGGAAACCATAAACAAAACAAAAAGACATCCTACAGAATGGGAGAAAATATTTGCAAATGATGTGACCAACAAGGTTTTTAATTTCCAAAATATACAAACAACTTATACAACTCAATAACAACAACAACAACAAAATTTTAAAAATGGACAGAGGACCTACATGGACATTTCTCCAAAGAAGAAATACAGATGGCCAGTAAGCATGTGAAAAGTTGCTCAACATAGTTAATAATTAGAGAAATGCAACTCAAAACTACCTCACACCAGTCAGAATGACCATCATTAAAAAGTCTCTACAAGGGCTTCCCTGGTGGCACAGTGGTTGAGAGTCCACCTGCCAATGCAGGGGACGCGGGTTCGTCCAGAAAGATCCCACATGCCGCTGAGCGGCTGGGCCCGTGAGCCATGGCCGCTGAGCCTGCGCGTCCGGAGCCTGTGCTCTTCAACGGGAGAGGCCACAACAGTGAGAGGCCCGTGTACCACAAAAAAAACAACCAAAAAAAGTCTCTACAAATAACAAATTCTGAAGAGGGTGTGGAGAAAAGGGAACCCTCATACACTGTTGGTGTGAATGTAAGTTGCTGCAGCCACTATGGAAAACAGTATGGAGGTTACTCAGAAAATTAAAAATAGAATACCATATAATCCAAAAATCTCACTCCTGTGCATATATCCAGACAAAAGTATACTTCAAAAAGACACATACACCCCTATGTTCTCAGCAGCACTATTTACAATAGTCAAAACATGGACACAACCTAAATGTCATCAACAGATGAATGGATAAAGAAGTGGTACATATATACAATGGAATACTACTTAGCCATTAAAAAGCCTGAAATAATGCCATTTGAAGCAACATGAATGCAATTAGAGATTATCATACTAACTGAAAAGAGAGAGACAATTGAGAGTGGATGGAGTGGTAGGCTGGGGTTAGCAGATGTAAGCTATTATATATAGAATGGATAAATAGTAAGGTCCTACTGTATAGCACAGCGAACTATATTCAATATCCTATGATAAACAATACTGGAAAGGATATAAAAAAAAGAATGTGTATATATATATGTATAACTGAATCACTTGCTGTACAGCAAAAGTTAACACAACACTGTAAACCAACTATATTTCAATTTAAAAAAATAAATAAATAAAGGAAATTCTTCCATATGTGACAGCATGGATGAATCTGGAAGACATTATGCTAAGTAAAATAAGCCAGTCCCAGAAAGAACAAATATTGCATGATTCCACTTATATGAGGTATCTAAAATAGTTAAATTCATAAAAACAGAGTAGAATGATAGTTGCCAGGGCTGGGGAGAGAAGAAATGGGGAGTTCTTTAATAGGTAAAAAGTTACAATTATGCAAGATGAGTGAATTCTAAAGACCTGTTGTATATATAGTGACTGTAGTTAACAATTTATTATTGTATAGTTAAAAATTTGTTACAAGTCAGAGAGAGAAAGACAAATATTGTATGATGTCACTTATATATGGACTCTAAAAAACTGATACAAATGAACTTATTTACAAAACAGAAACAGACTCACAGACATAGAAAACAAACTTATGGTTACCAAAGAGGAGCTGGGGGATGGATAAATCAGGAGTTTGTGATTAACAGATACACACCACTATATATAGATAAACAACTAGGACCTACTGTATAGCACAAAATAAATCATTTTGCTATACACCTGAAATTAACACAGCATTGTAAATCAAATATACATCAATAAAAAAAAAAAGAGTAGATCTCTTGTGTTATTATGAAACAAAAGAAAAACAAAACCAAAGGGACAGAAGAAAGCTTTCGGAGGTGATAGATATGTTTATTACTTGGTTAGGGTGACGGCTTCAAGGGGATATGCATATTTCCAAACTCATTAATCTGTACACATGAAATATGTCCATATTTTTTTGTATACCAGTTATACCTCAATAAGACTGTTCAAAACTAATGATTTTAAAAAATGTTTAATACATGGGGCTTCCCTGGTGGTGCAGTGGTTGAGAGTCCGCCTGCCGATGCAGAAGACACAGGTTCGTGCCCTGGTCCAGGAGGATCCCACGTGCCGCGGAGCGGCTGGGCCCGTGAGCCATGGCCATTGAGCCTGCGCGTCCGGAGCCTGTGCTCCACAACGGGAGAGGCCACAACAGTGAGAGGCCCACATACCGCAAAAAAAAAAAAAAAAGTTTAATACATGTATATGTGTGTGTGTGTGTGTGTGTGTGTGTGTGTGTGTGTGTGTGTGTGTGTTTATATTTAAAATTGAAGAAACCATCAAAAATTTTAAAAATAAAATTTATAATAAAAATTATTATAGTCAAAACATATCACCTCAGATTTTTCACACTGGGAATGAAAAATGTCTGCCATATCAGTAAACAAAGGATGCTGCAGCCATCAAGCCACTATAGCCAACCCCTACAGCGAGCCCTGAGGGGACTCAGGACGGAGACTGCCAGCTACAAATTGCCACTTGCCATTTGCCTCTATGAGGTTTAAGTCACAAGCTGCTGCAACTGAATTGTAACTCGCCCTGAAAGGAGTTCAGGGTGGAGGTCAGGAATGAGGTGCTCTGTGCTTTGGGAAAAATTGGCAGAACAGGCCTTCAGGTAGTTGGATATTTTCAGAAGATTTTATGAACCCAATTCTTGCATCTCCTCGTATCTAGAAAAGCACTAAAATCATAAACGGTGACTTCTGCTCCTGGTGACTAGCAGCAACCTTCTGCAAAACTGTGTGCTTCATTGCACGTACCCCCTTCACCAAAATCACATATATACTGACTTTCCCCACGACCTCTTTGGAGCAGCTCCTCAGAGCTATCTGAAATGCTGTCTCCCAGGCTATGGCCCTGATTTTGCCCCAAATAAAACTTAACTTGCAATTCTCACGTTGTGCATTTTTTTTCAGTTGACAGTTTCGGTGGCCAACGAAAGGGTTCCAGAGTAGACTTCTTTCCTTCACCTGAGCTCTACGAAGAACCAGAATCTTGGTACCAGCAGAGACCCTTTGTGCCTGTCCACCTCCTCAGGGAGTTCAGACAAATTTGGGTGAGTCTCTCCTGTTTCTTGGATCTCCTGTATTTGTTGATGATCCTCAGTTTTATTTGGAAGTATATAACAGGTACCCGATCCCCCTGTTAAAAGGTACTGGGGAGGCCTCATTGAAACACACTGCGGGGAGGCGTGGTGGGAGGCTGCTTGAAAGATATTGGTGTTTGCTCAGTTGAAAAAGGCTGAGTGGCCTGGGCTGAGTGGTTAGGTAAGAGGCTGGTCTCAATTCAGCTGCCTTAATAGAATTTGTTGAGATAAGAGTGACGATATTACATGAGAGCTTTTGCTTCAAAGAAAAGGGACTAGACTCCCGCTCGGTTACGACTTTCTCAGCCAACTGAGAAATTTACGGGAGTGATGGAGGTATAGTCCTAATACTGTGCAGTGGGTCCCATAGGGAAACCCATTCATTAATTAAAGACTTGCTCATCCGGGGGTCACTTATAAGAATTGGCCATTCAGTGATCTGAGCACCCGCGGTGGTCTTAGACTACTGAAGGGAGAAACTGAGACATGTAAGAGGGCTGAAACGACTCTAGAGTGATGCCTAGAGAAGTTAAGCTCACAAGCAGCACACTCACCCACCACAAAATTTCACTAGTAAATTTTACCCCGATAAATTCAACTTAAAATGGGAAATAGAGTCTCTCAAATAGAGAAATGAGGGGCATCAGAAAACCAACCTCTGGTGAACACTCCAGCTGGATTCATGTACAATACCTACGGAGCTCATACTTGCAAGTACCCACTTAATGGGGAAATTATACTAAAGGGAGTCTCAACCTAAAACGGCCAAATTGGGGGTCTTTTGATATTCCATAATTGATATTTTTGCCCACACAGTTAGAAAAAGCTGGCTGAGATTGAACCAACTGAATAGAATGCTTACTTTGATTGGTATTTAGGAATTTCTAAAAGAGGAAATGATAGAGTAACTTCTTTGCAGGAAACCACCAAGAAACTGCTTGAAACTATATCAAAACAAAAATGGCCACTATCACCGACACTGCCTCTTCCTTGGTCCTCCCACCTATCTTCTATCTGAACTGCCTGGCCCCGATGTTATCTCTTTTCCTCTTCTGACTCTTCCATCTCCTGCTGCTCCCTCTTCCCCAGTAAAGGAGGATAAAAAAACTCAGAAGTGATTTTTATAGCTCCCCTTAAGGAGAAACCTATTATAGGGAGAGGTGAACCGTCTTCAGTGCTTACCTACACACCGTGGACCAGAGCAGAACTGAGAGCCCTGGCTAAGGAATTTCCCAATCCAAGTCAGGATCCACTGGGATTTGCTAAGGAATTTGAGTTAACCATCCAGATCCATGAGCCTGGGTTTTCAGATAGATATCAATTAATACAGTCATTAATTTCTGAAAGCAAAGCAAAGGAATGGATAAAGAAAGCAGGACGGAAACATCCATTAATGGACTTTGAATTACGTAGTCCACACGCTTGCACTGAATGCAAGGAATAGCTCAGAGATTACTCAAACTTATTCTAGAGCTTTTTCCAAAAACCGTACACTGGACATAGATTCAGCAGTGCAAGCAAGACTGGATGAATCAATTCCAGACTATTATGAAAGGTTTGAAAAAACTTTTAAGAGAAATTATGGCTTGACACCTGAATCATTCTCTAACCACCAAAATGATCCTTTGCTTAACTCTGCCCTTTTAGAAGGCTTAGATGGGGATTTGCCTACTCTAGTCAAAAGACACAATCCAGGTTGCTCCCCATTTCATACAAATGCCCTGTTACACTAGCTGACCAACTTTTCAAAACCATTAAAAAGAAATAAAAGGGAATATCTACAAAAATTAACCTTCAATTGCAGCAATTAAGTAGTCAATGCCAGTCAAAGGTTAACCATACCCCATTTAATCCCCAACCTGTAGAGTAACCCAAAGTTTGCTTTTACTGAAGAAAACCAGGGTATCAGAAAATGAACTGTAAGTTAAGAAGGAGAAACCTAGAAGGAAAACTGGATTTTAGACTGGAATTTCAAGCTAAACAAGAATAGGACTGCTCCCAGGGAACATGGGGAGTCTTTCCCCTTCTCCTCTCTAACACCCTGGGGGAAGCAGAAATGATTCTACAAGGAGAAACAATTAAAGCCCTAATAGATACAGAGACCACCATTTCAGTTTTGAACGCTTCCAAAAGGAAAGGCTCTCTCTCTTGGAGTAATGCCTCAGTACAGATGGTAGGGGTTGTTAATGCACCTATTAAGGCTCTTTAATCATTGCCTTTAGAATTCTACTTAAGGGAAATTAGAGGAAGGCACTCCTTTTTTCTAATAGAAAGTGTTCCTGTTCACCAGATAGGTAGAGGCCTATTAGAAGCTTATGAAGTCCATATTTCCTTTACTCCTAAGGGAGAAATGTTTCTAGATCAGAAGAATCAATCAGACCTGCTTTATCATATAATGTTTGTGACTCATGATGAGGATGATGCTGAACAAGACAAACTGCTATGCTTATTACCTAAAGAATTATGGGCACTTAATTCTACTGATATTGGAAGAATACATATCACCCACTGATAATCTGGGTGCATCACCCACTAAAATCAGTATAGATAAGAATAAGCCCCTACCCAATATTCATCAATATCTATTAAGGCAGGAGGCTACAGAAGGAATAAAACCTTTAATATCAGCTTACATTGAGAAAGATCTTTTTGTGCCTTGCACCAGCCCTTGTAACACTCCCATTTTACCAGTTAAAAAACCTAGGGACTTCCCTGGTGGTGCAGTGGTTAAGAATCTGCCTGCCAATGCAGGGGACATGGGTTCAATCCCTGGTCCGGGAAGATCCCATATGCCGCGGAGCAACTAAGCCGTGTGTCACAACTACTGAAGCCGGCACACCTAGAGCCCATGCTCCGCAACAAGAGAAGCCACTGCAATGAGAATCCCACGTACTGCATCGAAGAGTAGCCCCCACTTGCCGCAACTAGAGAAAGCTCGCACGCAGCAACGAAGCCCCAATGCAGCCAAAAATAAAAAATAAATAAATAAATTTATTTTAAAAAAAGAAAAAAAAAAACCTAATGGCAAGGGTTAGAGATTTGTGCAGGACTTGAGATATCAATATTATTATCCCTCATCATTCTGTAGTGCCATATCTTACTGTCTTATATCCCTAAAAACAGTGACTTCTTTTCTGTGACAGATTTCTGTAGTGCATTTTTTAGTATCCCAGTACATCCTGATGATCAAGTATCTTTTCGCTTTCACTTGGAATGAATGACAATATACGTGGACTGTAATGCCACAGTCATTGGCATTGAATGCCAATGACTATATGGAAAGCCCCACTTACTTCTCCCAGATATTAAAAGCAGATCTAGATGATTTGGATTTTCCTCATAAATCAGTTTTGATACAATATGTAGACAATTTGCTGCTGTGTTCAAATTCTTTGATAAACAGCCAGCAAGGCACCCTGTATTTACTTCAGAAGGTAGCCTTAAAAGGACATAAAGTGTCCAAAGAGAAATTACAATTCTGTAACACTAGTGTCAAATATTTAGGGCATAGGATATCTAAAGAAGAACTTTTAATTGACCTGGATAGAGTGAAAGGCATTCTAGCTTTCCCTACCCCAAATACAAAAAAGCAGTTAAGGAGATTTTTAGGTCTTGCAGTTTACTGTAGGAATTGGATTCCAAATTTTTCTTTAATAGCTCAGCCACTACATAATCTACTCAAACAAGACCAACCTGAACCTGTTTGCTGTGGTGTAGAACATTCTGATGCCATGGGAGACCTAAAAAACATTTCTGGCCAAGGCCCTGGCCCAGGGACATCCCAATTATGATCTACCCTTCTCCCTCTTTGTTCATGAAAGCAAGGGGACTACACTAGGAGTACTAACCCAGAAACACAGCAGTTACTACCAGCCAGGAAGATATCATAGCCAACAGCTAGATTTGGTAGCCAGGGGCCTCACCCCTTGTCTCTGGCCTGTCATAGGGAGAGCTGTGCTATGTCCGACCACAGAAGAGATAGTCATGAGTCACCCTCTCTCTTTGTTCCTCACTCTGTGGAAGCCTTACTAAAATCTCATCACACAAAACATTATTCAGCAAGTCAATTAACCTCCCATGAAATTATCCTGCTCTCACCGCATATGACTCTTCGCAGATGTAACAACCTTAATCCAGCCATCTTGGTACCTGAGGAATCAGATGTAAATGATGAAAAACATGATTGCATTTCTTTGCTTGTTTAATTTTTGAATTTTATTTAGTTTATTTTTTTATACAGCAGGTCCTTATTAGTCATCCATTTTATGCACATCAGTGTATACATGTCAATCCCAATCTCCCAATTCATCCCACCACCACCAACCTCCCTACCACTTCCCTCCTTGGTGTCCATATGTTTGTTCTCTACATCTGTGTCTCAATTTCTGCCCTGCAAACAGGTTCATCTGTACCATTTTTCTAGGTTCCACATACATGCGTTAATGTACAATATTTGTTTTTCTCTTTCTGACTTACTTCACTCTGTATGACACTCTCTAGATCCATCACGTCTCTACAAATGACCCAATTTTGTTCCTTTTTATGGCTGAGTAATATTCCATTGTATATATGTACCACATCTTCTTTATCCATTCACCTGTCAATGGGTATTTAGGTTGCTTCCATGACCTGGCTATTGTAAATAGTGCTGCAATGAACATTGGGGTACATGTGTCTTTTTGAATTATGGTTTTCTCTGGGTATATGCCCAGTAGTGGGATTGCTGGGTCATATGGTAATTCTATTTTTAGTTTTTTAAGGAACTTCCATACTGTTCTCCAGAGTGGCTGTATCAATTTACATTCCCACCAACAGTGCAAGAGGGTTCCCTTTTCACCACACACTCTACAGCATTTGTTGTTTGTAGATTTTCTGATGATGCCCATTCTAACTGGTGTGAGGTGATACCTCATTGTAGTTTTGATTTGCATTTCTCTAATAATCAGTGATGCTGAGCAGCTTTTCATGTGCTTCTTGGCCATCTGTATTTCTTCTTTGGAGAAATGTCTATTTAGGTCTTCTGCCCATTTTTGGATTGGCTTATTTGTTGTTTTAATATTGAGCTGCATGACTGTTCATATATTTTGGAGATTAATCCTTTGTCCATTGGTTCGTTTGCAAATATTTTCTCCCATTCTGAGGGTTGTCTTTTTGTCTCGTTTATGGTTTCCTTTGCTGTTCAAAAGCTTTGAAGTTTCATTAGGTCCCATTTGTTTATTTTTCTTTTTATTTCCATTTCTCTACATTTTGAGTTTATTTTTGTGTATGGTGTTAGGGAGTGTTCTAATTTCATTCTTTTACATGTAGTTGTCCAGTTTTCCCAGCACCATTTATTGAAGAGACTCTCTTTTCTCCATTGTATATCCTTGCTCTTTTGTCATAGATTTGTTGACCGTAGGTGCATGGGTTTATCTCTGGGCTTTCTATCTTGTTCCATTGATCTTTGTTTCTGTTTTTGTGCCAGAACCATATTGTCTTGATCACTGTAGCTTTGTAGTATAGTCTGAAGTCAGGGAGTCTGATTCCTCCAGCTACCTTGTTTTCCCCTCAAGATTGCTATGCCTGTTCCGGGTCTTTTGTGTCTCCATACAAATTTTGAGATTTTTTGTTCTAGCTCTGTAAAAATTGTCATTGGTAATTTGATAGGGATTGCATTGAATCTGTAGATTGCTTTGGGTAATATAGTCATTTTCACAATGTTGATTCTGCCAATCCAAGAACATGCTACATATCTCCATCTGTTGTTACCATTTTTAATTTCTTTCATCAGTGTCTTATAGTTTTCTGCATACAGGTCTTTTGTCTCCCTAGGTAGGTTTATTGCTAGGTATTTTATTCTTTTTGTTGCAGTGGTAAATGGGAGTGTTTCCTTAATTTCTCTTTCAGATTTTTCATCAGTAGTGTATAGGAATGCAAGAGATTTCTGTGCATTAATTTTGTATCCTGCAACTTTACCAAATTCATTGATTAGCTCTAGTAGTTTTCTGGTGGCATCTTTAGGATTCTCTATGTATAGTATCATGTCATCTGCAAACAGTGACAGTTTCACTTCTTCTTTTCCAATTTGTATTCCTTTTCTTTCTTTTTCTTCTCTGATTGCCTGGGCTAGGACTTCCAAAACTATGTTGAATAATAGTGGTGAGAGCGGACATCCTTGCCTTGCTCCTGATCTTAGAGGAAATGCTTTCAGTTTTTCACCATTGAGAATAATGTTTGCTGTGGGTTTGTCGTACATGGCCTTCATTATGTTGGGGTAGGTTCCCTGTATGTCCACTTTCTGGAGAGTTTTTATCATAAATGGGTGTTGAATTTTGTCAAAAGCTTTTTCTGCATCTCTTGAGATGATCATATGATTTTTATTTTTCAATTTGTTAATATGGTGTATCACATTGATTGATTTGCATATATTCAAGAATCCTTGCATCCCTGGGATAAATCCCACTTGATCATGGTGTATGATTCTTTTAATGTTTTGTTCAATTCTGTTTGCTAGTATTTTGTTGAGGATTTTTGCATCTATATTCATCAGTCATATTGGTCTGTAATTTTCTCTTTTTTTGTAGTATCTTTGTCTGGTTTTGGTATCAGGGTGATGGTGGCCTCATAGAATGAGTTTGGGAGTGTTCCTTCCTCTGCAATTTTTTGGAAGAGTTTGAGAAGGATGAGTGTTAGCTCTTCTCTAAATGTTTGATAGAATTAACCTGTGAAGCCATCTGATCCTGGACTTTTGTTTGTTGGAAGATTTTAAATCACAGTTTCAATTTCATTCCTTGTGATTGGTCTCTTCATATTTTCTATTTCTTCCTGGTTCAGTCTTGGAAGGTTATACCTTTCTAAGAATTTGTCCATTTCTTCCAGGTTGTCCACTTTATTGGCATAAAGTTGCTTGTAGTAGTCTCTTAGGATGCTTTGTATTTCTGCGGTGTCTGTTGTAACTTCTTTTTCATTTCTAATTTTATTGACTTGAGTCCTCTCCTTTTTCTTGGTGAGTCTGGCTAATGGTTTATCAATTTTGTTTGTATTCTCAAAGAACCAGCTTTTAGTTTTATTGGTCTTTGCTATTGTTTTCTTTGTTTCTATTTCATTTATTTCTGTTCTGATCTTTATGATTTATTTCCTTCTGCTAACTTTAGGCTTTGTTTGTTGTTCTTTCTCTAGTTCCTTTAGGTGTAAGGTTAGATTTTTCATCTGAGATTTTTTTCTTGTTTCTTGAGGTAGGCTTGTATAGCTATAAACTTCCCTCTTAGAACTGCTTTTGCTGCATCTCATAGGTTTTGGATCGTCGTGTTTTCATTGTCATTTGTCTCTAGGTATTTTTTGATTTCCTCTGATTTCTTCAGTGAGCTCTTGGTTATTTAGAAACGTATTGTTTAGCCTCCATGTGTTTGTGTTTTTTACATTTTTTCCCCTGTAATTCATTTCTAATCTCATAGTGTTGTGGTCATAAAAGATGCTTGATATGATTTCAATTTTCTTGAATTTACTGAGGCTTGATTTGTAACCCAAGATGTGACCTATCCTGGAGAATGTTCTGTGTGTACTTGAGAAGAAAGTGTAATCTGCTGTTTTTGGATGGAATGTCCTATAAATATCAATTAAATCTATCTGGTCTATTGTGTCATTTAAAGCTTCTGTTTCCTTATTTATTTTCATTTTGGATGATCTGTCCATTGGTGTAAGTGAGGTGTTAAAGTCCCCCACTATCATTGTGTTACTGTCGATTTCCTCTTTTACAGCTGTTAGCAGTTGCCTTATGTATTGAGGTGCTCCTATGTTGGGAGTATATTGAGGTGCTCCTATGTTGGGTGTATATATATTTATAATTGTTATATTTTCTTCTTGGATTGACCCCTTGATCATTATGTAGTATCCTTCCTTGTCTCTTGTAACATTCTTCATTTTAAAGTCTATTTTATCGGATATGAGTATTGCTACTCCAGCTTTCTTTTGATTTCCAATTGCATGGAATATCTTTTTCCATCCCCTCACTTTCAGTCTGTATGTGTCCCTAGAACTGAATCGGGTCTCTTATAGACAGCCTATATATGGGTCTTGTTTTCGTATCCTTTCAGCAAGACTGTGTCTTTTGGTTGGAACATTTAATCCATTCGCGTTTAAGGTAATTATCGATATGTATGTTCCTATGACCATTTTTTTTTTAATTGTTTTGGGTTTGTTTTCTAGGTCCTTTTCTTCTCTTGTGTTTCCCACTTAGAGAAGTTCCTTTAGCATTTGTTGTAGAGTTGGTTTGGTGGTGCTGAATTCTCTTAGCTTTTGCTTGCCTGTAAAGCTTTTGACTTTTCCATCGAATCTGAATGAGATCCTTGCCAGGTAGAGTAATCTTGGTTTTAGGTTCTTCCCTTTCATCACTTTAAGTATATCATGACACTACCTTCTGGCTTGTAGAGTTTCTGCTGAGAAATCAGCCGTTAACCTTATGGGAGTTCCCTTGTATGTTATTTGTCGTTTATCCCTTTCTGCTTTCAATAATTTTTCTTTGTCTTTAATTTTTGCCAGTTTGATTACTATGTGTCTCGGTGTGTTTCTCCTTGGGTTTATTCTGTATGGGACTCTCTGTGCTTCCTGGACTGGGGTGGCTCTTTCCTTTCCCATGTTAGAGAAGTTTTCAACTATAATCTCTTCAAATATTTTCTCGGGTCCTTTCTCTCTCTCTTCTCCTTCTGGGACCCCTATAATGCAAATGTTGTTGTGTTTAATGTTGTCCCAGAGGTCTCTTAGGCTGTCTTCATTTCTTTTCATTCTTTTTTCTTTGTTGTGTTCCACAGCAGTGAATTCCACCATTCTGTCTTCCAGGTCACTTATCCGTTCTTCTGCCTCAGTTATTCTGCTATTGATTCCTTCTACTGTAGTTTTCATTTTAGTTATTGTATTGTCCATCTCTGTTTGTTTGTTCTTTAATTCTTCTAGATCTTTGTTAAACATTTCTTGTATCTTCTCAATCTTTGCCTCCATTCTTTTTCCGAGGTCCTGGATCATCTTCACTATCATTATTCTGAATTCTTTTTCTGGAAGGTTGCCTATCTCCACTTCATTTAGTTTTTTTTTCTGGGGTTTTATCTTGTTCCTTCATCTGGTACATAGCCCTCTGTCTTTTCATCTCGTCTATCTTTTTGTGTGTGTTTTTTTTTTTCCACAGGCTGCAGGACTGTAGTTCTTCTTGCTTCTTCTGTCTGCCCTCTGGTGGATGAGGCTATCTAAGAGACTTGTGTAGGTTTCCTGATGGGAGGGACTGGTGGTGGGTAGAGCTGGGTGTTGTTCTGGTGGGCAGAGCTCAGTAAAACTTTAATCCAATTGACTGCTGATGGGTGGGGCTGTGTTCCCTCCCTGTTGGTTGTTCGGCATGAGGCAGCCCAACACTGGAGCCTACCTGGGCTCCTTGGTGGGGTATAAGCAGACTGTGGGAGGGCTCACACCAAGGAGTACTTCCCAGAACTTCTGCTGCCTGTGTCCTCATCCCCACGGTGAGCCACAGCCACTGCCCGCCTCTGCAGGAGACCCTCCAACACTAGCAGGTAGGTCTGGTTCAGTCTCCCCTGGGGTCACTGCTCCTTCCCCTGGGTCCTGATGCACACACTACTTTGTGTGTGCCCTCCAAGAGTGGAGTCTCTGCTTCCCCCGGTCCTGTCGAAGTCCTGCAATCAAATCCCATTAGCCTTCAAAGTCTGATTCTCTAGGAATTCCTCCTCCCATTGCTGGACCCCCAGGTTGGGAACCAGACGTGGGGCTCAGAACCTTCATTCAAGTGCGTGGACTTCTGTGGTATGAGTGTTCTCCAGTCTGTGAGTCACCCACCCAGAATTTGTGGGATTTGATTTGACTGTGATTGCACCCCACCTACCGTCTCATTGTGGCTTCTCCTTTGTCTTTGGATGTGGGGTATCTTTTTTGGTGAATTCCAGTGTCTTCCTCTTGATGACTGTCCAGCATCTAATTGTGATTCTGGTGTTCTCGCAAGAGGGAGTGAGAGCACGTCCTTCTACTCCACCATCTTGGTTCCTAATCCAATTGTATTGTTTTAACTGACAGTCTTTCATCTCCCAGGATTGATCTCTGAGAAAGCCCTATGGAGAATCCTGATTTTATATTATTCACTGACAGTTCATATCTTCGAGGACCGCATGGAAAGTACCAGCCTGGTTATGCTGTCATTCCTCCAATGTCAATCCTTGAAAATGGTCCCTTACATAACACCTATTCTGCCCAACAGGCTGAATTAATAGCACTAACAAGAGCCTGCCAGTTGGCAAAAGAGAAGTCCACTAACATTTATACTAACAGCCGCTATGCTTTTGGGGTAGCTCATGACTTTGGCATGCTTTGGAAACAAAGGGGATTTTTAACATCCTCAGGACAGCGTATTAAAAGTGGGAGACAAGTTGCAGAATTATTGGATGCAATTTTGCTACCATGTGCATTAGCTATTATTAAGATATCAGGTCATTCAAAGGCTGACACCACAGAAGCAAAAGGAAACTCATTAGCTGATCAGGCCGCCAAAGACAGCAGCTCTGCAAAAAATAAAACGGTCAACTAACAGCTGTTTTCTCTTTTCTGGCTCCCAGTAACTTTACTGATGCCCTGTTAAATTTTCAGGGAATGGCACGAAAGGACAAAAGCATACTTGGAAACAAAAAAGAGAAAGGTTTGACCCCAATAAAGGGTTCTGGATAGGCCCAAACAGAAAGTCTGTCCTTCTGTTTGGAGCTCAATATCCCACTTTACAATACATTCATGAGTTAACTCACTGGAATCCTTATGAGATGGTATTGTGGGGCAAACAGTATTTTTTGAAGCCTTCCTTCACTATAGCTTGGAAGGTTTATTCTAGATGTACTACATGTCCAAAATACAACCCAGGAAAGCCATTACATAGCTCTCAAGGAAGCTTTCCATTACCTGCAGGCCCTTTTGAAATTTGGTAGATTGATTTTATCCAAATGCCTCCCTCTCAAAGTTACCAGTATGTACTTATTATGATTTGTATGTTTTCACATTGGGTTAAGGCATTCCCACACAGAAGGGTCACTATTCAGTCAGTGGGCAAATTAATTTTAGAAAGGGTGATTTCTGTTTGGGGATTCCCTTCAGAAAGGACAATATAAGCTTGTTTCTAAGCTTATCATGGTATCTATCTTTGGATGAAGATCAGATATCCTGTGGTCTACAACCAGGAAATTACTTACATTGAAAAGACATCTAGAAGACTCACTACAACCCAGATGGGAAGACCCTCACCAGGTACTCTTAACTAGCTCATGTGCAGCAAAGCTAAAGGGAATTGACTCTTGGATTCATATTTCCCACTTAAAAAGAGCCCCTGCACTGAACTGGACTACAGAGAGGACTGCTGACCTCAAAAGCACCTTAAAGTGATGCTCAAATAGAGGAGAAATGACACTCACACCACAACGAGAAGATGACATCAGAAGTAGATGGCTTACCCAAGATGCTGGACCTGACCCATATGATCATTTATAGTGCTTTCTTGACTTCTTGGCCCTTTGCATATGAATCACATATTTTTCTATCATGGGCACAATCTTATGCTAGTTTTAAAAATTAATCCAGTTGTTGGATTTGTGACCAATTACCTATGTCTAGTACTTCTGAGAAACCTTGGTGGACTTCTCTTCTCCAAGGCTCTGATTGGATAGCCCTTAGGAAATTTATTTTAGAAGAAAGAAAATTATATTCTGTTCAGGTTATTATTCATATTACTAGGTGTGATCCCCTCACCTGGCCAATTAATAATATCTGTTCTCACCCTGGCCATAAATATGAATTTTCTTTTAGGGTCACTCAAGCTCAATCAGAACAATGACTTAAGTCCCAAGCAAAAAAATGTAAACTCCTGTTTATTAGAAGGAAACCTCCCACAATTATGGGATGGATTTATGTGGTTAACACCAGGCTATGGTCATTTAAGTTCAAAGGCTCCTCTATTTTGGGAACAATTAAATCATACTAAGGATAATCAGCTTAGTAATGTTAGGAAATTAGGCTGGGTGCCTTATGAATAATGCCTACATATTATTACCCTTAAACATAGTGATTGCTATGGAACTGACTGGGTCAGATGACCAGAGGTTCACTGGGTTGCACCTAATGCATCTCAGTGGATTTGTGGTACTAATTTATGGCCTTGGCTTCCACCAGCATGGATAGGAAGATGTACCCTAGGATTCCCTTGGACTCAAGGTCATATACATAATAATTTAGAGATGGCCCCAGCCAATTTACCATTGGTACGAGCCTGATGAATCAAGAGATCTGTGTTCCACTGATATGACCATTTAGCAGCTATTTTTGTGCCTTCAATAGGATTGGAAGATGTAATCAGCCATATTGAAGCCTTAACAAAATTCACTAAACAGGCTTTAAGTGATAGTCATCAGGCTTTTAGCTTACTGAATTCTGAGGTCTCTGTGATGAGAAAAGCAGTGCTATAAAACCGCATGGCCCTTGATACGCTTACAGCATCTCAGGGAGGCACCTGTGCTATAATTAAAACTTAATGCTGTGTTTTCATACCTGATGAATCCCCTAATGTAAAATATTTAATGAACCATATGAAAAATCAGATTTCTGCCTTAAGTGACTCACTCAGTAGTGTTGGCGACCTCTTCAAAAACTGGTTTGGTGGAGGAAGCTCTTGGCTTAAATGTTTACTTATGAGTCTATTAATGTTATTAGCTATATAACTTGTATTTTGCTTGTTTTACGAGATTATTGTCTCTTGTATCACCAAATGTGTGACTGAGCCTCCAACAAAAAAATTGATGACTAGGCAACTTGAAGCAGTTAATCAGATATATAGTTCTATATGAGATCAATGATTGCAATAGTGTAACTCTAGATATGGGAAGATACAACAAGAAGGATTTTTTTTTTTCTGGACCATAAAGACTAGTAAGATAGGTGGTCCAGAAAATTTTGGCTACTGGTAATAAGGCCTAGTCCAGTAATAGCACATTGAGTGGTTTATCAGTGAAATCCATGCCTGGTCTAGGAATGAGCATTCCTAGCACCATGGTACAAAACAGTCATGAAATGCTGCCCAAAGCATGGTAGAATTTATGACCAAGAGGGGGCACTGCCAACTAAAAATTGGCACTTGCCAACTGCCTCTACAAGAATTAAGTCATAAGCTGCTGTGACCGCTGACTTTCAACTCACCCTGAAAGAAGTTCAGGATGGAGATCAGGAAAGAGGCACTCTGTGCTTTGAGAAAAACTGGAAGAACAGGCCTTCAGATAGTTAGATATTTTCAGAAGAAGATTTTATGAGTCCTGTTCTTGCATCTCCTCGTATCTAGAAAAGCACTAAAATCATAAATGGTGACTTCTGCTCCTGGTGACTAGCAGCAACCTTCTGCAAAACTGTGTGCTTGATTGCACGTACCTACCCCTTCACCAAAATCACATATATACTGACCTTCCCCACTACCTCTTTGGAGCAGCTCCTCAGAGCTATCTGAAATGCTGTCTACTGGGCTATAGTCCTGATTTTGCCCCAAATAAAACTTAACTGCAACCCTCACGTTGTGCTTTTTTTTTTTTCAGTCGACAAGACACACAGGCTGCCCACTGCCAAGCCCTCAGCCACTGCAATCACCCCCAGTGGTGCTCCCTGAGGAGACTCAAGATGGGAAAAAAACAGGATACTGGCCCTAGATACCTAAGACTGTCAAAAGAATGATTTCAATGAGCCCAGACTCTTGCATCTTCCCATTCATAGAAAAGTACTAAATTCCTTCACTTAAAATATCTGTTTGGTTTTTTTTAATTAACAGTAATCTTGGGACTTCCCTGGTGGCGCAGTGGTTAAGAATCCGCCTGCCAATGCAGGGAACATGGGTTCAAGCCCTGGTCCGGGAGGATTCCACATGCCATAGAACAACTAAGCCCGTACGCCACAACCACTGAGCCTGCGCTCTAGAGCCCGCGAGCCACAACTACTGAAGCTTGTGTGCCTAGAGACCGTGCTCTGCAACAAGAGAATCCACTGCAATGAGAAGCCCATGCACTGCAACCAAGAGTAGCCCCCACTCACCGCAACTAGAGAAAGCCCGCACACAGCAACAAAGACTCAACGCAGCCAAAAATAAATTAAATAAATAAATTTAAAAAAAAAAAACAGTAATCTTTTGAAGTTCCAACTACCTGATCTTTGTTGCAAAAATTCTTATATATCCTGGCTTCTCCCTCACCTCTTGGGAGCAGTGCCTCAGACCTATCTGAGAGGCTGCATCTCAGTCTTAAGTCCTCAGTTTTGTCCACCAACTAAAACATAATTCTCAACTTTTAGGTTGTGCTTTCTTTTTTCAGTCAAAACAGTGATCATAAATCAGAAGCATGAATTTGGAAGCTAAAAATACTTGAAGAAAAAAACTTCAAGGAGTACAGGACTTATTGCTATGTATTTTCCAGGAACATAAATTGCTCATTCCTTTAAATATCTGCCTAAGTTCACCTCTAATTGAATTATATTACTTTCCAACTCAGACAGAAATATACCTTTGCAATATTTTTGTTTTAGGATGTAACATTATTAATTAAATAAGAAGGTTGGCCTGTAGGGAAGGAAATTTTTTTTTCCTCTACCCTCCTAGGTATAATGGATGGGGTCTGTGAATAAAACTGATAAAAGATAGATTCAAAAAGAGAAAAGGTGGCTCAAGGAGGCGAACAGATAAATGAGGCTTATATACCATCTTAGCCTAAACAAAGGATAAGAGGTTTGGGACTTCTGGGTAGGGTGGTCAAGTCTTGGGAAAGTGTGGGGGAGAAATGTATAGTAAGTAAAGAATGTCTTGTTATACAGGTAAGAGTCTCTCAGGTGATGAGAGTTGTCTCAGAGAGTAGCTCTTTTCCTGGCAAAGTGACATTTTTACATAGGAAATTTATTTTATAAATATAAATTTCCTTAACAAAAAGACAATTTTTACATTATTCTTAAGCAGTTAGAAGGGTGGTAAAGAGCTTTTCCTGTCTGCTGGTTCATAATTCCCTTTAGCTCAAAATAATTATTATGCCAAAATGGTATAATACACAAGCACAACAGTCAGGGGCTTCCCAGCTGCCATGTGTGCCTCCTGCTGTGCATCATTCCACAATATTATTCTTTTCTTTAAATTATAACTCATGGACCATCTCCTTCTGAAAAGCCTAACAAACTTGCCTAACCCCTTTTCTGTGCAAACAAGGCAACCTATGATCCACCCTTCCATTTGTTTATATATTTATAATTATAATTTTTACTGCAACTATGTATATCTCTTCCTTGTCATTAGAGGGTGAATCCACTAAGCAGAGATCATACCTATTTTTTATTATACACCCTAAATGCATAGCTACCATGGACTCAATAGATGATAGCTGACAGCTGATAGGCAGAAATATGCAAATTTCAAATAGAAGCTTGGATTTTTTTTTTTTTCTGAAATTCTTGCATAATGATAGGGATAGAATAGGATAGTTACACAGGTAGTTTTAGAAGTACCACTAGGGGATTATACATAGAGAGGGAAATGTAGGGAACTTTGGGAGACCACTGTAAGTTAATGATTGCTCAAGAAAGCTATTGGAACACTGTGGAACAAGTCAGGTTAACTTAACTATAAAGCCATCAATAAAAGCACAAGATATGCCCCAGGTCATTAAGTGAAAAAATGAGGCCTAGATCCTGCTGGTCAAGTCCAGCAAGATAATGATCCTTAGAACCAGGGACAGGAATATAAGGGAAAGTTGACATTCCGAAGTAGGAGGTCCTCATTATACTGAAACCTGAGATGATTTAACATATTTTAGTATATGTTACTGCCCTTCTGCTGATTCGAATAAGTGCCATGACAGTCTTAGTTTGACCTCATAGGGTCAAACACTCTCCTGCCTAATGTGAAGAAGGAGCTAGTGATGCAAGCCTGCTGTCTACTCAAAGAATGAGGAAGAAGGCGCCCTCCCCTCCCCCTACTTTCCTTTGATTATAAAAATGTAGCTCACGTAGTTCTCAGGCAGAGCCCCCTCACTTGCCTGCTTGTATCCCTCACAAGTGTCCTATATAACTAAATTTATTTCTTGCCTATCACTTTGCCCCTCGCTGAGTTCCTTCTGCACTGAGACACAAAGAATCTGAGCCTCAGTAAGTTCAGACAACAGGTGAGTGATTCTAATTAAAAGATCATGGGTTCAAGTCTCAATCTGGGTTTTGTCTGGGTTCAAGTCCCGGCACATGGGTTCAAATCCCAATCTGACGTGCATGGTTTCAATAAGAGCATGAAGACACTCAGAGCTTGATAAAAAGCACACTAGAACTGGGAGGGAAACTGTCCAAAACAAAAACACCAAAACTATAAACATAGGACATTGACCCTTAGCTCCTGAGCTCTTATGAATTGAGTTCTCATGTCTCACCCCAAATAAGTTTGACTATGTTGCCCCAGCCAATCAGATTTTTTTTTAATTTTTCTCTTCCTTGTTCTTTATTTTTTGCCTTGTAAAAGCTTCCTGCCTTCCACCCCATTTTCAGTTCTCTGAATGGAGACTGCCTGCTTAATAAAGTGTTAAATAAAGTTTGTTTGTATCACCTAAATTTTCTTCTTTTTTCTTTTTAATCTATTCTGCCAATCTCTCTGCCTTCTGATTGGAGAGTTTAATCCATTTACATTTAAAGTAACTACTGATAAGGGTATACATACTTCCTTGCCATTTTGCATTATATCTCTTTTGTGTTTGAGTTTTTATACTAAAATGTTTTAATTTTCTTATTTTCTTTTGTGTATATTCTATAGCTATTTTCTTTGTGGTTATATTTAACATTCTAAAGTTATAAAACTCTAATTTTAATTTATACCAGCTTAACTTCACTTAAATTGTTTTCTTCAGTCATTTTTTTTAACAATACACTGATACATCTTTTGCAATTTTAAGAAATTAATAAAATTTATTACATGGATAAACAGAAGATCCCTTGACGGTGAGAAAAGCAATTCACTTTTCTTTTAGAGGCATTAGAAGGTAATGATTAAGAGCAGAGGTGTTGGCAGTAGTGTGCCAAAGCCAGCTCATAGTGGTTACAAGAGCCAATTGCTAAATATTGAGGAATATTTATGAGTCAGTTGTTAAACCACCCTTGATTGAAATCTGCTCTAGTGGGAGTATCTACACCACAGAAATGGGCAAACACTACAAACAAACACTCTTCTAGATCATGTGGGAACTAAGCCCAGCTAAACCAGGTATTACAGGAAAAATGAGGTAACTAATTGTAGAAAAATTATTTAAGCCTTCTGGGCCTCAGTTTCCTCAACTGAAAAATGGCTATGGTGATAATAATGATAGAATCTGTTTCAGAGTATTATTAGGAAAGTATCCAAATTGAATGTGCCATCTGTTTTCTACTGGGTCCTTCACTGACACACATGTTCCTCCAAGCTTCTGCTATTCCATCAGAATATGTTTATTTTTGTGAGGGACAATAAATCTTACCTAATTGGTTACATTGAGAATGATAGTATTTCAAATTGAACAACATTTTGTGAGTTCATTATGCCTTCCTAATAACTCTCCAATCACAGCCCATGTCTATCTGTCTATACAGGACAACCTTGAATTTGGGCATTAAAAACTGGAGAAGGCTAATACACCATTTAATTAGATAATAATGCCTACAAATAATTATTTTTTGGTAGTATATAATGTATTTAACACTTAACTAAGTTCCAACTAAATGCACAATTGTATTTTAAATGAAAAAAAAATATGGAAAGAAATGTGTCTTGTCTTCATGAAGCTTGGGCAGGTGGAAACTTTTCAGATTTAGAATCAGAAAATCCTAGTTTTGGTCTTAGTTTGCCACTATAAGTTTGCCACTATATATTATGACTTGTGGATAAATCATTAAAATCATTAACTTTAATCAAATATCTGAGGACTAGAGAGAAAAATATCTGTCATGTTTACTTACAAGCTTATCTTGAAAACTGAATTAGAGAATATCTCTATAATCATATTATAAGATACAAATCAATATAAAGAAAGGTTTTATTATTATGAAGCTTACTAGTAGTAATATGGGTGTCTTTTTATTTAAAAAAATATTCTAAGCCATCTGTATTCATTGGTTTAACAAGATCTCTGACTGAAAAGACAGGGAAACACAATGACCTTTAAGATTCTTCTGAGTTTTAAAGTTGTAAGATTTAAAGTTATGTTTGTTTTTTTTTTTTAATGTGAACTGGCAGTGTATCAGAGGAAAGAGTATTAATTTATAAGAAGTTGGAGCTGATATAAATAATTTGAGATTTTCAAGTAAATCACAAAGTGTATAAAATGAATTAAGAGCAATTAATTTCTTAGATTTTTTAGGAACCAATCAAAGTACTCAAAATCCTAATGGAAAGATGTTTATATCCTAAGGGAACATTTTAATTGGTGAAGGTTATTAGCTTTACTTAATTGCAAAATTCATCTTAATCTACTGGCCAAGACACTCACAAATGTTAAAGAACAGCTAATCCAAGTAAATTAATAGCCTTACACTGGTAACAAAAGCCACAGGTAGTGTATTTACATAAATATTCTTAAAAGAAAAGCTGCTTTCTTAATCTTTTGAGTAGTTATTTTTAACTGAGTGATAACATTGCATAGTGGTTCAAAGCATCACAGATTCTGGAGTCAGACCATGTTCAAGTCATAGCTCAAGCACTTGCTAGAAGCATAACTTTGAGCAACATGCCTAGTCATTCTCTGCCTCAGGTTTCTTACCTACAGAATTTGGAGAACTGTTATAAAACACATTTTGCATAGTGTTAGGAAGATTAAATTAGTTCAATTATACAAAGCACTTGGAACCATACACAGCATGTGCTATGTTATTTATTGTTGCTATTATAATGCAATGCCAATGCTACCTCCTTTTCTGCACTGTCCCAGCCTACTCCCCATTCCCATTCCCCAAAAAACATACACTCATGGAGACACTGGTGTAGCACTTTGTATTCCCTTGTATTCCCGGTCTTAACCCTTTTTCTTTAATTAGTCTAAAGCGAAGGCTTTACTTCTTACCTATGTATAGGTATATGCCTACCTACGTAGGCATGTTTGTATATGCCTACCAAACACTCTACTAATAGTTTACATATATGACCTAATTGAATCTTTGCAAATACCTATAATGCAGGCATATTACCCTGTTATAGAAAGGAAAAAAGGAGGTTCAAAGTCTTGAAGTAACTTAATCGTGTTCACATATGCAGTGTGTGTAAAGCTGAAATTTCAACACAGATCTGACAATTCAAAGACCAGTGCTCTTAAACTAAGCATTCTGATGAAATCAGAACAGCAGCGGCCTGCAAGAGGTGAGAGAAGAAACAGGATTGGTTGGAAAATAGTAAGAGGAAACAATGGGATAATGATCGGGGTTGGAGCGGACAGTTTTCCCTTTACTCTTCTGAGTTCTTGGCTGAGATGCCTATAATAAAAGACTGATTAACAAGAGTAAAACAAACAGAAGTTTATTAACATGTAAACCTCAGGTATCCATGGGAGATACCCAGGGAAAAATGAGTAATTCCCTGAGGTGGCTTAGAATTCAGGCTTAAATACCATCTTAATAGGAGAAGGGGAGAAGGGACGTCTAAGGAGAGAGTAAATGAAATGACCTTTGAGGAGAGAGTAAATGATTTTCAGGAAAGGTAAATGGGCCTTTAGAAGAATAGGTGGGAGATACGATAGTTTGTAACAGTTTGTCTGGGTGTGGTGTGGACTTCTAGTCTCCTCTCCTTTGATAAGACTCAATCTTCCCTGGTTGATGAAACTTTCAGGGAGAGGATCTGTGACAACTGACTTCCTTTTGGAAGATCTGTCTTTAAGCAGGTAAGTAGCATTCAAAGAAAGCCTCTCGCTGCATTTGCTGCTTTTCAAGTGCCCATGGTTTAAAATAATCAATATACCAAAGCAGCAAATTCTGCTACCTTTCAATGCAAAATGTTCTGCATTTTGATTGGGATGGTGGTCACATGTCACATACATTTCTCAAAACGTGGCAAACTGTACACTTCAGATTTGGTACTTTTTTGTCAAACTGTACACATAACATATATGCATTGCATTGTATACAAAATATATTCCTCCAAAACTGTATGTTCTTTATGGTACATTGTTTTCTTACTCTAGGAAGCCTTATTGATCCAAAATAATTGTTCTCTCACTGTTTTATTACTGCAGTTACACCAATTTTACGGTTGGTATTTACTTAAGTTCTCAAGTTTTTTCAATATTTATAGATCGTTCTACCAAAACGGATTTCTCAACAGCATAGAATATGTGTTTAATCTACTTTTTTTCCCAACAGTGCCTAGGTAAATATAAACTCATAGAGAAAGATGATATGTGAGGGAGGGGAAGAAATATTTCACATTTTTGGCTTGCATATTTCTATATACTCTGTTTATTCTTAAGTGGAGAATAAAGCATTAATAGGAAATATTCTTATGTTTTTATAGAAACAAAGATGAAAATAATTTGCAATAATTTATGAAGGATATTTCAATTTATTTTCTTCCTTACTCTGATTTTAACTGAAAATGCAAAGTTCCCCCAAGATGCACACATACATGTATGCACAAACACCCCAGCATGCACACACACACAAGTGGACACACAATAGCAGGGGTTGCCTCAATTGGAGAATAATAATTCCTCACATTGTCTTCCACTTACTTATAAAACAATAATGTGGGAAAGTCTTTCTTTTGAATTTGGCCCTGCTTTAAATGTACACAAGTGGTCATTTTAAAGCCTTGGATTTATCTTTGTTTAGCCAGAGGATGGCCATCAAAAACCAGATGGTCCTGCTGCTGGAAGACAAAGTGCGACATTAAGCTTTCTTTTTTATGCATCTGTAGATTTCCATGTATAGTTAGGAAATGGGAAAATAACAACAACAACAAAAACATGAGAAGATGTCTACAACACTCTCTTTAAAAATATATAAAATTTGGGCTTCCCTGGTGGCGCAGTGGTTGAGTGCCTGTCGATGCAGGGGACACGGGTTCGTGCCCTGGTCCGGGAAGATCCCACATGTCGCGGAGCGGCTGGGTCCGTGAGCCATGGCCGCTGAGCCTGTGCGTCCGGAGCCTGTTGCCCCGCAAAGGGAGAGGCCACAACAATGATAGGCCCGAGTACCGCAAAAAAAAAAAAAAAAAAAATATATATATATATAAAATTTTATCCTCCACATGGGCAAGGCCTATGAAGATTCTATTGTATTTAAAAAAAGGCTTCTGTTTAATCTAGATCTATATTTTACTGTCTCTAGGATTTACTGTTTGTTTTTGGGAGAACTGTGTTTCTTGTGTGTGTGTGTGTGTGTGTGTGTGTGTGTGTCCCAAGTGGCTAGAAAGAATAAAGAGGACTATACAAAGCGTGCATTGACTGGAATAAATGAGTGAGGTCAGGATTCAGAGTGCTAAATTTCATCCTAGGCAGTATTATAAAAATACCCTCACCCTCTCCCATATATTCTAGAATGAGTAACTTGGACTTTGGATTATATATTACTGATGGATATTTTGTCCAGAGATTTTCAAATGGAGGAAGAAGGATTAAAGCTAGAGTGAAAGCAGATGCTGTGTATTCCTTTAAAGCTTACAGGGGTGGGATGGATATTTACAACATAGAGGTTTGATGAGAGCACACTCTCTGTGGGTGGACCTTGTCAAGACTAGGATCTAGGATATGCGCCTTTGAAATGATCACTTCCAAATAGTTTAAATATTCTTTCTTGTCTTATGATAGCAGTCTCACTTGGTATGAAAATATCTCCACCTTTTATTTGGTCATTTCATTCAGCAACTCCGAATTCTTTAAAGTCTCATGTCACAGTATAGCCTGGTGTAGTAGTAGTATGCAAAATTAAAAGAAGAGACAGTGAAGGGAAGTGTGGGTTACCCCACTTCTACCCATCCACTGGGGAAATTTAGAGAAAGTTTCCATAGATTATTAGCAGCAGAGTAGGTAGCTATAACCCATAGGGGACCTGGAAATGTCTGGAAGAACCTCACATAGAGCAAGAGTTGCCATGGGGCAAGTCGGAAGTGGGCATTCAAAAGTTCCTTCCTTCCCAAACATGCTAAAGAAAGATTACCTTTGAAGGAAATAGGAAAGGTTACAGCTCTAAATAAATGAATACATTAAACATATAATATTTCATTCCTTTTCAATTTTGTCCTTTTTTAAAAAATCTCAAATTTTGTACTGTACTTTCATCTCTAAATGATAGAATCAAAGATATGACTCCTCAAAGAAATGGTCTGCAATAGGTTAGTCTCCCTAGGATTGCCCTAGATAAACCACAGTGGTCAACTGTGAAGAAGTAGTTGTACAGGTGGAATGTTGAAACAGAAATTGGACTCATGCAATTGTGCTTATTCAAAACATAAAGTGTCAGCATTGCCACGATTTTATTTTTATGACATGTCATCTGACAAGAAAATCACGTCCTTTCAACTCAGTGATGAATGAGCATTTGAGCCATGCAAATGTATTTTCCATTTGAACTTTGTATTTCTTTATTGTTTCAAATGACTTTGATTTTGCTGCCCTTCATATAGGCCCCATAGATTTCATTCAGGGGGAAGAAAAACTTCATATATTCTTCTTAAATTTGTATGGCAAAGGAACTTAACCTCTAAAAGCCTATTCTCTTCATAAAGAAGTCAAGAACCTGTTGTGTGCAAAGCATTAAACATCTTTGCTCTGAACTCGCTGATAATCTAGTCAGGGAGGCAAGAAAAAATAAGATAACAGTGCAAGGCAGCATATGCTAAATACATTCATTAAACTTTTAAAAATAGGTTCAAATAAATTTATTTCTCTTCTGCAGTACACAAGGAAGCAGGCTAGGCATCGCAGGAGATAAAAAACATTTTTTTTAAAAAAGGCAAGGTCCTTCCCTTTTAAGGAATTTCCAGTCTAATGAGGGAAAGACATGGAGAATTTGAATGCAAACAGTGATTTAGGAAAGAATAAATATGAGGATTAGCTAGTCACTCTCAGGTTTAAAAAGTTGAAAACTGGTTTTACTGTGTTTCCTTGAAAATCCTTGTCAAATATCACGGTTGGGAAATCCTTCATATGTGTCTTGACGTGGAGAATAAGCCAAATGAGTAATACCAATGACAGCTTCTGTTAACTGAACATCCCCTTTATATGAGGCACTATATTAGCATTTTCACTGCCTCTTTGGCCTTGAAGTGCTACATGCTTCCTGCAATTGCAATGTGGCCTCTCCAAGGAGTCTCTTAATTGTTTGGGGGCCACATAACTCTACAAGAATAGCATGTTCCTTTCTCAAAGAAGCTAAAAAGTGCCCCAGAGGATAGGAATAGTAAATGAAAAACTAAATTAAAAGTATTTGTTCTAAATTTCTTAAAAATACTGCCCAGATAATCCTTTTAGAGGGATTTGGACTTGGGTGACCACAGAATGCTTGAGTGAGGTGACATCATGAGTTGGGCTTTGAATGGTGGTGAGACTGAAGGATGGAGTCCTGGGATTCATTTCAATAATGGCATTTGCAAAGTCTTGAGAATTGGGAAGAGAAGAGTCAGGAATCCTTGGCAGTTTTTATAAAAATTTTTTTTTTTTTTTTTTTGCGGTACGGGCCTCTCACTGATGCGGCCTCTCCCGTTGCGGAGCACAGGCTCCAGACGCGCAGGCTCAGCGGCCATGGCTCACGGACCCAGCCGCTCCGCGGCATGTGGGATCTTCCCGGACCAGGGCACGAACCCGTGTCCCCTGCATCGGCAGGCAGACTCTCAACCACTGCGCCACCACGGAAGCCCCAGTTTTTATAAAAATTTTGAAGTTAGTCTCCACTTCTTACCTGCAATTTGCCTTCTTATACATATAGTCCCTCAATTTCTTCATCTATAAAATGAAAAAAATATTGATGTCATAATCTTTTATAAAATTAAATATTCAGTCAAAGAGCCTGCCTCATGCAAGGACTTTAAAAAAGTAAAAATAATACATTGGTAAATGAGTTTATTTCTAACAGTCACATAGTGCTGGGGGAATGTCATTGGGCATGACTTATGGCAATAATACTCCCTCAAGAGTATGCTGAGTTTTGAAGAGATATCACACCCTATAATTATGTGAGCTTTGTTTATATTGATAGGTGTTTGTACCCAGTCAGTTGACAGTGGTCAGCTTGGGGCAGGTAAAAATATGGCTATCATTCTTAGATGTCCAATAAGAGTTGTTCCACTACTTTGGCAGGAGGGAAATAGTTTATGTTGGTTAGAGTATGGGGCCCAGGTGTGGGAGGGAACTGTGGAAGACAGGGCTGAAGAGGCATTTTAGAGGAGATTTAAGGAATTTCTCTGCCAGAGTGACAGATTTTCCCTATCATAGCCATCAATTTGCTTCCCCATCTGGGTCAATAAATATTTTCATCTTAGTTGTCACCTCTTCTATGAAGTCCTGATTCTTTTAAGTAAAACTGATCAGCTCCATTTCATAACATGGCTGAACTCTACAAACTTTTGTCATAGAATTTGTACTGTTGCATTTCACTTTGTTTATTACATTTTCTTCTTCCTACCCTGAATGGTGAATTCTCCTGTACATAGACTATATCGTATTCATATTTTTATCTATACATTTATATGAAATGTCATATAATAAGTTCTCAATAAATGCTCCTAAATTTCAGCTGTACTATTCAATTTATTTTGCTGTTGGAACTCCTAATCACCTCTTCCTGGACCCAAAGATATCTTTTCCACAAATCTCAAAATCACAGTCTGGTCTGCTTCAGTATAGAGAATTAAGTGCACACACACACACACACACACACACACACACACACACACACGTTTTCCCACATAGGACTTCTGTAAAAATACACTAAAAAAACTTATAAATGTTATTAAACCCAAACAAAGATTGGGGTTAAGGCATTAATGGATGAGAAATTTCAACACATTTCTTAAAGACTAAGATAAGTGGTAATGATGAAAAAAAGAGGAAATATTTTCTTTGCATATAGGTAGAGAGAGCTATAACAGAGGAGGGAGACCCTGTGCCCAGATAACATACCTAGAACAAGAGGATTCTGAAACAATGATATCCGATTATGCAGAAACCAGAAGGGGGACAGAAAACATGGGAATTGCTGAAGATCTTTATGGGGATTAATTTCCTCTAATCATCATCCCCTACTGTCTCCCATATAATAGATAGGTATTCATCTACGATCCAAAAACTGCAGTGTTCTTCCCTAAATAAATTGAACAAACTTTCTCGGTAGAAATAGGCCAGCTTGAAGCAAAGTCTTCTTTACCCTGGCATTTAGGTATCACACAGAATAACATCTGGCACTTTACCAACTCACCTTAAAGTAATTTGACAAAGTCTTGCCTTTGTATATAGAACCCCAATAAACCTTTCTACTGACCTCATTCTTAAATATAAATAAACAACAAAGGATAAATAGACTTTAAAGCATGAACATGATTTTGGAATAAACGGCTAGACTTCACTCACAGAGAAACAAACGTCAGACTGGCATCAGACTTCAGACTTCCAGGATGTAATACCTTCAAAGACCATGAAGCAATATCTTCAAACTTATAAGAAAATGTTTTTCGATCTAAAATACTGTATACAACCAAGCCAGCAGTAAAGAGTAAGGCAGAATAAAGACACTTTCAGACTCTTAGGTCAGAGAAAATTTACCAGTTTGCTTACAAAGTTAAATAAAGGTACTTAAGCAAATTAGTCAAAAGATATAGAGGAAAATTTATTTTAAAAACCCAGGGAAGTCATGAAGGAAACCCCTTACACTCAGTCCTTGCTCTCCCCTGTTTCAATCCCTCTGTCCTTTCAGATTGTAAGTCCTGCATCTACAGTCACCCTAGTCCCACCACAAGATGCAGAAGCAATGCCCCCCTTAGATTTCTCCACTAGTCACTTTTATGATCCTGCCTTGGAAACAGCACATGCTTGGCTTCCTAAATTCCTCTGCAAGGTCCAACTTGTCCATCTTTGCCAGTTGGTGGTTAGAAGCTTTTCTATAATCATCCTACTTTGCTTTCCAGAACTTACTTCCCTAGCTCCTGCCACAATTTCATACATCCTAATTTCTGTAGTGAATCCCTTGTTCAATAATACTTATAGTGGATTTGCTTCTCTAATTCAAATTGGATTGATACAGACTCCTTGGGAAGGAAGTGTAAGTCTAGCATACTACATAGCTCTACAGTGAACATAATTTACAGTCTTGTAATAAACTAACCATTGAATATTCGTTTTCCAAATTTAGAATAAACTTATGGAAAAATCATAGGAGATTGAACTATGATACTGCAACAGGCATGGCACTCAGAGTTTGGAGGCAAAATAGGGTAAGAAAAGTATGGTGAAGATCGGAATTCCTGATGCTTTCAATTCTATGATGAATAATAAAGAATTGAAGCATGCTGTATCGGGTTGTGGAGTGGACTGGTAAAAGAACTGGGAATAGTGATATAATTATTTGGTAAGAGAGAAAGGAGGAGAGAGGAGGGCAGTAGAAATAAACTAAGCCTCATTAATTAATCATAGGAGGAAAACAATATAAAAAGTCTAAAAATGATAAATCAAGAAACTGCAGAGCAAACATACAATTTGGAGACATGGATTTGATGACTGAAAGACCAAATATAGATACATATAGAGGTAGTTACCTCTACAGAATCGTAATTATCTAATAAGGAAGAAAACTAGGAAGGAAGAACAAAGGAAGAAAACTAGGAGATGGGAGTTGGAAAGACTTTCACTTTTCTCCATACCTACGTTTATAGTGATTGAATAGTTTCTCATACGTGTGTTAGTTTTTGAGGGCTACCATAACAAAATACCACATGTTGGGTGGCTCAAATAATAAATATCTATTGTCTCACAGCTCTGGAGACCAGAGGTAAAGATCAAGGTGCCAGCTGGGCTGGTTTCTTCTGTGATCTTTCCTTGGCTTGCAGATGGCTGTCTTCTCACTGTGTCCTCACTTGGCTTTTCTCTGTGTAAACTCATCCCAGATGTCCCTTTCTCTTCTTTTATAAGGACACTAGTCATATTGGATCAGGGCTGCACTCTTATGACCTCATTTAACACTAATTAAGTAATAAGTAAATAAGTTTTAAAGGCCCTGTCTTCAGATACAGTCACATTAGGGATTCAACATATGAATTTTGCTGGGACAAAATTCAATCTACAATAATGTGTAAGGTGAATTAATTTATAATAAATAAATAATTTAATTTAAATCAATATTTAAAAGAAGCTGTATCTAGAGTGCAAAACTGGGTATGATGGGTGAGACAGGGAACCTGTTCATTTCATTTTAAGTCCATGCATATTATTTAATTCTCTTAATTTGGCATAAATGTTTTTATATGTTAAGTAATGAACCATAAGGTGAGAGAGTTCATCAGCATTGAGATCACCTCTGTATGGAACATCAAAGGTGGCTACGCTCTCTTATTGCCTTCCGACTAGCAAAAGTTTTTCTCCTTTGTCCATCATCATGAGTTTGTTCTTTTTTGTTTATAAGTTTATTTATTTATTTCTTTATTTTTGGCTATGTTGGGTCTTTGCTGCTGCGCAGGGCTTTCTCTAGTTGCGCTGAGCGTGGGCTACTCTTCGTTGCGGTGCACAGGCTTCTCATTGCAGTGGCTTCTCTTGTTGCGGAGCACAGGCTCTAGGCATGCAGGCTTCAGTAGTTGTGGCTCGCAGGCTCTAGAGCGTAGCCTCAGCAGTTGTGGCTCACAGACTTAGTTGCTCCAGGGCATGTGGAATCTTCCTGGACCAAGGCTGGAACCAGTGTCCCCTGCATTGGCAGGTGGATTCTTAACCACTGTGCCACCAAGGAAGCCCCCATGAGTTTGTTCTTATTTTTTTTTCTCCCTTTCTCTTTCCCTCAGTGTTTTTAAACTGTGAGTTTTATGGAGATATTCTAATCTTTCTCAAAGTAGCATAAACTCCTTAAGTACTAGGATGCTACCAATCTCCCTGGCATCCTTCAACGACTGGAGTAGTCTGTACCAGGAAGAACTTACAAATAAGTGAGAAAATAAGAAGAGATCAGGAGGAAAGGACAGACAATGCTAATGAAGGAATTTGCCAAGGATATAATCCCATCTTCCAATTTCCTTGTTCTAAAGAAAGCACATATACAAAACACAATATACTTCATGGTTAGGCAAGGAGATCTGTGGAGTGAGCACAGGAGAATATGTTGTTAGGATTATCGAGAGACAAATAATAACAACGCTAAAGTGCAGAATCCAAAATCAACCATTCAACATTCAGCTGATACAGATAAATAATCAAGGGAGAGTTACAACAGTGAAGCCAGATCAATGCTGTTGAAATACAGAATGAAATCGGCAATAAACCCTAGGGTCTAGTTAGACTTTTATACAAATCTGATGTTCATTTGGCTCCCAGTCAGATGATTCTGGGAGAAGAAGGCAGATTCCAGGAGTCCTGAGGAGGGGCCTAGAGAGATCAAAGGTCTGGACATTTCAAGCCTAGAGGAATTGCTCTGTTCCATCGGATGCCCCATTTATAATGTAGAAATGTCAACACTCTGTTCTTAGGTAAAAGATGAATGTGTTTATTGTATTTGCATTCAAGGAATACTGACACTATGGTCTTGGTTGATGTTGGTATCAATTTCATTTTAATTCTAAATTCAGAGGAGTCAAAGATGAATGCATACTTTATGAAGGGGAGGCTTTATTTCAAATTTAAATATTTACAGTATTTGTCAGTTCAGTGTGCACCGAAGACATTGATCTAACTTCAAAAGTTTAGCACAGAAACTGACCTGACTGCTCAGAACATACTTAACCATAAAACAACACAAAGAATAATATTATGCTGTCATTGTTTCGTGGTTCTGTGGGTACAAACTGCATTAATTTTATTTGAGTCCATGTCAAAACAATTATTGTAGCTTCAAACTACCAATTGAAATATTCAAGGTCATTTTTTTAGTTTGCCATTTAATAGATATTTATTGAGATCTGTGCTAGGAGCTGTAGTGAAAGAAGCCACTACCCTCAAAGTCTGTGATCTACAGAGGCAAGACTCACTTATGTTTTAAAATTAGTAACAACACCAGAAACACTGCAAGTTAATTTAGAATAAAGTACCAGCCAACTGGCTCTCATGCTTCCCTCATCATACTCATATATATTATAATTTAAGGAGAACTCAGGGGTTATATATCAGAAATAGAAAGGAAAATTAA
The DNA here is from genome assembly GCF_003676395.1 of Aethalodelphis obliquidens. NCBI lineage: Eukaryota > Metazoa > Chordata > Mammalia > Artiodactyla > Delphinidae > Aethalodelphis > Aethalodelphis obliquidens. The sequence goes on from NW_020837945.1 coordinate 31,563,114, forward strand.
GCACTTTTAACTTTTTCCTTCAAACATACAGTTCAAGTTATACTTCTCGAGATGAATATTAAAGATGGTGCAAAATGTTTTTCTTCACAATTTTGAAAGAAAATTATTTGTAGTTTCCTTTTCTCTGTCTTTTTTGTCTCTGCCTCTGTCTGCCTCTGCCTCTCTCTCTCTCTCTCTCTCTCTCTCTCTCTCTCTCCCCCTCCCTCCTTTGTGTGTTGGTAATGGACTATCCACAAACTGTGCAAATGAGATAATGTGACTAAACTAAACTAAACTTAAAAATAACAACAGCAACAAAACCTGAGCATCCTGAGTCTCACATACTCAATTTTTTCTAAGCTAAAAAAGTATCTGTATTCTAAGTCTCCCATATCCCCCAATTTTTTAAAGTCCTAGGGCTTAAATAATCCAAAAGATGCAGGATCTTCTGACTTTTACCCCCAAGCAGGCAGGTCTCTGGGCTTCCTAGGAGTCTGAGTTGCTACACCACTGTCCTGCAGATGGTAATACTCACTTGGAAGTCCCAGTTTTTGTTGTTTGTTAGTTTGTTTGTTTTGCTTTTGGCCACACACTGTGCAGCATGTGGGATCATAGTTCTCCAGCTAGGGATCAAACCCACACCCCCTGCACTGGAAGTGTGGAGTCAACCACTGGACTTCCAGGGAAGTCCTGGAAGTTCCAGTTCTTTCTGCAGTGGAGTCTCACTTGTTCAGGTTTCTGCACAGCCTAGGGTCTTTGGAAGGAAGACCCTCCTGCTCTCTTGGGGTCAAGGTTGTTGGATTTTCAGGTTTGTTTGTCAATTTATATGTCTATGGTCAACTAAGGTTCTCCACAGATAAGGATAAGCACTGCACTGGAGGAGTTTCCAGAATCAGTCACACCTTAGGCCAAAGACATTTTACCCATAACATAAAAATGCAAGGTGAAGTAGCAAATCAGATGTAGAAGCTGCAGCAAGTTATCCAGCAAGTTATCCAGAAGATCTAGCTAAGATAATTAATAAAGGTCGCTACACTAAACAACAGATTTTCAACATATATGAAACAGGCTTCTATTGGAAGAAGATGCCATCTAAGACTTTCATAGCTAGAGAGGAGAAGTTAATGCCTGGCTTCCAAGCTTCCAAGGACAGGCTAATGCTCTTGGTAGGAACTAATGCAGCTGGTGACTTTAAGTTGAAGTCAATGCTCATTTATCTTTCTGAAAGACCTAGGGCCCTAGGGCCCTTAAGAATTATGCTAAATCTACTCTGTCTGTGCTCTATAGATGTAACAACAAAGCATGGATGATAGTATACCTCTTTACAACATGGTTTACTGAAACTTTTAAGCCCGCTGTTGACACCTACTACTCAGGAAAATATGACTGCTCATTGACAATGCACCTGGTCACCCAAGAGTTCTGATGGAGATGTACAAGAAAATTAATGTCGTTTTATGCCTGCTAACACAACATCCATTCTTTAGCTTATGGATCAAGAGGTAATTTCGACTTTCAAGTATTATTATTTAAGAAATACACTTCATAAGGCTATAGCTACCATACATAGTAATTCCTCTGAAGGATCTGGGCAAAGTAAATTGAAAACCTTCTGGAAAGGATTCACCATTCTAGATGCTAGTAACAACGTTGGTGGGTGAATAACAGACCTAAATGTAAAATAACAGACCTAAATGTAAAATACAAAATGATGGAACTCCTGGAAGATAACATAGGAGAAAACTAGATGACCTTCATTACAACAATGAGTTTTTAGATAATATGACCAAAGGCATGGTTCATGAAAGAAATAATTGATAAGCTGGACTTCATTAAAATTTAAAATTTGTGGTCTGTGAAAGACAATGTCAAGAGAATGGGCATACAAGCCACAAACTAGGAGAAAATATTTGCAAAAGACATATCTGATAATGGACTGTTTCCCAAACTACACAAAGAACTCTTAAAACTCAACAAAAGGAAAATGAACAACCCAATTAAAATATGGGCCAAAGACCTTAAGAGACAACTCACTAAAGAAGATACACAAGTGGCAAACAAACATTTGAAAAGATGTTCAGCATCATATGTCATTAGGAAATTGCAATGAGATACCACTACACACTTTATAGGATGGCCAGAATCCAGAACACCGACAACACTAAATGCTATCAGGATGTGGAACAACAGGAAATCTCATTTATTGTTGGTGGGAATGCGAAACGCACAGGCACTTTGGAAGACAGTCTGGCAGTTTCTTAGAAAAATAAGCATACTCTTACCATATAATCCGGCCACTACACTCCTTAGTATTTACCCAAAGGAGATGAAAACTTATGCCCATACAAAAACCCGCTAACCAGTGTCTATAGCAACTTTATTCATAATTGCCAAAACTAGGAAGCAACCAAGATATACTTCAGTAGGTGAATGGATAAATAAACTGTGGTACCAGACAGTGGGATAGTATTCAGTGTTAAATTCAGGGATAAAAAGAAATGAGCTATCAAGCCCTGAAGAGACCAGAGGAATCTTAAATGCATATTAATAAATGAAAGAAACCAATCTGAAAAGGCTATATACTATATGATTTCAACTACACGTCAGTCTGGAAAAGGCAAAACTATGGAGACAATAAAAAGATCATTGATTGCCAGTGGCTGGGGGTGAGAGGAAGGGATGGATAGGTGGTGCACAGAGGATTTCAAGGGCAGTGAAAATACTCTGTAATGGTGGATATGTGTCATTACCCATTTATCCAAACTCATAGAATGTATAACCCCGAGAGTGAACTATAATGTAATATAAACTCTGGTCTTCCAGTGATTATGATTATTAATGTAGGTTCATCAATTGTAACAAATGTATCACTCTGGTAGGGGATGTTGATAATGGAGGACGGTATGTTTGGGGAAGGGGTTATATGAGAAATCTCTGGACCTTCCCCTTAATTTTGCTGTGAACCTTAAAACTTCTCTAAAAAAATAAAATAAATGTTAAAAAAATTAAAGATTATTTTAAAATATCTAATAAAAAATCATATGGTTATTACCGTAAAAAAAAAAGGACATTGGTGGTTCATGGGGAGATGTCAAAATATCAACATTAAGAGGATTTGGTAGGAGTTTATTATAACTCTCAGATAACTTTGAGGAGTTCAAGACCTCAGTGAAGAAAGTAACTACGGATGTGGTGGAAATAGCAAGAAAACTAGAATTCGAAATGGAGCCTAATAATGTGGCTAAATTGCTCCAATTTCATGGTAAAACTTTAGCGGATGAGAAGTTGAAAAACTTCCTTTTGCATTAGCAAAGAAAGTGGTTTCTTGAGACGGAATCTACTCTTGGTGAAGATGCTGTGAAGATAGTTGAAATGACAACAAAGGATCTGTAATATACATAAGCCTAGTTAATAAAGCAGTGGCAGGGTTTGAGTGGATTGACTCCAGTTTTGAAAGAAGGTCTACTGCGGGTAAAATGCAATCAACCAGCTTTGCATACTATGGAAAAATTATTTGTGAAAGGTAAACTCAATTGATTCCACAAACTTCACCATTGTCTTATTTTTAAAAATCACCACAGTCACCCCAGTCTTCAGCAACCACCACCCTGATCAGTCAGCAGCACCAACATCAAGACAAGATCCTCCACCATCAAAAAGATTACAACTTACTGAAGACTCAGAAAATGATTAGCAATTTTAAAAAAATGAAGTATTTTTTAATTAAGGTATGTATTTTTTTAGACATAATGCTATCTCACACTTAATATACTTAGAGTGTTGTGTAAACACAACTTATATATGCACCAGGAAACCAAAAATATTGTGTGACTCTATTGCAGTATTTGCTTTATTGTGGTAGTGTAGAACCGAACCCACAGTATCTCTGAGGTAAACTTGTAATTTTATCCTCAAAGCAGCCTGATTTTGATGTTAATTGTATAGTCATCCTACTTGATAGCAGCATTAGACAGAGTTGATTGATTTTTTTCGCTCACCAGACATTTTCTTCACTTGACTTACATTCTTCTGGCTTTCCTACTTTCTTAATAGACACTCCTCAGTCTCATTTATTCATCCCTCCTCTTCTCCACAACCTCCTAATGGAGGAATCTTGGGCTCTCTAATTGGATTTCTTCTCTTCCAGTAGGTAGCCACTGTTGAAATAGTTAATGTAATTACACTGAAAATGAAATGACAATGATTTATCACATAAGGGAGTCATTTCTCTTTGATGATTTTCCCTTTGTAAATGAGACTAAAGCAAATGGATTTTAAAAATATATATTTCAAAGGGTTTGCAAAAGTGTCAAAAATTATTTCTGCTTTATTTCTTTTCTGTCTTCCATCTTGGCTCACCTTCCCACTTCCATTCATAAAAATAAAATATTTCTAACATTATAGTGGTCAAAAATAAAAAATGCTCTGTTCAAACAAATGGAAGTATAAGATCAAGCTCTAACTTGACCAGTCCTCCAAGAGTGTAATTATTGATACTAAATTTCACTGTAAGTTTCTTCTAATAGTGGCTAAGCAAAAGGCTTAAAAGAAAAAAAAAAAAGCTATATATGTATCTGTAAAATGCAGATTGGTGCTTTGAATATTATGTATAATCTGCAACCTCATTCTCTCTAACCAGAGATTTTCACATAATGAAAAGAAAATTGGTAGAGCATTGATTGCTCCAATTTTAAAGCAAGTACTTTTTTTCTTTTGTTTATTTTGTTGGTGAAAGGATAAGGGAGGCTTTAAGAGATAGGCATGTTGGAAAGCAACCCTTGAATATAAATGTAAATTACAACATTCCCACAAATTGTAACATATCATTATCTCGCCCATTCTTTAAAGAAAGAAAAACAAGGCTAATAATCATCCAGTTACATATTGCAATAGAAGAGTTTTGGGTTTTTTATTAGACTATTATATTCACTCATTTATGAATCAAGATGTTTGGAGCTGGAGTGGCCCCTTCTGACCTTTTGGATGTCCTAATGAGAAGGTTGCTACTCATTACTGGACAAATCTATTGTCAGTAGGCTACTCCTTGTCTACATCTTTTGTATTGCTGTTTCTCTGTATTTGCATAGTAAAAGTCTTGCTTCATTTCTTTACTGACTTGAGTCTATTCAGATACCAAATAATTTCATCTGAAATTGAAAGACAGAAGTCCAATATTCATTCTTTCATAAATGTCACCAACATAGATCAGAATATCATATGGATTAGATGCTTCTTTAATTCATAACTGTGGTCCGTTAGCACAAGGACTGAAATCTCTTTATATACATTAAATCTTGCTCCTTCAGTAGTATGTGATGTTTAGCTGATCTGTCAAAGTGTTTCTTTTATCACATTCCCACTGTCTATTTTTCGTACAAAACTGCATTGTTGAGCTTCTTTTTATTGATGCAAAGAAATCTTACATGCAATTTCCATCCCATTAACTGTTTGAAGGAGATAATCCACATTCTAATGGTGCTGAACAGTGAACCACAGCCAATTCTGAGTTGCTGTCTGATCTTTTGTTGAACTGCCTTTTTTTTTTTTTTTTTCTGTAAGCGGGCCTCTCACTGCTGTGGCCTCTCCCGTTGCGGAGCACAGGCTCCGGACGCGCAGGCCCAGTGGCCATGGCTCACGGGCCCAGCCGCACCGTGGCACGTGGCATCCTCCTGGACCGGGGCTCGAACCCGTGAACCCTGCATCGGCAGGAGGATTCTCAACCACTGTGCCACCAGGGAAGCCCTGTTGAACTGTCTTTTGATCCTCTTTGACATATCAGCCATCTTTCTCTTGAGAGCCTCCACTATTTGCCTAAAAAGATACCGGGCTAGTTGTAACCTGTTTGAATGGAGAAATAGCTGCTGTGTTCAAATTATTTGCTATAAAAAGAGGTACTTTCAAACAGGATTTCAGTGGATAACTCAAGTATTATGAATGTGAAATACCTGTGCTTATTACCAAACTTGTTAATCGAGACTTTATAGATGTCATTAAAAATATGGAAACTTTAATATTTAATGTCTCAGTTTTGAAATCAGAGAATCCTACCCTAGGTTTATAATTTAATACCTCTAAGTCATATGTGGATATATGTGGGCAGCTTCTTCATCTATCAACATATCATCATTCTATCATCATAGGATGGATATAACAGGAAAATTAGTTAAGGTATGTGGAGCTGAAAGCCTGACACAGTAGGACTTCCACTGACATTGTATTTATTATCAGTAACTAAAATTCCAGGTCAGGGGACCCTAATACTGTCTTTCAGAAGTTCAGTGTGGACAGAATTTTAATTGCTGCAAGTATTATTCTTTGTCATTGTCCTTCCTATTTGACCAGTTTTTATGATGGTATTGATTTATCCTGGGATGAAAAGTATTGCTAACATGAGGGTGTGGGCCACCCAGGCTGTGGCTTTGTAATTGTCTCTGTGCAAACAGGGACTTCTTGGTTTCTGCTACTATCCTCTCCATATGTATTTCTGCTCATATTTCTGATGTAAGAACACTTGCATACATCTGTAGCCAACATTTTATATTGTTCAAAGTAAATTTCCAATTATACCATCTTATACTGCCATAAATATATAATATGCTTGATCATCCAAGTATTTTTTTCCTCTTAAATATAGAGCTAAACATAGAGCTAAACCTCAAATTGCATAATATGGTAGATCTTAGTTCAAATATTCTGCTGACTTCGACTGCCACCATGAAATATCTGAATTCACACGCACATTGCCTTTTTTTAAAATAAATTTATTTGTTTTATTTTTGGCTGCATTGGGTCTTCGTTGCTGTGCGTGGGCTTTCTCTAGTTGTGGCGAGCAGGGGCTACTCTTTGTTGCAGTGCACGGGCTTCTCATTGCGGTGGCTTCTCTTGTGGCAGAGCATGGGCTCTAGGTACGTGGGCTTCAGTAGTTGTGGCGCACAGGCTTCAGTAGTTATGGCTTGCAATCTCTAGAGTGCAAGCTCAGTAGTTGTGGCTCGCAGGCTCTAGAGCACAGGCTCAGTAGTTGTGGCGAACGGGCTTAGTTGCTCCACAGCATGTGGGATCTTTCTGGACCAGGGCTTGAACCCATGTCCCTGTGTTGGCAGGTGGATTCTTAACCACTGTGCCACCAGGGAAGTCCAGTCTTTTTTTTGTTTTTTAACAAAAGGTAAATTACAGGTTAAATGAGTCCATTCCTAAGTAAATATATTTTATAGTTTTAGATTTCAAATCACCTACCAAATATTAATTTAGCAATTAAAAATACATTCAAGGTATATTAGAGAATTAGTTCTTTCTTTGCATTGCTGCCAAAGTTTCAGTTAGTAGTTCATGACATCACTAACACCTAAAACTGTGTGGAACATATGGAGTCAGGTTGTGGTTAGAAAGAACAGAAGCAAAATAAACCAATTACAAAGCTAGTCTTGAGCTCCATTTACATTTGAAAAATTAAGTACTTTACTAGCAGACTTCTGAAATCACTGAGTAACCTTGCAGAGCTGAAGCTTTCAAAGGAGCAAATAAATAAGAAGATGGGCAAAGAGGAAACATAAAAGAAAAAAATGTGAGAATTTCCAGGGAAGCAATAGATACAGTAAAAGCCGAGGATAAAATGTGCCTTTAAAAGGCATCTTGAGGTTAAGATTAAGAAGTTGTCTATCAATAGAAATGTTTTCAAAAGGTGGAAGAATATTAAACATCTGACTTATTTCTTCACATTTCAAATGTATCTGCTGCTGTGAAGACAAACAAAGTTTATAATCAAAAACTGGAAATTTCAGATCTAAAAAGGAACTTAACAACTAAATAGTTTAGACCCTTTTGACAAATGAGAACTTTATTAAAAATGGAAGTTACTTACTTTGGCCATGGAAGCTATTGTCAGTTCTCCAAGATTCTCTATGACTTCCTTCCTTCTAACTTCTAATACTACCCCCCATAATTAGGCCAAACAAACTGAAATGTCAGAGTTTGGAGCAGAAAAAGGTTTATTGCAGGGTCATGCAAGGAGACAGGTGGCTCATGCCCTAAAAACTGCGAACTCCTAGAGGGTTTCAGCAAAGCATTTTTAAAAGCCAGGTGAGGGAGGGGAGTTGCAGGGTATGTGATCAGCTCATGCACAATTCTCTGATTGGCTGTTGCTGAAGTAACAGGGTGGTGTCAGAGAGTGGTGTCACATTATCAGTCCTTAGGCTCCAGGAAGCCTGGGGCTATGTGCTCATGGTCATCAAGTCCTTAACATCTTCCATTTGGTGGTGGTGAGGGGTTTTCCCATTTGTAAAACAACTCAGGAAATGTGCATCAGCTACTGTTACCTAGGTAACTCAGAGAGGAACTAAAGCAGAGGATATGGGGAAAGGACCTGTCCTAGAAAGGCCCCACAGGGTTCTGCTCAGTTACAATGCCACATTCCCCTGGTTATAACTATAGTCCAAATGTGACTCAGGAAGAATCAATCAGATATGTCCTGGGCTTTCACTTTGGACACTGAAAGAAAGAAGTTCTTTCCTCCTGTGTTGCAGTCTTGGAGCTGTTAACACCCCTAAGTACCCAATCACAGGAGGTAACCCACCAGCAGTAAATAGATAAGACTAACACATTGACTTTTTGTTTTGGGATTTTTTTTTTGCCTTTGTGTTCTGTTATGCTTGAAATCAGAGTCAACCCTGACTTGCAAATGTAAGAGCTGTTTATTTCCCTTTTGATTTGTGCAATTTTGGATTGAGTTTCTGTCACTCAACAAAGCATCTTATCTAAATGTGTGTCTATTTGCAAGTACATTCTGGACAGCATTTTTATAGCTACAAATATGTTGTCTTTGGCATATAAAGTGAGTCTTCTGACTCACTTTATAATAGTATTGATCTATTCTGAGATGCCTCTGTGCCCATATAAGTGTTTCCAGCTAGTCTGAGAACCTAGGTTTCCTAAGGTCATTATCCTTTCATTGCAGAGCACATAGTCTCTTCCTTCACATTGTAGGGTGTTTCAGGAAAGAGTGGGGTGCAAGAGTATGGTCACATCCCAGGTTTCGGGCAAGTCCCTGGGACGGCTTCTTGGCTTTGTGCAGGGAAGAATTCAAGAGCAAGCCATAGTAAAGTAAAAGAATGTTTATTCAGGGACATACAGACTCCATAGACAGAGGGTGGGCCATCTCAGAAGTAAAGAGAGGCCCCACGGTACTGGGTTGTCTGTTTTTAGAGGGGTGGGTAATTTCATAGGCTAATGAGTGGGAGGATTATTCCAACTATTTGGGGAAGGGCAGAGATTTCGAGGAATTGAAATGGTTGGCCTCAGAACTGTCATGGCACTGGTGGGTGTACCATTTAGCTTGCTGATGTATTACAATGAGTGTATACTGAGGCTCAAGGTCTAGTGGAAGTCAATCATCTGCCATCTTGGACCTAGTTTGTTCTAACCAGTTTATGTCGTGTCCTCAATGGCTATCATTCTTTTAAAGGTTGTACCCTGTTCCCTTCCTAACTCAAAGGGAGGAAATCTTTTTCTTCTATATTTCTAGTTACCTGGCTGGCCTATGGATCACAATGAAAAATCAATCAGTCAATCTAAAAAAGAAACGGAAAACTTTATTCAAGCGAAAATGAGGATTATAACCCAGGAACAGCTTCTCAGAAAGCTCCAAGAACTGTTCCACCTGTTAGAGGTCAAAGCACAATTATATAAGCTTTTGAGACAGAGGGCTATACATCAAATGACGTATCATTGGCAGCTTACATAATCCAGATCTACACATACAAAAGAGTAGTGGTCATGGGTCACTATGGCCCCTTACAAGATTAAGAATGATGGTTATCTCCTAAGGAGTTGTGATCCTTCATGATTAAGAAGGAATGTTATCTCCTAAGGAGGTCTAGTTAATGCAGATGCACAGTACACACTAAAAGGGGGTGGGGGTGGGGTGAAAGATGACCAAACTGGCAAAGAAAATTTTTATGTTTAACTTTTTCTTGTCTTGCTATAAAATATGAAGTTTATTTCATTGTTGACAAAAGGCACATGAACAGGAGAGGGGAAAAAAGTTTTAATTATATGCATATACAGGAGACTTTCACAAAGAAATGAGACTCAAGGAGATGATCAGATGGTTGAGTTTTATATACCATCGTAGGCTAAACAAAGAAAAAGGAGGTTCTGGCTTCTGGATGAGGGAGGCAAGCAGTGCCCTGTGGGGTACAAATCCTTTCCATGTCCGCTGTTTCTTATTAGTAGGAAAGAGGCTTTATTCAGCCTCCTTGACCTTCCCTGAGTTCCAAAGGGCAGATTCAAACAATTGCTAATCAGAAAAGTGAGGGAATGCAGAAAAAAATGGAAGAGCAATCAAGAAACAATAGTGCCCTGATAAAGCAGGATCCTGGTTCCTCCTCAAGGAATATACATAACAATATCTTTGAGTTCTTCTGCAGGAACTAAGGCCCCCCACCCAAGTGGAGGAAGGTAACTTCAGGCTGAGCACAAGAGTCCTGGAGTACCAACCTGTCATCTCACCACTAACCAATCAGAAGAAAGTCTGCACACAGTGGAAGATAACAAAGACTCTGACACTTTCCCCAAATGATTAACTGCAATTCACTCCCCCTTTTTCCCTTTAAAAATTTTCAAGGTTGAGCAGAATCTTTGGAATTGGTTCTTAAACACGAGCCCACCTTTTTCCCAGGTGCTGGCCTCCTGAGTAAAGCAACCTTTCCTTTCTAACCAACACTTGTCTCTTGAGTATTGACTGCTGAGCAGCGATTAGCTGAACTTGGGTCTGGTAACATTATGGGAAGGTGAAGGAAGAAATGTATGGTAGATGAGGGAGGTCTTGTAATGCAGACAGGAGTTTCTCAAGTGTTAAGAATTGTTTCAGGAGTAGGTCTCTTCCTGACAAAGAGACAGTTTTACAAATGTAAATTTCCTTTACAAAGGAAAGGAAAGGAAAGGAAAATTTTATATTTTTAAGTCAGTTAGGGAGAGAGAAAAAAACTTTTTCTACATCTGCTCATTCTCCATTGCCTTTAGCTCAAAATAATCCTTATGCCAAAATGACTTATTTTGGTGTGGCATAGTCTGGTGCCCTTCAATATCTGAAATTCATAAAACTCTTGAGGACCCTTCCTTGTCAATCTCAAAAGTTGAAATTGGTCAAAGACCCAAAATTCTAGCTTGGTACTAGGTTTTTTCAAGCAGACAATTTATTACGCAGGTTTTCTTGGTTAATCTTCTCAACAGCCTTAATATATATTATAGATTGATCATTTACATTTTAAATGTAGAATATCAAGATTAAATAAGTGAAAAAGTTAAAATTGACATTAAAAAAACCTTCCCTTCCACTATAGCATGTATAGGTCTATAATTTCTACTTTTCTATGACATTGTAGGAAAGGAAAAAGAAATCTTTTTACTTTACCCTTCTTAGGTTCTCTGGCTGGGTTCTTATAAATTAGAGTGGCAATGACAGATTGAGAAGAGAAAAACAGAAATGGATTAACATGTGCAACATGCTGTACATATGGGAGCACTCAGTGATGAGTAGACCTTGCACTTTTATACCATTTTAGGCTAAACCAAGGAAAAAAGTTTGGGCTTCAGGGGAGGGACTTGGGTGTGTGTGTGTGTGTAAATCATGAGAAGATGACCAGAAAAGTAGAAACAAGGGTCATTTAGTATGATTTGTTATGCAGATTTAAGTCATTGCCTTCGTCATGGATGAATTGTTAAGGGTTCTCCTCTTTCTGTTATGGGGGAAGACATATTTACAAATGGAAAATCCCTTTACAAAAAGAAAACTTGTGTCCTGTTTTTAGAGCTTTTCCTGCATCTGCTGATTCTCAATGGCCTTTATCTCAAAATAAATGCCAAAGAGGTGTATTTGGAATAGAATAGCATATTCCAGTACCCCTCAGTATGATATATAAATATGAATATGATTTTATAATTGAATCTGGTTATGTATCTTCATCATCTAAAAGACTCATTATAATTGCATTTATACTTAATTCCCCCCCTTTCCATCAGTAAGTTCCTTAAAAGTTCTACCACATTAAGTGTTTTCATTAAGTTAGGTGAAACAGCACTGGACTCTCAAGTGCTGCATTGTTTAATTATATCTCCTAAAATTCTAAATTAAAACCTGTCTCCTTCTGAAATGTGATTCTATTTTCTCAATACCCTATATGTTATATTCCACTAACATAAGTTTAAATATATATCAGACTAGGGATAATTTTTAGATAACTGCCCTTAACTCAAATTTATCTCCCAGAGAGATATACTAATTTTTTTTCCTATCAATTTGTATCCATTCCATTGTTTGTATATACAAGACCAATTTTATAATGTGTATATACATATATGTATACATATATAGTATATAAATATATATTATGAGACACTTTTTTAGTGTAGAGTTTTATCACATAAACAAGAATTTTCTATAAGCAGATATCACTTTTCAGTTGTTATTCATCTGAAAAATTATGAAATAAATGTTACTTATCCACAAAACATTACCATTTTATAACAACCCATAGTTTGTAATAGTGAACAAGTATTTACTGAACAATCTCTAGGAATCATCATTTACTAGGAATTTGAGGTGACTTTCTCAAATCAATGTATGGTTTGTGCTGACTAATAACTCAGTTCTCAGCCCTGAAGTAAATGTTTCTGTTTTCTAAATTGATCATTGGCATTTGAAATAACTTTGTTGTTATTAACTTTCTCCCTTAGATTAACATCCCTGTCGTTATTTTTCTAAAACAGAACTAAACTAAGTCCTCTTTGAAAGGCCAAAATCTAATGTCTACATGATTAGACTTAAAGTCATATTCAGTTTAACTACTCTATTCTAATTCTAATGAAAGACCTCTTTGGATTTGTTTGTTTGTTTGTTTTTAACCCATGCAGTAACAGCAGGTGGTTAAGTACAAAATAGTTTTAGATCTTCTACCACCAATGTTACTTAATAAGAATTAAGAAAAATTAAGAGACAAATTCCAGAAATATTGTTAATAAGATGTATATAAACACCTAGAAATTTTAAGTCAAATGTTATAACAATCATTTCAAATTAACAGTGAAGCTTATAAGAAAATTAGGGAAATATCCTAGGATTATAAACAGAAAAAAAATGTTGAAAATCACAGCACTAAATCTGGTGGGAAGACTGATGGTCTGTGTCAGTCTGGGTCATCTTTGGACTTCTGCAAGACGGAAGTTTGGAATCAAGATTCCCTACGAAAATTCCAGACTCCCCCTCAATTCTTCTAAGTGCTCACTCTCAGTAAAAACCATAATTAATAAAAAAGGAAAGAAGGAAGGAAGGAAGAAAGAAAGAAAGAAAGAAAAAGAAAGGAAGATGACAAGGAAGTTGTCACTCTTGGCCTGGGTTCATAAAGGAAAAAGAAGTCTCAACTAGGATGCCATAATCAGAGATTCAGCTTAAGAATCAGACTAAGGATTCAGACTTAGAATTTATGTAATCTACATAATCAAGAAATTCCCCCAAGACAGTAACACCCCCCCCCCCCCCCCCCCGCCACCGCCGCCAAAAAAAAAGTTCCAATCTGGTGATAGCTCAAAGGCACTTAGCAGAAACAAAGACAAAATGCTTTGAAGAAACAGGCCCTCAATGCAAACTTCAAGAATTCCAATAAATAAAGTTCCACTTAAGAAGAGTACACATTCTTTTAGTCCCAGACACTGTGCTTGATATTGGGGATGTACAGTAAACAAAGCAGACCACAAATCAGTCATCATGGAATATACTGGCCTTTTATTTTAAAATAATTAATCTAGATTTTGTGTCCAAAATTGATTGGGGAGAATCAAAATAAGAGGATAAATTAATCAGGGTCTGTTGTAATAATCCAAAAAAGAGAAGACAGTGGCAGGACCAGATTAGAGATAGTGAAATTTTAGAAAATATTTTGAATATAGAGACAGTAGGATATCCCTTCTCTGTTGAGCATGGGACACCAGAAAAAGAGAGAAATTCTTTAAAGATGAAGTCAAGATTTTTGACTTGAACAAAAAGTCACAAAGCATTAAGTCACAATTAACTTGAGATTGGAGGAAAGGGAGAAAAGTAGATTTAAGAGGAATAAAGCTGAATTTCAGAAATATGTATTACATTTCAGATGCTGAGTGTTATGCAAGTAAATATGTTGAATGAGCATTTGGATATGCGAATTTAGAACTAGGTGAAGAGGTACAGGCTGGAGATGGAAATTTGGAGTCGTCAGTGTATGAATGATATTTAAAGTCTGAACACGACCATCTGGGAAGTAAATAAAGGTACATAAAAGACTCAACCTGATAAGTAGTCAGGAAAGTGGGAAAAAGATCAGATCTTGGAGAATTGTAGGGAAGAGAAATTGATCAACTACAGCTAATCCTTCTGTAAGCCAAGTAAAAATGAGGACTGAGAACAAATCATTGGATTTAGCAATGTGAAAGTAATTGATGACCTTCATAAGAGCTGCTTCTTTAGACTTCTGGGGGAGAAAGCCTTATCATAATATAATCTAAAGAAAATTGAAGACAAAATAAGAAATTAAATGTAGACAAATTTTTAAAAACTTTTACCAAAAAGAGAGAAATGGGACAGTAGTTGAAGAGAATTATGGGTCAAAGAGACCCTTTCTTATAATGAGATAAATTATAGAATACTTCTATGTTGATAGAAATGATTTTATAGTTAAAGAAAAACTGATTAATCCATAGGAAATGGAGCAATTACTAGGGCCATATTCTTAAGTAGGCAGAGGAAATGGGCTCAATTGAACAAGTAGAAAGGTTGGTCTTAGCTAAGAGCATGTACAATTGAACCATATTGTAAGGAGAGAGGGCCAAAGCATGTGGACTCAAACATAGGTAAGTTTCCATATATAATGGGGAAGCTTGTGAAAAATGTCTGATTAATTACATTTTTATAGTGAAATAGAATGCAAAGTCACTAGCTAAACTGAAAATAGATTGGTGGTGGGCAGGGGTTGTTGAAAGTTTGGAAAGAAAAGAGACTATATAAAATAGTTGTCTAGAATTATGAATGGATGTGGGGAAAATGTTGGAAATCTCTCTGGACCCACTTGAGATTAGTGGCCATGCTTTATAGTGAGACCATGTAACACGGTTGTGTGTTTTGGATTTTTTTGTTTGTTTGTTTGGTTTTGTTCTGTTTTGGGGTGTTTAGTTTTAGTTGTTTTTTTTTTTTTTTTTTGGCCAGCCATATTTAGCTGTGTGGCATAAGTATGGAATACGCAGACAGTAAACTTAATCAAAACTAGAGTTTTTCTAGGCAAGCGTAACTAAAAAGCAAGAAGAAACAAGATAGATGAGGGTATGTACAAGGGAGTGAAAAGTGGTTATCATATCATGATATACCGTAATTTAAAGCTGGGTAAGCAAAATGAATTTATGAGGGTGATAAAGAAGAGTAAAAAGTTATGAAATCAATTTATTTAGGTCCTGATGACATTGTATGATTTTAGGAATTAGTATAATAAGGCAGTGAGTTGGAAATTCAGAAGGTGATAGATTTAGAACAGGATGATTGAAATTGAGATTATGAAATTCTTGTAGCCACTAGTAACGGTGAAATTTGATGTATAGTCATTAGATGAGGTTGGGTGAAGTATGAAATTAGTGCAGAAGAGGAAGTCAAAAAATAAGAGTACAGAATATTGGAAGAATCATCTATGGGAATAATGAAATCATCAAGAACAGCAACAGGAACAATGATGGAGGGAGTAACAGAGTCACAAAAGTTAAATTTTGTGGAGGAAAGGGAAATTATAGCAGTAGATAACAACAAAAATGAATGCACTGGGTGTACCATTTACAGAAAAATATAGGACACCCAGTTTAATTTTAATTTCAAATAAACAAAATATATTTGGGGGGATATAATTATATTGAAACTATTCATTTATCTGAAATTCAAATTTAACTTGGCATCTTGTATTTGTATTTAGTCTTCATCTGGCAAACTTAACTGGGTGGTATAATTTTATGTACAATTCAAAGTTTGAGGGTTCTAGGGAAGAGAAAGCACGAATGATATGTAAGCAGCCTTAAGGACCAATGAAGACAATTTCCCCCTTTCTGGACCAATACTACAATGAATTTGTGGGTAAACATTAAGAACCAATTTTCAATTAGAGCAAGACGGTAAAGAGATCCTTCAAAGAAGAATCTGATGATGTAGCATATTTGGGGAATGACAAATCATGAGCTCTAGAGATCAAAGTGGAAGGGTTTAAAGGGTTGAAAGAGATGTAAGATGAGGTTAGTAATAAAGGGGTTGGCTTGAGCAAAATGGAGATTTGAATCCAGGGAATGACCTTAGAGTCCTGTGTTTCTTGTGGTGATGGATACAAGCAAGGTTATAGATAACAGTGATATTATTCCTGTGGGTTTCAAAGAGCTAGCGAGAGTTGAGGAGGAGAAGGGGAGAGGGAAAATTCTTCCTGGAGTGTCATCAAATTCTTCTGGGTGTCATCTCTTCTCCTCTGGTAACGTGGAAACTGGAAAGAAGGTGGAGTTCTTGAGCTTTAGCTCTTGGTGGAGGAAGGGGTGATCCAAATGAACTCATGGAATGGAAAAGCAAGATGGCCAGCTCTGTCCCCAGGAACCAGTCTACCCTGCACAATAAAAAATTAGGATTGATTCTCCAATAATTTTGGATAATTGAACAGCTTACTAGCAATTCTTAATGATTAATGTGATTGTTGAGATACATTAAATTAATGAGAGATTAATTGTCTCCTTCCGGACTGGAATGTAAGGTCCATGAGGGCCGTGGTTACATCTGATTTGCTCAACAATTTTTCCTTAATCACTAGAACAATGCCTGGCCCTTAGTTTGTAATGGTTAAATAACTATTTAATGAATTCAGTCAATGAAGGAACCAACTGAACTATCCAAAAAAATGTTTTTTAATTACAAGATATGAGAAGAGATGCAGGTTTTGAGACTGTACCAGAAAGAACAAGTAAAAATGAAAAAAGTAGAGACAAATTTATCAGCAAAAAAGTTTTAAAAAGAAAATCTAACAGAAAAGACTAAACTGAAGATTAAACACCGTTGAATAAATGAGTTAGTAACTTGGTAGATAAACCTAAAGAAATTAAATAGTATGTAGAACAGAGAGATGAATCATTGGAAAACACAGAGGTGAGGTTGAGAGGCAAGAAGTATTAAAATTTCCAAATCACATAAAATAGATACTTCAGAGGAAGAAAATATGAAAAAGAAGCAATATCTAAATATACAATGGTTGACTTTTTTAAAAAATTGGTAAAAGATAAATCCTCAGACTAAGGAAGAAGATGGGATCCTGAGAAATATAGGAGAAATTTATTCCATATTATACACATGGTAATAAAACTGCAAAATACTAAAAGAAAAAAAGAGTACATTTTAAAAGTAACCAGAAAGAAAGAGAATAAGCAAACAATCATTATTGCCAAAGAAAAGGTAGCAATAATGACCACTGTCAAAGAATCAGGAAAATGCAAATTAAAATGAGATACAATTTACACACACTACACTGGGAAAATTAAAGTGTGACAATTTCAAGTTAAAAATAGAATGTAAAGAAATTGAATTTTTAAAATATAAATGACTAAAATTTCTTTTGAGAGTAATTTGATCTTATAACTCAGCACATCCACATCTAGGTATACACTAATTAATAACATTACATGTACACAAAATTTGTGAACACAAATATTTTTCTTGCAGGACCATTATTCTAAGGCGAAATGGGAAACATCCTAAATGCCCACTAACATGAGAAAGGATAAATTAGTATGAAAATATTCATGCAATGGAATTATGTGGAATTACATGCAGTTAAAATGCATGAACTGGGGCTTCCCTGGTGGCACAGTGGCTGAGAGTCCGCCTGCCGATGCAGGGGACACGGGTTCGTGCCCCGGTCCGGGAAGATCCCACGTGCCGCGGAGCGGCTGGGCCCGTGAGCCATGGCCGCTGAGCCTGTGCGTCCGGAGCCTGTGCTCTGCAACGGGAGAGGCCACAACAGTGAGAGGGCCGCGTATCAGAAAAAAAAAAAAAAAAAAGCATGAACTGGAGCTACATTTATAAAAACTTAAAAACTCAAAAACATCATGTGCATTTATATATATATATATGCAGTACTTGCCTATATATATGCAATATTAGATCATTTATATAAAGCATGTAGACATACAAAAAAGATTACTTTTTTTTTTCTAAATATGCATGTGGTATGTAGTATAGACATTTGGTATAGTGTAAGAACATCCACAGGAATGATTCAGGATAGTAGTTACCTGAGGAGACAGAGAGGGGAGAAGAGGGAAGGATACACAGGGAATATCACTCTGTAAGGATTTTTGTGGGAGAAAATCTGAAGCAAGCATGGCAAAATATTGAGTCAGCAAAACAGGCTGGTGAATGATATTGATGATTGTTGTATTATTCCCTATAGTTTCTTAATGCTTGAAAACGGTTATAACTTTGGCTTAAATTCTTCATTATGAAAATAAAAATAATGTCAACCATTTTCATGAATTGTATGCATCAATCTTGATTTTTTATTTCTCTTCCATTTACAGTTCCTAGACTATGAGAAAGGCTTTTTAGTCTGTGGACTATCAAGAGTTCAGTTACATTAAATGTTATTAGATGGTAAAAGTTACTCTCCTTTAACATCTCACAAACCATGACCTGTCTCTCTTCCATTTTTTAGAGGGTAATGTAGTTTAATAAACATAGGTAAGCTCATTAGACTATTTTTTGTGTTGACTTAATCAATATATCGTAGAACTTAAAAACCCTGGCAATTCTTAATGCTGGATTCCCCTTTGAAAGTATCTACTTTAAAAATCTAGGTTTGGGTCAGAATACATATTAAGGTTAAGAGGTAATCCAGGTACTGGCCTAAGGGCAAGAGATTACTTTATGGCATGTGACAATTTCGAGCCTGTTTTGCACAAAGGTTTGATGGTTCAGACTTCACCCTATGATACACAGCATGCTTTTAATTTAGGATGGTTACAGTTTAGTGGTGCTAGCAACATGACCTTTGCCTAGTTTCTTGAGAAACAAAACAAAACATAACAGAGAAACAAAATCGTTTTAAAGAAGTGTTCAAGTTCCAAGCTTATAGATCCCAGATAGATGGGGAATCTCTATGACTGTTTCCAGAGGGTGACTCTTGATGACAATGAAGAATGAAATAGAGGGATTACAATAGTGACAGGTAAAACAATCTTCCCAGAGAGACCTGCCGTATCTCTAGCACTGAATCACATTATTTAGTTACAAAAAAGCCTTTGTCATCAATAATTCATAAACAAAACAACTTTCCCTCCACTATTCTCTTTTCCTATTTTTTTCTTTTTTCAGTTTCTCCCTGAATAATCTTCATTTATCTCATCATTCTATGTCCTTAAAACAGACTGTTACATAATTTAAACATATTACATAAATTTTTGTAGACATAGACATACTTACTCTAAAATTTATATGGAAAAACACATGCCCTAGAAGAACAGAAACCATCTTGATAAAGAAGAATAAAGTGAGAGAAATCATTCTATATACCTAATCTTAAGGCCTACTGTAAGCTACAGTAATCAAGACAGTGTGACACTGGCACAGGGATAGCCACATAGATCAGTGAAACAAAATAGAGAAACTATAAATAGACTAGCACAAATATGACTAACTGATTTTTGACAAATGGGCAAGAAACAATTCAATGGTGGAAGGACCAATTTTTAACAAATTGTACTGTAATAATTGGATTTCTGTATATGCAGAAAATAATTAGTAACCTTAACATTATACCTTATACAAAAATTAACTCAATATTAATCATGGACTTAAGCGTAACATGTAAAATATAAAACTTTAGGGAAAAAAAAGAAAATCTTCAGGATCTAGGGCTAGCCAAAATGTTTAAATGTTTTGAGACTAGAAATACTAGAAAATATTGACAAATCAGATTTTATTAAATTAAATAATTTTGCTCTTAAAAAAAAAGAATGACAAAGCAAGCTACAAACATAATATCTGCAAGCCACATGTTCAATAAGGGACTAATATATGAAGAACTCTCAAAATTCAACATTAAAAATTAAAAAAAGCAATTCAAGTACAAACTGGGCAAAAGAAAAAGGCATGAACAGATATTTCGCTAGAGAGAATACTGTACACAGATAGCAAATAAGCACATGATAAATGGTTCAAAATCATTAGCCATTACAGAAATACAAATTAAAACCACAATGAAATATCACTAGATACCTCTCAGATGACTATAATGAAAAACAGTGACAACAAAATGCTTATGAAGATGCAGAGAAACTGGATCAACCATACAATCCTGGTGGGAATGTAAAATGGTACAGTCATTCTGGAAAACAGTATGTCAGTTTCTTATAAAACTAAATATGCAATTACTATATGACCCAGCAATTGTACTCTTGGGTATTTATCCCAGAGAAATGGAAATTTATGTAAATACAAAAAGCTGTACTGTCTGTAATAGCCAAAAACTAGAAAGATTACATATTTCCTCCAATGGGTGAATGGTTAAAGAAACTGTCATCTATCTAGTCCATGGAATAGTACTCAGCAGTAAAAAGGAACAAATTATTGATACGTGAAACAACTTGGATCTATCTCTGAGGGATTATGCTGAGTGAAAAAAAAAGCCAGTCCCCAAAGTTTACATACTCTAGGAATTCATTTATGTTATAGTTTTGAAATGATAAAATTATAGAATTGTAGAACAGATTAGTGATTGCCAAGGGCTAATCGCAAGGGAGAGGGTGGGTGGAGAGGGATGTGTGGTTTTAAAAGAGTTAACAGAAGAGATTCTATTGCAATGGAACTGTTCTGTGTCTTGACTGTGGTGATGGTTACAGAACTTACACGTGAGATAAAACTGCATAGAACTAAATACACACATACAAACACAAATAAATACAAGTAAAATTGGGAAAATCCAAAAAAGGCCAGTAGATTTTATCAATGTTAACATTTTTGTTGTGGTATTATACTATAATTTGCAAGATGTATTATTGAAAGAAACTGGGTAAAAGGTATACAGAATCTCTCTATATTATTTATATGTGAGTTTACAGTGATCTCAAAAAGTTAAAAAATAAAAAAGCATGTCTGATGCTATAATTATAAAAAAGTCATTTTTCTTTCATAACTGAAAGTTGCCAACACTGGGACATATTATGGCAACTACTTGAGATGGTTCAAAATATTTCCTTATGTCACTCACTTCTATTGGGGTCAAGTATAGTAACAGTAGAATCATTGTGAATTTGCTCAGTGACAGATAGCTAGGATCTGACTGTGCTGACAACTTTGAAATAACCTTGAGGCAGAATACTGTGGTTCTTTTGAGAAGAAAATCTGTGCAAACCCAGGCAATAAAGGGTTCAAATTTAGGTGTGCTACCTGCAACTTTTGAGAGTAAAAGGGAGTTGATGAAAGAGAAATTAGAATTGATGAAAGTTGCTAGGGGCTGTCCAAAAGTCAAGACTATTTGATTAGTTATAAACAAGTCACTGAGACTGCTCCTTTCTCACTTCCAATTCAGAAAGGAACTAAAGTGGTTCCAAAAACAAAGTTGCTTTTGTGACTACTGCACCAGTGATCACTCCAAAGCTATCGGTCATCTGTCCATAAAATGAGCAGATGTCTTCCACAGGAAGACAAGAATTACATATTTATGTGATGGGAGTCAACTTTCATGTAAAAGGATCCAAAGGTCACTGCCCACATAGATTCTGATGCAAACTGTGAGACTGACAAGGGCACTGCGTTTGGTTTCAATACCCAGCGGTGGCTTTCCAGGTACTCCAATACTTCCACTGATTTCAGTTCATTCATAGGAGGATCAAAATGCCTGCTGGTTTCAGTTAAGGTAATGAAGACGCATTTACATGTAGTTTTATATATGACTTCATGTCAGTGTTTTTAGAGCATATACTGTGTATGAGGACTGGAATTTATGGTATGCTTGGACTTACTCTTATAACTATTTCATGATAGAGAGCTGAAGTTCATTTGTAATTGCTACCTAACATTTAAAACAATGTTCTTTGATGAACTTATGTTTACCAGGGGGGAAGGGTAGGGGGAAGGGATAGTTAGGCAGTTTGGGGTTGACACGCACACATTGTCATATTTAAAATGGATAACCAGCAAGGACCTACTATATAGCACAGGGAACTCTGCTCAATGTTATGTGGCAGCCTGGATGGGAGGGGAGTTTGGGGGAGAATGGATATATGTATGTATATGTATGGCTGAGTCCCTTTGCTGTGCACCTGAAACTATCACAACATTGTTAATTGCCTATACTCCAATATAAAATAAAAAGTTAAAAAAAAGTAAAAAAGGAACAGTCTCTAGGACCTTACGAAGTAGCCAAAGACCTTGTTCCCCCTCACACATTTCTTAACTATCTTTGACTTCCGTGTGCCTACTAATATTCCTTGATGGCAAAATGGAAAATAAAATTCTCTTAGGATACCAAAAAAACCAAAATGTTCTTTGTTCTGACTTTATTTATAAAAGAAATGGTTTAGGGTCCTTCTTTAACAAAGAAAATGTCATCACTTTTTAGTTTCTTACAGGATCCTTAAGTAATTGTCCATCAAATAAGTCAGTGATGATCCTTTTTCAGAAAAACCTGTTGTTTCCAGCTTTAGCATGCACATTTGCAAATAATCAATTTCTACTTAAATTTAATTGAATGAGAACTAAACAAGTGGACTCTATTTTTTAATATATTTGCTATACTTTGGGTATGTCACATGAACTTTTTTTTAATCTGAAATCATGCAAATGTCTTTCTTTAAAATACCAGAGATTTTACTCTCCTATAAAATTTGCGTTGTTAGGAATATATAGCATAAAAAGAACCAAATGCTATTAAGGTTTTTAAGCTGTCAATTAAATTCTGCACACTACACTTATTCTGTTCCCATTTGCTAACAAGGAAAAGTGCAAAGTCAAACATGTTCTTACAAAAAGCACTATAAGCTGCATGTAAATGAGCCCACTTCTCCTGAGGATCTATCTTCAATTTGATGGTATATTTAAGTGCTTGCTTTCATTTAGAGGAGACTGAAATATACATATAGGAATTGAGAGCAGTGAAAATGCCACTTATCCAAGATTTTCCCCAGGAATAAAAGAATCAAAACAGATTATGCTGTCTCTTTAAAGCAGCTACTTGATTAATTAAACAATTAATTTCTATCAGGATATACAGACAGTAAATGTAGAAGCAAATGCTGCAGGCAGTAACTGACCAGAAAGAAATACTAAACTGGCAATTTTATTGAATAATTTTTCTGTTAAGTGATTCAATGTCTCTCTTTTCTTTCTTTCTTGGTTCACATACAATACTGATAACTGCAGATGAGGTTAGACTCAACAACTATGGCTACTTATCATAAATTTGTAATTTTCCAAATAGTAGGAGCTCTACAGATATGTAATTCAGGCCAAAAAGTTCCACTCATTCTTTCTACTTTAGTTCAGGATTTGTGGACACAACCAAACATTGTAATATTTGTCATTATGGCATGTTTTATCAACATTACCTGTATCATAGCTATCTCTACAGTGGTTTCCCAACTGGAATCCATTTTGGACAAGTGACTTTGACATGCATGGTTACATAGAGGCTAAAAAGCATAATTTCTGCTGTCAAACACACCTAAGTTTAGATCCTAAGTCTCCCCCCTAACTAGCTATACCACAAAGGGTAAGTCACTAAACTACTTTTGTAACAACAGAACCAGCCCAAACTGGCCCTTGTCCTGTTTCTAACAAGACGCTGAGCTGTTTTTCAGAGACAACAGAAACAAAACTGCAAGTCATGCAGGTGAAGCACGAGCAGATGAGAAAATCTTGAATTCATATAACACCTGGAGTCAAAGTTTCTCCACCTGCCCCAAGGAACAAAAGAACTGGGACATGACCAGAACTTGAACACCGGAACCCTTTCAGAAGCAAAGGGTCTGTTGTTCGGGAAGATGCGGTGCTAACACGCCCTTTTACCCTATCTTACCATAACGGCCAAGTTCCAAAGCCCTCCAGTTGAAACCTGCCTCACCAGTGCTTCTGCATACCAACCTTCCTCCCCTAACTCATAAAAATGGATCGAACCCCAGAGGGGGGAGACAGATTTGAGCAGTGCCTCCTGTCTCCTTGGTGGTTGACCTTGAAATAAAGCTTTTTCTTTTCTCAAAACCTGGTGCCATAGTATTGACTTCTGTGCATGTCCTGCAACGAGCCCTCGCTGGGCTCCAAGCTTGTTTCCTTTTCTACACAATAGGTATGATCTTACCTAACTTATCAATAAAATAATATTTATAAATTTCTTTTAGTCCTGAAATTTAAAGAAAAATAATAGATGTCAGCTCTTTTTATTTTAACTTGCCTCAGTTGTGTGTCACATCCAATAAACTCTGAAGAGCAACTCTGTGACGAAAATAATTTTAAGTAACACTAAACAGGGTAGGTGAAACTTAGTTTGTGTATCAGATTGTATATTGCCTGCAAAACATTGGCCCATCTCTTTTCTGTGAGAGAATACATCACCCCATTGAATTTGGGTTAGGTCACTTGACATGCTTAGGCCAGTGAACATGAGTAGAGATGACTAAGCTACTTTCTAGCAGAAGCTTCAACAGGCGTCAAAGCTACCACAGAATCTCTTGATTTTTTCCTTCAGACATGAGAACTGGCATGTCCCTCGTAAGGGGACTCCTTCAGCCTATGTCCTAGAGCAGAGCTGACCAGAGATAAGCAGCAACCAAAGTACAGTAGTCAGTATATAATTAATGTGAATGAGAATAAGTGTTTGTATTGTACGCCACTGAGATTTTGGTATTGTTTGTTATTTCAGGAAAACTGACTAATACAAAAATTGATACTTAAAAGTAGGGGACATGGGCTTCCCTGGTGGCGCAGTGGTTGGGAGTCTGCCTGCCGATGCAGGGGACGCAGGTTCGTGCCCCGATCCGGGAGGATGCCACATGCCGCGGAGCGGCTAGGCCCGTGAGCCATGGCCGCTGAGCCTGCGCGTCCGGAGCCTGTGCTCCACAATGGGAGAGGCCACAGCAGTGAGAGGCCCGCCTACTGCAAGAAAAAAAAAGAAAAAAAAAGAAAAAAAGTAGGGGACTGTATAACAGAACTCTGAACTATGTGGCTTTGGCTTTGGGGTCAGGTGTCTGGATTGAGAAAATTGTTATTGCAGTCTGGAAAAATAATATCTCATAATATGCAATGGCAAAACAACTTGGATGGCGAATGATAGGTGTGATAAACCTGGCTTTAGTCAAAGAATTTGCAAAATTCAATGTTACCAATACCCCTTGGTTGCCAATGGTTGCTTTTCACAAAGCATGACGAAAAAGAGGTGTTCTCAGATCCATCATTTTTCAGGAAACAGTGAAAGGTGAGAAGAGAGAATTTAGGTTATTTTAGGACTTGTTGAAAGATGCAAATATTCATCTTTTGAGCAGTAAACGTTGGTTTAGATTCAGTCTTTGGGCAAAGACCAAATCAAGGGTGAAATCTTCAAACCCCTTTTCAAAGGCTCTGATTGGATTAGGGTGGCCCCTAAGAAATCCTCTCAGTTACACTGAACGGCTGAGCAAAAAGAGACAAAGTATGTGGACCCCGCAATATGTGGCCTATAATTATCTTTAGAAAAAGGACTGTCCCAAAGAGGCTGTGGATTGGCCATCGGCACATGAAGCTGATTGGAATCAAATAGATAAAATGAAACACAAGAAAGACTGGCTGTTTGAAATGTAAAATGACCTTTGGTTTCCAAATTTTCTCAGGCAGGCAGTAGCCTAGACAAGTGCTCAACCTGTAAAGAGAGTGTATTATACTAACCCCTCTTATGATGTAGCCATGAAAAATAATATTAGAAACTACTGTCGGGTGGATCCAAGCAAATGGAGATCAATGGACTCGGAGTCTACTCCCATCTAAGCGAACCACCAGGGCCTATTCAAGAAATATTGCCCATGACCAAGGTAAGTGCTCCAAACAAGTTTTCCCAGAGGGATTTTTTTTTTTAAAGGGCCATGCATCAGTGACTGCCATGCATCTTCATTTCTTCCTCTGTGAAAGGAAGTAATTGACGTAGTTACCCTCTCTTTGTTTTGCCACTGGATATGAGTTGTAGGAAGCAGAACTTTCCACCCTAAAATATGGCTCTTTAGTATATTGTTTGTTTGGCTGCACTACAGGGCATGCGGGGATCTTAGTTTCCTGACCAGGGTAGAACTCATGCCCCCTGCTGTGGAAGCGCGGAGTCTTAACCACTGGACTGCCAGGGAAGTCCCTAGCATATTGTTTTAAGCTGGTTATTTTCTGAGAAACAGAAGACATCAGAAAGGCTCTAAAAACCAAGTAGGAGTTGTCGTTTTGTAAGAAACATTTACATTCCTAAAGGAAATCTCCATTGATAAAGGTGTCTCCCTCTCATAATTAGAGGAGAATGACCAAATCTCTAAAAAACCTTAACAGTGCAGAAGGCATTGACTTAAAACTGCATCACAATCATCCTTGTTTGTTGTGCTTTTCCTGGTAACCTCTCATAACTGACTCTCCTCTCTCTCAACATCCTCTTTTTTCTATGGCTAAGAATGCTATAAAAGGTGAGAGTTTTGGCCATTTTGGTGAGTTGCTCAGTTTTTCTAGGTCTCTCCCATGTATACATGCTATTAAACTTTGTTTTATTTCCTCCTGTTAATCTGTCCCATGTCCATTTAATCCTTAGGCCAGGCAGAAGAACCTAGAAGGTTAGAGGAAAATTTCTTCCTCCCCAGCAGGGTGTTGGACTGAGGGGAGGTAAATAATATGTCTTTTCGGGTCATGGGATTCTAGATCATGATACCTGATATAAAGGATGCCATGAGATCCCAGAACTAGAATTTGATGTCATGATTGGATGAACCTTTTGGGTATTCTTTTGGGGGTAAGATCTGGGTGTGTTTTGAGTACAGAAAGGAGAAAAATAAATACTCATAATTGAAAAGACAGCTCACAGTAGACTTCACATACTTAGAGCCTTCCTCCCTGTGGGAGAAGAATGTCTTAACCCTACTGATATGTATGTGGACATGTGATATGCTTTGCCAATGAAATGTGTTGTGCTGTGCTGGGGAAGGAAGAACTTTTCCTCTACCCTTCAAGGTTCCATATGTCTGGTCTAAGTATTAAAGTGACATGAGACAGATTAACAAGAGACTTTGCATTTTACTTGTAATAAAGTTGAAACTTCTTACATAGCCTAGAGAGTCCTACATTATCTTGCCCTCTCTCTCTCTGATCACAAATCTTTCCATTCTCCCACATTTCTTCCTGGGCAAGATGCACTAGGCTGTATTTATTTATTTATTGTCCTTCAAACTCACTGAATTTATTCCCACCTCAGGGATCTTGTACTTCTGGGTATAGTGTTTCTCTCCAAAAATTCACATTGCGCATTCTAGATCAACATTAAGTTCTGAACTCAAACGTCACCTTCTCAGTAAGGCCTTTTCTAACGCCTTCCCCAGACATGCTTTGGTATATTATACTCTTTCATCTTCCTCATAGTACAAAGGTATTTATCTACTGGTTTATTGTTTTTCCTCCATCAACTTGAACTGGAAGTTTTAGGAAGACAGGGTGCTTATCTAATTCACTTTCACAACTTGCAGGGCCTAAAACAGTGCTTGGCATATGATAGACACTCAAATATTTGTGATGGAAATTCCTCCATAACTAATGCATACTGTGTTAAATTTACAAATTCCCTAAGTGCAAATAATGAGGAAACAATTACTCATTCTCTAAACATCTGAGTTTACTAGTCTCTTGACATAGTATTCACAGCACTAGTGGCTGTGAATACACCTGCTGGGAAAGTTAATAGCCAAAATAATAGGGAAACTGCTAGATATGTTAATTTCTTTGCTAAAGATATATATTTAATGACTAGCAAGTCTGTTAATTCTCAATTTCAATTAGTATGCAATAAGTATTCCAAGAGATGAAAATATACTAGCAGTTTTTATTTTATTTAATCCATAAAATAGAATATATATAGCATACTATTTTAATCTTCTTTTAATGGAAGATAAAGGCCGAAAAATTTTCCTAAATGTCAAACTTGTTACTATATATATTTAACAAAAGCTATTCAAATAACTCATCAAAAGGAAATAAGACAACAAATTAGGGGTAGAACAGGTAATTAAAAACTACATAAAATTACATAATTTTCCTGTAACTACAAATTATATATGGCAAAGAAATGATGAAAATATTTTGTTTAATATAAGACTTTATATAAAAATATTTTAAAATACCATGGCACCATAATTCTATTACGGTTTACTTATTAATCTCTCTTCCTAGACAAAAAGAAATTTTTAATGTTCCTTGCACTTGAGAAAGGCCCAAGGTTATTTAGTAATTCAGATGTGAAAAATTATGATGAAATCAACCCTGACTTTCCCATTGCAAAGTTAGATTTGCACAGCATCAAGCACACACTTTTCTTACATGTAGTAGTTGCTCAGTAAATATTTGTTGAATGAAGGTTGATTGAACACTTAATTAACTGTCTAAAAACCTGATTTTAGGAATTCATTTTACCCTCTTTGTCTGTGAAATCTTTGAACTGGTAGCAGAGAGGGCTTTTTTTCCTCTCACAGCAATGCTAAGAAGTGGGAAAATAAATCCAAATGTAGTATAACTCAAAGAGTCAGGTTCAATGTCTCTCACATGAATTTGACACTAAGTAGATCTTTATTTTATTATTCCACCTTTTTTTTCCCCCAATGGCTTTGTGCATAAGTCTTTTTTTTTTTTTCTGATTACTTTTTCAGTTGCAATACACAAAACAAAAAAGAAAAATAAAATGTCTTTGGGGTTTAAGCCCTCCATATATACTCTTTCTTAATGCTACTATCAAACAAATTTCCATTCTCTCCTGTTCATTTATTGAAGATTCTGGGGCCAGTTCACAGTCTAGTAGACCTTTTTTTGCTCTCTCTTAAAGAGATTTATATTTCCATGCATACGCAACCTGATAAACTCACCTTGATATTTCTACAACTTCTTAAATTCAGTGGCCTCACATATCCTCTACATCAATCACCCATCCTCTGGTCCACCTTCCTCTAAGATGTTCTAACACAAAATCTGAAGATCCAGTAGTCCACTCCCTTACCACCATTCATATGTCTTCCTATTCAACTCCTGAGTTCTTTCCTATCCCCCCCCCAACCTCAAGGACCTCATAGGGACCTTTAATACTTTGACCCCTCCATTTTCTTCTTTGTGAGCAATTCATAAGCTCTGTGATCTCTCAGTTTTATTTTAGCCTCTATTTCATCCCTATTTAGTTTGGACCTCAATTTTATTATAAGAACAGTAAGCCAAGCTATATAGAAGCATGTCTATTTTTGTTTGTTTGTTTTTACACCTTCCTACATCTCCTTTTTTTCATCCTCCCAGCAAAACTGAAAGGTAGTTAAGTACTGCTAGGAAATCACACAGTTCTAAATAGAAGGATCTCTATACATTCTTGGCCTCCAAACCAACTTCAGTGGGGCTCTAACAGGGTTTTCTAACTGCTAATCCTAGAAACATTGTATGACCCATTTCGAGGATCTCTCTGCTTCCTTTAACTAAACTGATTGTCTCCACTTTCTTCAGATTTTCTATTCTATGGTCTTCTGATATTGCAATGCTCAGATTTTCTTTGTGTCTTCCAACTTTTCTTACCTTCTCTTCTTGGCAGACTTCTATCCATACCTTTAATGGTAGTATTTCTCTCTTCCTCAGTCCATGCTCTACCCACTATACAGGTTCTCCCTGAGTAAGCTCATTCATTTTTTACATAATGGTAAATTACAGATCTATATTTCCAACTGAGATTTTACCGTGAATTCAGACTTGTATATCCAAAAGCATGCTGAATATCTAGTTCCACCTAGAAAGTCTGCAATACCTCAGACTCATCACACTTTACCTGGTTACTACTCTAATATCCATTCAACATTTTTGGCTGGTACCCTGAAAGGCACTTTTGTCTCTTTCTTCTCCTTCGCCTCCCATATTCAAGAAGTCAGTAAGTCCTGTCAAATTATTCCTATAAATATTTTCCTAATTTTTGTCTTGTCCATTTCTACTGCCTTCATACTGTCTCAGTCTTTCTTCTCCTCTGGCTTGGCAACAATTATATGATCATTATTTCTCCTGTCTTCTCTTTCTTCAGAATGGTCAAAATGATATGTGTAAAGAACAGTCTGGCCAAGTCACTTCTGCTCCTAATATATTCCCTATGGGGTAAAGTCTAATACCATATTTGCCCCCTAACTAACTTTCCAGACCTTTTTCTCTCTTGCTCTTACCTTGTACACCATACAGATATATACCAGGAGTGTTATTATATACTATGTAACCACACACCCTCTCCTATATCCAGTCCTTCTTCTAGCAAATTCTGATTCAGCTTTTCTAACTCAGCTCAGAAATCACCTTCTCCAAGAAGACTTACCTGACTTCTCTATGGTTTTGTCTCAGCCACACGGATTAGGTGCCCACGTGGTATCCTCAGTGTCCTGAGTATATGTTTATTTTTGTATTTGCCACATTGTGCTACAGTGCCATATATATATATATATGGGCTGTGCTGGGTGGCTTGCGAGACCTGTGTTCCAGGACCAGGGATTGAACCCAGGCCTCTGGCAGTGAAAGTGCCGAGTCCTAACCACTGGACTGCCAGGTAATTCCCTACATTGTGCTACAAACATATGTTTTATGTCTATAGCTGTAAACAGAAAATTTGTTACTTCAGGGTAAGTACTGTTTCTTATTCAACTTTGTAGTCTGAGCACTTAACATAAAATGTGACAAAAGTAGAAGATTTAAAAAATATTTATTGAACTATTTAATACTTCAAGCATGCCAATATTTATCTGGACAGTCTGTTCAACTATTCTCTCTCTATGAATACGCTACATTTCGGTGGATTGGGGGCTGTCTGGCATGTTTTTTCCCCATCTTAACTAAAGGTTGAATGTGATTCAGGCTTGCCTAGTCATGGATTGTTTTGGACACAATGGTTTGTTCAGAGATAGCTGCTTGACTAAATTAAGGCCAACCTGAATTTTTCTCAGATGTGACATATGAAACTAAGGGTGAGGCATTCTTTTCCACATGGGCTGCTAAGTTGGTAGAATGTGAATTTGTAGCTAATGGTAATAGCCATCTCCACCTGCCACAGAGGAATTCTTTTTGCAGAAGGAGACATGAAACCAAAAATTAGAAGGAAGCAGAGCTGAGAAACAATGAGATACAGTCCTGTTGATCTTGTGTGAACCTTAAAAGCAACTGGGTCTGAAATCACATTCTCCCTGATACTTCCCTGTTATATAAGCCAATGACATCCCTTAAGCTAACTGAGTTTGTTACTGATAATTTAAAGTAAGACTGACATCTAGAGCATCATTTAAAGCATGCTTTGATCCCCGAGTCTTCTCTAAACCTCCTAGCCCACAATATATAACTCCCTCTGGGTTCCATGGATCAATTTTCTATTGGCATCTTATATGTAACAATTAAGATTGTCCAAGTAGAGGCAGAGTCAAGAGATGAAGCTATAGAACCATATAATTTCACACACACTTAAATCTATCCATACCAGGAACCAGCGTATACACCTTGGTCTTCACCTTAGGTGAGGCAAAATGTGCTTACTTGTTCTACTTTTCTTCTTTCTTAAAATAATTTGAGTTGTATTTCTGCTTTTCACTTACAACTGAAAGAGTCCTGATGAGTATGCATGGACCTCAAAAGCTAGAGCCCCTGCTCTCAAGGAAGTTCTAGACCACTGACCACGGAGGAGAAAGACCTGTACAATGTACCACAGTGTTCTATTCAAAGCAGCATGTAAAATGAATTGAGAGCCTAGAAGAAGAATTGATCATTTAAAATAGAGAAACTATAGATAAAAGCTAGAATAGAGGAACTATGGATAAAAGTTAGAGTTTAGACACAAAGAAACCCAGTAAATGCATAATTCATAGTTTTTGAATTAGTAAATAAAACCTGGAAAAATTGTTTTAAGAGGAAATTATCTGGTTTTCTTTCAAAATCATTAAACTGTTTTCACTGAGAGAAGAGTATATAGAGAAAGCACCTCCTGTCATACAAGTGCTGTTCACAATTTCAGGCAAGGTTGTTTAGGTCAGTGTCTTAGGTGCTATGGAGATGTGCTACAAAGACATCAAAGTCAAGTAAATATCTCATTATGAGTTATTGTTTTAGCAGAAACCATTCTTGCCCTACATAACGTGCTTTTGGGGAAATAAAAGGCATAATGAATAATTTATCTTTGGATGACCTTGCTATATTTCTAAGTTCAAGGAACAGCCAGATTCATAAAATTCACATAACCAGATCACCTCAAGGAACAAAACTCTGGGCATAGAGTGGGTCAAGAGTAGTCCTCCCAAGTGGGCTTCTTTTGCAGTTGTCTCAATATATCTTAAAAGTAACAGTGCCCCTGCAGAAAATATATAGCTCTTAATACATCCGGTGACAGGAATTGTTATAGCTAAGGGGGAAGACCATGTGAGCCTGTCTATTCTCATAGGTCAAAACTAAACTAACCGCCTTCCCCCTTGCTCTTTCTTCTGTATTTTCAATCTTAGCAAATGACACCATGGTGTATTTGGCACTAGAGCTAGAATATTGTAAGTCATTTTATATCCTCCCATTTCCCTCTTTCCCCACATCTGTTTTCTAACTGTAGTTTGTTCATTTCAATGCATCAGCATGAAAGCAGCAATATCTTCACAACCCGTTTCTTTCCATTCCTATTGCCTTAATTCTGATGTCACCACCTCTCTTCTTTATCTAACTGCATTTCCAGAGAGAAAGGCTTGCAAGAGCAAGCATGGATGTTTGTGAGCTAGACCAAGGGTAAATAACAAAAACCAAACAATACCAGAAACAATTGTTTGGAAAGAAAACACCCAGGTCAAATTGGGAAAAAAAAAATAAGGTGAGGCAATGTTTTGGTTTGGATTTAAGCATGGAGAAAGGGGTAGAGCAATGTAGGATTAAAGATATGGAAGCAACCTAAGTGTCCATCGACAGATGAATGGATAAAGAAGATGTGGCACATATATACAATGGAATATTACTCAGCCATAAAAAGAAAGGAAATTGAGTTATTTGTAGTGAGGTGGATGGAGCCAGAGACTGTCATACAGAGTGAAGTAAGTCAGAAAGAGAAAAACAAATACTGTACGCTAACACATATATATGGAATCTAAACAAACAAAAAAAATGATTCTGAAGAACCTAGGGGCAGGACAGGAATAAAGACTCAGATGTAGAGAATGGACTTGAGGACATGGGGAGAGGGAAAGGGTAAGCTGGGACGAAATGAGAGAGTGGAATGGACATATATACACTACCAAATGTAAAATAGATAGCTAGTGGGAAGCAGCCGCATAGCACAGGGAGATCAGCTCAGTGCTTTGTGACCACCTAGAGGGGTGGGATAGGAAGGGTGGGAGGGAAACGCAAGAGGGAGGAGATATGGGGATATATGTATATGTATAGCTGATTCACTTTGTTATAAAGCAGAAACTAACACACCATTGGAAAGCAATTATACTCCAATAAACATGTTAAAAAAATAAAGATATAAGAAAGAAGAAAACAAGCAGTAGTTATTCTCTGAGGAATGCAAATATGAGGTGATCTGGATTAATTCTGAGGCTGGTGGCATTAACTATGGGGACCCATATGCACTTGCATAATTGAGCCATATTCATTAGTGTCTTGGATAAGGTGGACCTGCAGGACCTTTGTTTCAATCCCCCTCACCTCCACTGAATTTTCCACATTACTGAGAGTCTTGCCCCTCAGTTACCTGTTCATATTTCTCTCCTATTTAAGACCATTACGTGGTTTTCTAATGGCCACTCTCAGCATGAAAGCCATGCTAATAACTGTCAACTGATCTTGATCCTTAGTGCCAGTGAAACAGAAAAGAAGGCACTGGCAACATCCAAGACAGGAAGTAGTATCGAGTGTGATCAGTCTGTGCAATACACTATGTGTACAATCACTGTGGCTAGAATAGCCAGGTCTATGGGAGAAACAACTGCACTGAATTGACCATAATCCTCTAGCTCCCTTGCACTGGTCATGCAGGGCTGCTATGTGAACATACTGCATCTCTTATTATGCTTGCTACATTTATGTCCTTAATCAAAACTCTGATTTTTTTTTTCTTCTCCTGAGATTTTATATAATTTCTGTTGGACCACTCAGGAAAAAAACTAAGAAATGGATTGAGGAGCAACGTCTAGGTCCAAATACCCCTTCCTTCAAGAGTGGAGAATCATTATACATTCAGCAGTGGAAGCCACATTAGCACACTAAATAGGGCCAAACGGCCTCACGCACAGGTCTCTTCAGCCTCTTTCCCCATCAGTTGAAAGAGGGTGGTCCCTCCCCAGCGCCTGGTAGGATGGTGACTTTGGCACTTGTATCCAACAGAATCATAAAAGTTTGAGGCCCTCCCCTGCTGGAAGTTCCCCAGCATATTCAGATGGGTGATTACTGTCTTTGTCCCTTCTTGGGGACAAAGAGATCTTGGCCTCTTGCCAATCATCTTTCTCCATAAAGCAGCTAAATGTGGATTGGAAAGCAAGGGAGGGAGAAAGTGGCTTTATGCCAGTAAGCACGTACTATTGCCAAATATTTGTGCCCTCTCAAAATTCATATGTTGAAATCTTAATGCCCAATGTGAAGGTGTTAGGAGTTATTAAAAGGGATAGGGAGGTGCTTAAGTCACGAAGGTGGTGCTCTCATGAATTGGATTGGTGCTCTTGAGCTCACTAGCCCCTTCCACCATGTGAGTACACGATCCGAAGTCTGGGACCTGGAAGGAAGCCCTACCTTGGCCATGGTGGTACTCTGATCTCAGACTTCCAGACTCCAGAACTGTGAAAAATAAATTTCTATTTCTTATAAGCCACCCAGTTTGTGGTATTTTGTTATAGCAGCCTGAACGGACTAAGACAACACGGAACATTTACTTGTGATTTTGAGCTGAACTGGGACTGCTGGTGGTTCAATTAAAGAAAAAAAATGTTCAGTACTGTCTGTTCATGCAAAGACTTACATCAGGAGGCAAGGTCATCATTATTATCACAATCTACGTCAGTTTTGGGGACACCTTGACTCAACGACTACAGCCACACTGCTTTCAGCTAGATCTACGGTGTTTACTCTTTTGGGCTGACTCAAGCTTGACTTACACTTTTTGTCAAGGGGTGCACCTATCTAAGGTCATTTGCTTCCCATTGTCATGACAGCATCTCTTAAATATCACTTGGTTTTAATGTACAGACTGGAGGGGTTTTCCAGGGTAGCAGCCCTGACCACAAGAACTTATCTAGATGTATTTGGGTCATTTCTCATTCTCCAGTGGGTGACCTTCATCAGTATTTTTGATACAATTCTCCCCAGGAGCCTCGGAATACTAAGCAAACTGTCATTTATGGACAAAGCATTATTTATCTTAGAACAATCTCCTTAAGAAGACCAAAGCTCCCTTAGAGCACATAAGACCCCCCTGCCCAAAACCCTGAGACATTATTTTGGATAAAGAGTTCAAGGAAGGCCGCAGTGAGGAGATATTTTAGAAAGATCTGATTAAAGTATGAAAATGAACCATGTTGGTATCTGGGAGAAGTGTGATCCAGAAAGGAAAAGAGCAAGTTCAAGGGTCTTGAGGCAAGAGCTCGCAGGGTATATCAGAGGAACAACAAAGAAAGTGGGACTGGAATGGTGTGAAGGGAGAGCCGTGTGGCAGGCAATTGTTAATTCCAATACAATGTCTAAAGGATGAACTATCAAAATATCAATCATCATGAAGTATGAGTCATGATTACACTTCAATATTCATCCATTAGAAAGTCATAACGTTGTATGTTTTTTCATATTTATTCACTCATATCCTCTCACTCTTCCCTGTTTTACCTTCTCTGTCTCCTTCTCTTTTACTTTTCCTCTTTGGTCTTAACCTTTAACCCTAGTAGGGGATTACGCTTTATTAAGTTTAATATTTATGGTGTGTTTGCTCAGAGCGTTAAATGCACTTTGTTCCAATACTAAAAATGGAAAGAATATGCCCACTTCCTTTTGAGAATGTGGAAGAAGATGTCAGGAGATGCAACGGTTAACACGTATGTGAAATCGAGAATGATTATATTGGCCGCTGAGTAAACAAAGAAAAGGAGACAGCTCTGCTCTCTTATTGTAATTGCAAATTTATTTTTTATAGTTTCTACAGTTTCTATTTTCCTTTAAACTGCCTTAATCTGTCTTCCTGCTGTGACCTATTTCCAGTAATGCATATTCAGTATAAAAATAGTAGATCAAATCATATCAGAATTCAAGCTACTCCTTGTCGTGCAGAAACATGTACTTCTACATAACACTGAAATCACTTTCCCTCATACTAATTATTTAATTTCCATAAAACACTGAGAGTATTCTGCCATTAAGTCTTCACATTTAAAACTTGTTTTGTAATATTTTAATAGTTCTTTTAAACAACATAGTGAGGAAATACACTTACTATTTTATAGATCCAGCAATTGAGCTGTTGGAAAGTTAAAATATTAATCTAAGGCCATACAATGAGGTTATGTTTATGCTTATAACCAGAGTGTCATTTCAGTTCAAATGAGAGTTGACTGAATGAAAAATTAATCAGTCAAACTGACATGACCAAAATGATCAACTGTTAGGATTGACCATTCCAGGCTGCTATTTCTCAAACTGTGGCCCACAAATTGTCTGCATTGAAATCTCTACAATGTTGATTAAAACACAGATTCTGCTTCTTACCACAAATCTACTAATAAAAAGATTTCCAGGGCTAGGGCCCAGGACTCTGCATTTTAAACAAGTATCCCAGATGATTCTTGTAGATGCTAAAGTTCGAAAATTATAGTTGTTAGCAAAGTGCAATTAAGGTATTTCTTGAACTTCACTTTTTGGGAAAGTAACATTATAATAAGACCTGGGGGTCTAGTATCCAGTCAGGTGGAAATTACTGATGCTACGTAAGCCGTGGAGGAGTGAAGCAGAGCTTGCCAAAGGTTTAATAATTCTGGATGTTCTTTCAGACATTAAATGCAGCTCTTCAGGCTTCCTGCAGAAATCTGAAAATGTTCTCTTTATTTGGATTTCATATATGTAACAAATTGTCCCCAAGGAGCCAAACTGTGGTGTACATATATGTGTATGGGTAATTAAGGAAAAATAAAGTTCTGTAAACTATTTAATTTTTTGTGTGTTTCAACTATTTAATAAGACCACAAAATGTAAAAAACAGAGATGATTTCACTTTTTCCTTAAGGAACATCCAATGCAATTTCCCCAGTAATTGAAGAATACTTCTGACAACATCTTACCGGTAGTAAGAGCTAATAACAACTGCAACAGTAACACTAACGTGTACCCTGGTCTTACATGAAAAGTGTGTATCATACTTCACAATGCAGCCCATTCCACTGTTTTACAGTTCAAATTATTAGGAAATGCTTTGTTATATTAACCTAAATTTGATTGCTTATGATTTTCACGGTACTCTGGTGGCAAACAGAAAATGCTAATTTCCTCATCACCTCTCAGCTGGAGTATTTCCACCACAGGCTCACTCCCACCCAATTTTTCAGACAATGCTGACCAAGACAGGAATTATATTAACAGCCACAGTCCCCAACAAATGGTCAAACATTACTGCTGCAACTATAGCTGTGAAGTGCAGTAAGTCTGTGATGAGTCCTAGATATCCTAGACCACTTGTTCAAAACCTTTTAGCTCACATCCTTTTTATCTCCACTGAAGCTTCTTGTCCTCATTAGGATGTCTGTTGCCTTCATACCTCTCATGCTCTCTCTCTCTGTTATTCTTCCTCCTAAGTTTACTTCTTCTCTTAGCTAAACTGGACATATTCAGTGTACCAATTCTTTCTCTTACCAGGATATTCACAATTCCCTACCTTGAATCAATACAACGATCTTCTTTTTAACTCAGGTAAGCAATCACTGCCAATTTAGAATTCTACTGCCTGATGCAAAAATCGCTTCAATTACCATATTCACCATAAAAATTCCTTTGTTTACTCATTTGTACACTCATTCAATAAATCTTTACTGACTACCTACTCAGCATCTAACATGCCTGAGGCAGACCTCTGTATATTATCGGATTCTCCTGCCCATCACTTCCTTTTTCAGCAAATGACTTAGACTTCTTTGCAAAGAACATTGATGGTAGCATGAATCCTGCTAATTCTATCCATTCCCCCCAACCTATCACCATAAATTTAAATACAGTTATTTCTGTTTTTAAAATGAGAATTTGTTCCAACACAATTGACACATTAAGAAACAATTTAAGCATAGCAAATTTTATGTTTGCTAATGCACGATTTCATTCATGAGAAACACCAGGTAAGCACAGAAAGCTGCACTAAGTTGAACAGAGCTGCACTGAAATAAATGAAATGCACCCATGAACACACCTCGAACATCTATCAGCTCAGTCTCCCCATTGTGTTATAA
Organism: Aethalodelphis obliquidens; assembly: GCF_003676395.1. Classification (NCBI taxonomy): domain Eukaryota; kingdom Metazoa; phylum Chordata; class Mammalia; order Artiodactyla; family Delphinidae; genus Aethalodelphis; species Aethalodelphis obliquidens. Next base: position 31,601,802 of record NW_020837945.1, read on the forward strand.
GCCACACCCATCCACATCTGGCATTGCTACTTTTAGGCCAAAGTTAGCTAAACCTCCTTCCGCCACTTCACAATAACTCTCAAGCTGCCACCCTTCCAAAATCTACTTCTACAAGTAAATTTCTTTTTTTTTTTTCAAGGTAAATCTGTCATATTTATCGTAGTGTCTTGTGGGATGGTCAGTTTTATGTGTCAGCTTGGTTAGGCCACGGTAGTTGGTCAAACAGAAGTCTGGACATTGCTATGAGGTATATTTCAGCTAACATTTGTATCAGTAGACCTTTAGTAAAGCAGGTTACCCTCCATAATGTGGGTTGGCTTCAACCAATCAACTGAAGGCCTTAAAGGAAAACAAACTGAGGTTCCCGAGCCAGAGAAAATTTGGCCTCCAGACTGTCCTAGAACTTGAGTTGCAACGTCAACTTTTCCCTGGTTCTCTGGACTGCCATCCTGCCCTGCACATTTTAGACTTGCCAGTCTTCTAACAGAGAGACAGAGACAGAGAGAAACAGATAGATAGATATATACTATTGGCTCTGTTTCTCTGGAGAATCCTGACTAATATGGCTGGTGACTCTTAGGAACATATATGAAAGATTACATCGACCTGACTGCATCTCTGAACTCATTCTTATTGTTTTCCAGCCATTTCCAAGAACTGGACACTTCTTTTGTATCAGACAAACTTTTTCTTCTCTGTTCTATATTCCATCTCTTCCTATTTCCACTGGAATCTTGCCATTTCACTTTTTCTTCTTTCCTATCGTGTTTCTCTCTTTCTTTGTAGTTCCTTTCCTTCATAATGTAAGCTCAGACCACAAGGGCCAGAAGTTGGAGAGGAATGGAGAGCTATTAGGATAGTTTTATCTTAGCTCATAGAAGATAATAATGTTATAAAAGCAAAAATAAACAAATGAGACCTAATCAAAATTACAAGCTTCTGTACATCAAAGGAAACCACAAACATAATGAAAAGACAACCCACAGAATGGGAGAAAATATTTGCAACTGATGCAACAGACAGGGATTAATTTCCAAAATATACAAACTGTTCATACAATGCAATACCAAAAAAACAAACAACCCAACTGAAAAATGGGCAGAAGATATAAATAGACATTTCTCCAAAGGAGACTTACAGATGGCCAATGGACACGTGAAAAGATGCTCACTAATTATTAGAGAAATGCAAATCAAAACTACAATGAGGTACCACCTCACACTGGTGAGAATGGCTATCATTAAAAAGTCTACAAATAACAAATATTGGAGAGGTGGGTGGAGAAAAGGGAACCCTCTTACACTGTTGGGGGGAATGTAAACTGGTGCAGCCATTACGGAAAACAGTATGGAGGTTCCTCAAAAAACTAAAAATAGGTTTGCCATAAGATCCAGCAATCCCACTCCTGGGCACATACCTAGACAAAACTGTAATTCAAAAAGATACACGCACCCCTAAATTCATAGCAGCACTTTTTACAATAGCCAAGACATGGAAACAACTTAAGTGTCCATCAACAGATGGATGGATAAAGATGTGGTACATATATACAATGGAATATTACTCAGCCATAAAAAAGAATGAAATGATTCCATTTGCCACAACATGATGGACCTAGAGATTACCATACTAAGTGAAGTAAGTCAGAAAGACAAAGATGAATACCAGACGATATCACTTATATGTGGAATCCAAAATATGACACAAATGAACACATCTACAAAACAGAGACAGACTCACAGGCATAGAGAACAGACTTGTGGTTGCCACAGGGAGCGTCGTGGGGGAGGGATGGATTGGGAGTTTGGGATTAGCAGAGGCAAACTAGTATATATAGGATGCATAAACAACAAGGTCCTACTGTATAGCACAGGGAACTGTATTCAATACGCTGTGATAAACCAGAATGGAAAAGAATATGAAAAAGAGTATATATAGGTATAACTGAACCACTTAGCTGTACAGTAGAAATTAACACAACAGAAATTCTTCAGCTTTAGCTCCTTAATGATCTCTCCTCTGAACATTTAAAACTTTATAAACCTAAAGGTCATAGAGTCAAATGTCTTCCAAACAGTATGATGGGAAGTTCTGCTTTCTCAATGTACTCATCACTTCCACTACAGCAACAACATTTTCAGTGTTGATAAGTGTACCATTCGGCCACAACGTGTAGCACAGCGGACCCTGATGATGCCAATGAACTCTTCATGGTTTCTTAATATAGCCCACTGGGTTTATGTGGAATCAGCAAATTAGAAAATTACTGTAACATTTAGTTGTATTAATTCCCTCCAGGCTGATTCAATGGCATATAGAGCAAGATGAGATTTCCATGTGACACAATCAACAGTCACAATGAACTGAAAAAATCAAATTACCCTAAACCTTAAAACTCCTAAAATTGATTACTACCTTCCTCAGCTATGCTATTTTCTTCAATGAAAATAATAAATACTTCTTAGCTACCAAATCCATAAAACATCTTTCATTTCTCGCTGAGTGAATTTTCTTTCTAAAGAACAACTGCATATAATGCTGAACAAAAATAACAAAAACTGGATTTGAACCCTGGCTTTACTATTTACTAGCTGTGTGACCTTGAACAAGTTACTTAAATGATCTGCGTCTCTTTCTTTATGGATAAAATAGGGAAAAAAATACTTATTTTTAGGGTGGATGGAGGATACAAAGCAAATATGTATTTTAAGTACCTAATACAGAGATTGGTATTTATTATGTACAAAATAAAATAGCAGAGTCTTTATAATGCTCAAAATATAAGTACATACTATATTTGTATTGTAAAATCATTTACAAAATCAGTGTATGCAATCTGACGTATACGTCAAAGGAAAACATTGTTACTTTCTCTCATAAAATCAACATATGCATATTTTAAAATTTTCACAGAATTCAGAAGTGAATATGAGAAATAAAAGAAACTCTGTTTATATCATTCTCAAGACGATAACCACTATTAACGATTTGCTAAAAATGCTGTCAGATATTTTTATGAGTACATTTTCTGCTAAAAAGGGAGCCACGTTATAGGTATTATTCTGTAACTGGTTTTCACTTAATTTGTAAGAAAAATTTCCTAGTCACTTAGCCATCTCTAATAGCAACTGAGTACTTATTTGTGTTTATCACATAATTCAGGAAGAACTTCTGTCTTTGTAACCAGTGCAAGAATCCTAGGAAGAGAGAAAAGGCAGCCTTTGCTAAGAAAATGCTACAATAACCCCACTGTAAGATGGAGAGTGGCATCCTGGCTGTCAGGCTGGCAACTGGAAGTCCAGAGGAAAAGGGCATCTCCCCTCCCTGAGGAGGGAGGAGAACATGGATGCCCTGGAGAGGTGAAGAGTGAAAAAGGCCAGATGCAAAGAGGGAGGAGCTAGCAGAGCTAAGGGGTGTGTATGTGCGTGCGTGCGTGCGTGCGTGCGTGTGTGTGTGTGTGTGTGCGCGCGCGCGCTGGGAGGGGGGAGTACACAGAGGAGACCTGCCTAGCAATGTGGAGATGTGGCAGAGAAGAAAGGAGAGACATGGAATGTTTCAGTAACTCATAGGAATGTTTCAGTAACTCATAGGCCCTGTGAAGTAAAACTAAAAATAGCATAATGTGCTTTATATGATTATTTTGTTATGGTAACTGGAAAAGGGATTGGTGAAGGGTGGGAAAAATGATAGCCATATGTATATTGGGGAGGGGAGTTGATATCTGGATAATCAATTGAAAGAGTATAATTTATTTAAGTGATGTCAAATAGATGACACATCAGTCAAAAAGAGTCCTTAAGAAGGACACTTTGAATATGTATCTTTGCATTTACTTCTCCCATTGGTTTATTAGGTTTACATAGCTAATTGACACACTTATTGACCTGTAAGTCAGGTTATATACCTTTCCTACTATCCAAGAATTCCCGAAGATGTTCAACCTCTTTCTTCCTATAAGAATTCCATTCTAAATAAAAAGTTCATTCTTTGTTTCCCAAATATATCATGAAATTTTTTATCTTTGAATTTCTTACTCATAGTTAACCAAACATTTATGAATATAAATTTTATGAATTTCTATGAAAGCAATGAATTTAAATTCTATACTTTCTTAAAACTTAAGCTTAAGATTTATTATCTCCATGAGTCCATAATGATTTCTTTCTTCTCAAATTCTTTATCACTTGTCACTTGCTACCCCTTCATTTGGGGTGCTTGTCATATTGTACACATTTCCTGTCTGCAAAACTGGACCATGAAGTTAGAAATGCCATCTCATCGACGGGACTTATTTTAGTACTCATTCAATGAAAGGCTACCATAAATATTTATCTTAAAACACTCATATTTTGAATTTCATATTTAATAATTTCATACGTAAAGGATTTCAAAAAGGAACCATATCCTCAAATTGCTGAAACTTTATGATTGCCCCCAGAGAAAATTTCTGAGTTGAATAATAGTTTGCATTTTGTTCCACACAATTCCTGTTACAAATTCAGGTTCTGAAAATAATGATTAAGAGACAGTTAATAATAACTGTATATTTACTACCAGAGACTATTCTTAAATCCTTATATAATTATTATATTTAATCCTTACAACAGCCAGTGAGATACGCAATACCATTTACTGAAATTTATTGTTGAATATACTAAGGATTAAAATATTATAAATAACATACCTAAGAATATACAGCTAGTAGGTAGTAGAGTTGGGAATCAAATTCAAGAGTGTTTGACTCTAGTTTTAAACCAGTATTGCAACTAAGCTTAAATTGAACTACACTTCTTAAAGAGCTTGTGTTGACTCATTCTTCAAATAATTTTTTAGATTAATTTGCCCTAATAAAATAAGAGGCTGAAGTTAGTTTTGCTTTGTGAGTTAATATAATGAAGCAATATCCTCTTGAAAATCCTCTAGGATTTAAAATAAACTCTAGGTAAAAGGCAGACAAATTAGCATAACATTCATATTAATGCCTCCCAAAGTGTGTTACACAAGAAGTCAATTCTTTGGAATCTATGCAGTGCTAGATATATTATTTTCAAAGGGGTTTTGGTTACTCATTATGGTGATGGATGACTGTGATGAAAATATCAACATATGTCTAAGTTTTTCCTTCAGTATTTCTCCCATAAATATAACATAGTGATATAGAATGAAGATTATTTAATGAGACAAGCAATGGGATTATTTGCAGTGGTTGCAAGTAAATCTGATTTTCAAATCGTAAAGTGTGACATTCCTCATGATATTACCTACTGATTTTATTTGACCTTACTATTGTTAGAATTAAGAAATGTCTGAACAGACAAGAGCCAGTTCAATAGTTTTCAATAAACTGACCGTGCCTCATTATAAAATGATGTATACACCAAAGGGAGGCAATTTTCTTAAGGAGAGACAATTTTTTTAATACATATGACTAATGGATTAGATGTAGCAGACCGTCAGTACACAGCCTAGTAGGTGTATAGAATTTGTCATCAGCTATCAAAGCTATACTTAATTATCTAACACACAGATACCTCAAATATGAGAAAATGAGTACAGAAAAATTCAGTCAATTTAAATATATAAGAAAATATTTTGTAGATATAATTCTTTGTACTGTGCTTTGTACTGTGGTTCAATTGTCCTGAACATCACACATAAGTGGGTTGAACTTGAAGGTGCACAAGAGAATAAGTTGAATTATCCACACTTGCAGTTAGCAAAGTTGAGCACATTTTATATTTTACATAAATAAATACTGTATTTCTAAGTAATACATAATATTAAGTTCCAAGGGAGGTTAGGCAAGAGCTAGAAAGTGGCACATCCAGCATATGCAGTATGGCTTCAAGTTCCATACTTGTAAATGCTCTGACGATGCCCCTCCTGAATAAATTTAACCAATTACTGTTCACAGCTCTAGGCCATCCTATATGCTCAAATTATTCAGCCCTCAATTCATTAGAGTCAGAATTCCGCCCCTCTGAACTGTTAGTAAATTCCTAATTGAAAATCCTATGTCTAAGCTCCTGTCTTTGCGCAGCAAATACTCTGGAATATTGGATTTTGAGGAAAGGCAAATCATCTCTAAATGAGTTTCTTCACCATAACCTTGGTCAGATAGGAGACTGGTCAGAGACTCCTTCGAAATGCCAAGTTCATCTTGGAGTAATCAGTTAGAATGTGAGGCGTGGTAGGAAGAGCTATCTAGTGCTTGGGCTGCAATTGACGACTTTCCCACTTTCTAACTGTGTGATCTCAAAGAACTTAACATTTCCTACCTTGGCAACAGTCATAAGTGAAGGGTATGGTCCAATATCTGATAGGCATTAAAACGGCAGCTTCTGTCTCTCAAAGAGTCTCTGTGTTAACAGGGCTGACCTAGGACCAAATTAAGATTAACCCTGAGTCTTTATCATATTCAAATGTCTAATGATTTGAGGATGGATTGATACATATATTTTTCATCTTTCTTATAAAAAGAAAAATTATTCCCTAAAGAATTGATTCTATGATATTAATTTTTGAACAAAGGAATTTATAAGAGGAATGCTTGTTCCTTTAAGCACAAGGAAAACTATAATATAATATAAATCTGTGAAACGTACAAGTTTGTTGAAAAATCATTATTGAGAGCATTTCTCTTTGGCGTCTTGAATCCATGTTAAGTGTACTTTCTTTCTTTTTAAAAATAAATTTATTTATTTATTTATATTTATTTTTGGCTGCATTGGGTCTTCTTGCTGCACACGGGCTTTCTCTAGTTGTGGCGAGCAGGGGCTACTCTTCGTTGTGGTGCGTGGGCTTCTCACTGCGGTGGCTTCTCTTGTTGTGGAGCATGGGCTCTAGGACTGCGGGCTTCAGTAGTTGTGGCACACGGGCTCAGTAGTTGTGGCTCGTGGGCTCTAGAGTGCAGGCTCAGTAGTTGTGGTGCACTGGCTTAGTTGCTCCGTGGCATGTGGGATCTTCCCCGACCAGGGCTCGAACCCGTGTCCCCTGCACTGACAGGCAGATTCTTAACCACTGCGCTACCAGGGAATCCCTTAAGTGTACTTTCTATCTCCAAACAGGAAGCAGTTGTTTAGCCAGGTTTTTCACAACATATATATTCACAAAATGCTGCAGAGTTAGAAACAGTCTCTTCCTTGTGAAAGGAAATGTTAAATATAGTTACTAAGATGAGCCCTGGATCAATACATCAGTATAGTTCAGGTTTCCTGATTTCCAGAAAGATGTGAAGCCTGATGTGAACTAATACATAATTGAAGTTATAAAGAGAAGCCATTGTTACTTAGGGGCATTTTCCTCAGAAAAGTATTGTTTCCTCTCCCACAAATCATGCCTACTATGTAGTTCTGAAAAGTAGCTTTTGCCAGAATATCCTAATGATCAATTTAATCTCTAAAGACCCTTCTTCACCTTTCATTCCTGTTAGTTAAAGTGATTTTATGTGTCAATTTGACCAGGTCACAGGGTCCCCAGATAGTTTATCAAACATTATTCTGGGTGTGTCTGTGAGGGTGTTATGGATGAGATTAACATCTGAATTAGTAGCCTGAGAATAGCAGATGACTCTTCTCCAGTGTGGGTGGTACCCATCGAATCAGCTGAAGGCCTGAATAGAACAAAAAGGTTGACCCTCCTGCAAGTGAGGGAAGTCCTCCAGCCAGATTACATGAGCTGAGACACTGGTCTCTTCCTATCTTCAGATTTGAACTGAAATGTCGCCTCTCCTGGGTCTTGAGCCTGTCAGCTTTCAGACTAGAACATCAGCTTCTCTGGTTCTCAAGATTTTGGACTCAAACTGGAACCACACCATCAGTTGTCTTGGGTCTCCAGCTTGCTAAGTGCAGAGCTTGGGACTTCTCAGCTTCCATAATCATGTGAACTACCTTATAATATTTTTTTTTAATTTTATAATGTATATCTATTTCCTCATATAATTAAAAAAATAATATAATAATAATATAATCCTTATAATTTATATTTATACAATATATATTTCTCCATACATATTATCACCTATTGGTTCTCTTTCTCTGGAGAAGCCTAATACAGTAAGTTATAGATGCATTTAAGTAAACATGGCTACATAACAGAAGAATTTACTTTCATCAGATAACTTGAGATAAAACAGCTCCTTGTTCCCAAATATGAGTTTAATTAATTTGTATTTTTGTCCAATAATGTGATCTTTATTTGGGAAAAAATGTTCCAGTTTAGAAACATTACAATTTATTTATTTATCTCTATGTAGAAATTTATTGAAAGATTGGATTCTTCTTGCCACTCCACTTCAATCAGTTTTTCTCCCTCTTCCCTATCAAACTCAAGGGTCGTCAGGAGTTGCAAAAATGGTTTTTACTATTAACCCAAGAAAAACAGAGAGTTTTGCTCAAATGTACTTAAGAGCTTTTGGAGCTATTGGCTATTTATTAATTCTATGCCCTACCTAAATTATTATAGATCGATAACTACAGTTTAATAAATAGTTACTGAGCCCTCCTTACTTACATATTATGGTCTATAGTAGAAAATAAAGAGAAATTAGACAGAGTGCCCACATTCAGAGGCTGCATTAATCACGGTTCTCTAGAGAAACAGAACCAATAGGTTTTTACTTATTTATTTACTTTTTATGAGGAATAGCTCATGCAATTATAGCGGCTGAGAAGTTGCACCATCTGCCATTTGCAGTTGAAGACCCCAGTGGTGTAATTCAGTCCAAGTCTGAAGATCTGAGAACTAGGGGAGCCAACGGTGTAAATCCCAGTCTAAGGGCAGGAGAAGATAAGATGAGATGTCTTAGCTCAAACAGTGAGGCAGAGGAAAAGGACACGAATTCCTTCTTTCCCTGCCTTTGGTGTCTTTCAGGCCCTCAATAGATTTAATGATGCCAACCTACACTGAAAAGGGCAATCTACTTTACTGAGCTAAAATCTCATCTGGAAGCACCCTCACAAACATACTCAGAAATAAAGTTTAATCTGAACACCCTGAGGCCAGTCAAGTTGATACATAAAATTAACCATCGTAGGAGGCTGAAATAACTTATTACCTAGTCTCTCCTCACTCTCATTTTTATTCAGTCATTTGATTGCTTGATTGTAGTAAGTGTAATAAGTGAATTCACTAAATTCGCAACACATAGAAAGAACCCTCCTTGACACCAAATCCCTAAAGACCAGTTGATGAATATGGGCAAAGGAGGAGGGTCAAGATTTTGTTGCTGAACTGACCTGGGCACCTGCCAATTGTAGAATATACCTGCAATTACCTGGGGAAAATGTGTGCACGATGACTTTCCCACAGGGGCCAGTGGCAGCAAGACTTTCTCTTAGTAAGTTTTTCATCAGTAGACATGAACAAATGGGAAAGAAAAAACTAAGCTGAATTTGTCTTTAAACCATAAGGATTTTTATTTTATCCTTTTTCTTTTATAACCTTGTTTTTGTTTCTTTACTCTTGGCTCTTTATATTGTCTTGGTACCTGTTACAAAATTTATGTGTTACATCTAAAAGTGTTACGAGTCAGATTCCAGGTTCTAAAGGATGACTGTGGTCTGCATAGCAGAGTGGTGAAGTACAAGGGCTTTCTAGTCAAATGAACATGTATTTGAAAGACGATTCTACTTTTTTTTACAGGTAAACCTATACTTAGGTTTCTAAATTAAGATTGGAATAAAAATATTACTAACCTCAGGATTGTGGCAAAAACTACATTCAATGATATAAAAGGCGATGGGGTCATTCTACATACCGGTTATTCTCTGATTGTAGGAGGGGTGAGATATTATCCCCTAGTAGAGTGTTCAGAAGGTGCAGAGAGGGGATGAGTGACTTATGTAACTTCAGTTGCCTTTCTCCCTTTGAAATTTCATGCCTTAGACTCTCATTTCTACATTATACCAACACAAAGATAGGGCTTCAGATAAACACCATACCTAAATAATATTTAGTTACTTATTCATTTTCTGGATAAGACTAATTGAAAGAGAATAAAATTCATTTAATCCTTAAAAACACAGTTAATGTCACTGTTTGCAGATGACATGATACTATACATAGAGAATCCTAAAGATGCTACTAGAAAATGACCAGAGCTAACCAATGAATTTGGTAGAGTAGCAGGATACAAAATTAATGTACAGAAATCTCTTGCATTTTTATAAACTAATGATGAAAAATCTAAAAGAGAAATTAAGGAAACACTCCCATTTACCACTGTAACAAAAAGAATAAAATACTTAGGAATAAACCTACCTAGGGAGACAAAAAAAACCTGTATGCAGAAAACTATAAGACAATGATGAAAGAAATTAAAGATGATACCAAGAGATGGGGAGATATATCATGTTCTTGGATTGGAAGAATCAATATTGTGAAAATGACTATACTACCCAAAGCAATCTACAGATTCAATGCAATCCCTATCAAACTACCAATGTCATTTTTCACAGAACTAGAACAAAAAATTTCATAATTTATATGGAAAGACAAAAGACCCTGAATAGCCAAAACAATCTTGAGAAAGAAAAATGGAGCTGGAGGAATAAAGCTCCCTGACTTCAGAGTATACTACAAAGCTACAGTAATCAAGACAGTATAGTACTGGCACAAAACCAGAAATATAGATCAATGGAACAGGATAGAAAGCCCAGAGATAAACCCATGCACATATGGTCACCTTATCTTTGATAAAGGAGGCAAGAATATACAAAGGAGAAAAGACAGCCTCTTCAATAAGTGGTGCTGGGAAAACTGGACAGCTACATGTAAAAGAATGAAATTAGAGCACTCCCTAACACCATACACAAAAATAAACTCAAAATGGATTAAAGACCTAAACGTAAGGCCAGACACTGTAAAACTATTAGAGGAAAACATAGGCAGAACACTCTATGACATAAATCACAGCAAGATCCTTTTTGACCCACCTCCTAGAGAAATGGAAATAAAAACAAAAATAAACAAATGGGACCTAATGAAACTTAAAAGCTTTTGCATAGCAAAGGAAACCATAAACAAGACGAAAAGACAACCCTCAGAATGGGAGAAAATATTTGCAAATGAAGCAACTGACAAAGGATTAATCTCCAAAATTTACAAGCAGCTCATGCAGCTCCATATCAAAAAAACAAACAACCCAATCCAAAATGGGCAGAAGACCTAAGCAGACATTTCCCCAAAGAAGATATACAGATTGCCAACAAAAACATGAAAGGATGCTCAACATCACTAATCATTAGAGAAATACAGATCAAAACTACAATGAGGTATCACTTCACACTGGTGAGAATGGCCATCATCAAAAAAATCTACAAACAATACATGCTGGAGAGGGTGTGGAGAAAAGGGAACCCTCTTGCACTATTGGTGGGAATGTGAATTGATACAGCCACTATGGAGAACAGTATGGAGAACAGTATAAAACTACAAATAGAACTACCATATGACCCAGCAATCCCACTATTGGGCATATACACTGAGAAAACCATAATTCAAAAAGAGTCATGTGTCACAATATTCATTGCAGCTCTATTTACAATAGCCAGGACATGGAAGCAACCTAAGTGTCCATTGACAGATGAATGGATAAAGAAGATGTGGCACATATGTACAATGGAATATTACTCAGCCATAAAAAGAAACAAAATTAAGTTATTTGTAGTGAGGTGGATGGACCCAGAGCCTGTCATAAAGAGTGAAGTAAGTCAGAAAGAGAAAAATAAATACCGTATGCTAACACATATATATGGAATCTATAAAAAAAATGGTTCTGATGAACCTAGGGGCAGGACAGGAATAAAAACACAGACATAGAGAATGGACTTGAGGACATGGGGAGGCGGAAGGGTAAACTGGGATGAAGTGAGAGAGTAGCATGGACATATACACACTACGAAATGTAAAATAGATAGCTAGTGGGAAGCAGCCGCAGGGAGATCAGCTCGGTGCTTTGTGACCACCGAGAGGGGAGGGATAGGGAGGGTGGGTGGGAGGGAGATGCAAGAGGGAGGAGATATGGGAGTATATGTTTATGTATAGCTGATTCACTTTGTTACACAGTAGAAACTAACACAACATTGTAAAGCAATTATAGTCCAATAAAGATGTTTTAAAAAAAAACCAACACAGTTAAACAAGTTTTCTACCTTCATTAAATACACTATCCTAAAACAATCTCAGAGGTAAGTTAGCATACATAAACAAAACCACAATTTTAAAAAAAACCTATTCTAATCAAATGTAATAATAATCCAAGATATCTTCATCTAGTTCAACAATATACAGGAGGACTAAAATCTACCAAAAAGAGCAAAAAGACAGCTCTGAATAAGGGCTTCTGCCATATCTACCTACATCATAGATATCCTTAAGGTGAAGGGATCAGGGGGTGGGGGGAATCTGGCGAGAAGCCAGGAAAGGGAAGGAATGCCAATGTTTTTACTCATATATCAAATCTGACTCTCAGAGTGTAATGGAGAATAAATGATTCACTTGTCATCTGATTGACAGTTGACAACACCACGGTAAGATCTGTCAGCTCAGGGCTGGGAATGAGAGTGTCTGGCAATTGGGGAGAATGGGGGGAAATCCCTTAAGACGAAAGCTTTTGTTTTTGGAGCAGACGGCACTGAGTTTTCTAAATGTTGCACTGCAATTATAGCAAAGGTTTTAGCCTACATGGTCTGATACTATAGTTGGGTGAAATCTGGGGGGACATCCTATAGAGAAACTATGGAAAAGAGTAAAAGGAAGGCATGGGGCATATGGCAGATAAAGTGGCCAAATGAAGACCAGACAAGATAGATACATGCAAAGACAAACATTATTTTAAAAGTTTTGCATACCTGGCTTTTTTCAGGTGCAATTATTATATAAGTGTAACTAAAATAATCTAACATGGAATTATTTTTCCTTCTTGCTATACATTCATTCATACCATTTCTATGACTGTTTAATCATAAGAGGTGGAATACCAACTGCATGGATACAAATGCCACTCTGAACAAACTGAACCTGTGCTGAAAAAATATCTACCCCTGGACTTTTCAGGTGTGTCCTTCCCTCTAAAAGAAATTAAGTAGCAAATCAGAGCAAGACTTACATGATTGAAGATCCCACTGACCTTTTAAATCCTGACAATTTGATCTTTTCTGGGTATTTCCAATGGCACTATCACTATTAGTAACCTATTAGAGTTATGTTTTATACTTCGTTCTTAGACTCTGTGTCTGACATTTTTCTCTTTAATTTCTAACCAACAGAAGGCCCATAAAGAATGTTAGGAGAAAGGTAGCTCTCCTCTGAGACTTGGCATTAGAAGAAAAGGTCTGTTTTCGGGTCAGCCACTCAGGTAGAATTACTCTCCCAGGGCAGCACTATTTCTCTGAGGGAAGGTGCATCTTCCCCTGTTGCCCTTCCCGGGAGTAATGAGATACACAGGTCTGCAGCGCCAGCCACCTTTTGGGCTCACCACCTAGTTTATCCAGGGGAAGTTTACTATGGGAGGAACCACAACTACAAAAAGGGAGCTACTCTGATTTAGATGGTGCTGAAACAAAGGCGAGGGCTTCTCCCTCCTGTCTCATTTGATCATTTTTCATGCTTTACCTCTGCTTCTAGGCGCCAATTTATCTTTTTTTCCCCCTACAGGCTGTGCTTTAAGTGTTTTCAGTTCTAACTGTAACGTGTCTTTGAACCAAGGAGATTTACTTCTCTCCTGGTTCGTTTCTTCCTCTCATTTCTGTTTATTTTCTCCCTGGCTCTTACAGCTTTCCCCTTGATAATGTGAGTGCTGCCTCTATATTTTCATCTCTCCTCATCTCCTGCCTGTGAACTCCTTTAATAAGAAGTGTCTAGTGTAGTAGAGACAGGGGGATTTGGCTGAAAGATCAGGCTGTGTGACCTCTGGCATGCCAATTAACTCCTTTAAACAGCAGATTTCTCTCTCTAAAATGAGGATGTTAGATTCAATTATCTCAGTGATCATCCCACCTCTAATTTACCGGGATTTCGTGTGTTCTCACTGTGCTCAGTCTATCATGCAAGCTCAGTTCATGTGAATTTGTTTCCTATTGCTGCTGTAACAAATCACCACAAATGCAATGGCTAAAACAAGACAAAAATTCATCATCTCATAGTTCTGTAGAGCAGAAATCCAACATGGTCTCACTGTACTAGTATCAAGGTGTTGCCTGGGCTATGCTTCTCCCTGGAGACCCTAGGGGAGTAGCTTTCAAGAATTCAAGTGACCAGATTGGGCACATTTTGACAATTCAAGATAATCTCCTGATTTCAATGTCAGGAGACATTAACCTTAATCACCCCTGCAATGCCCCTTTTGCCACGTAAGGTGACATATTTACAGGGTGTGGGCACCTTGGGGGGCCATTATCCTGCCTACTACAGCATGTCACTTGCTAACAGAAGCATTTTATGTCTGGTAGCACCAAATGAAGCCAAAGCAATCAGATACCTCTTCCCTTTTCTGCTTTTCTTGTTTCAGAAGGCATCCTGGAATGGCCCAACTCATCCTCAAACTATCAGTGTCTAGAGTATCTACTTCTGAAGCCGTCCCACACTGTCTTTCAGATTAGCTCTTCCAAGAATCCCCATTCCTGCCTAGAGCTGTCCTGAATCTCTACGGTCCCTGCTCAGATTCACAGTGTGCTGCTAAATATATTCCAAGGACTGCCTCTTCTGTACCATCTTGTCAATATTCCAAATTAGCTTTCCATTATTGGTTTCTGCTCCTTTTGATCTTTGGTCACTCTAAGTGGCTGCTGCTTTCTGATGATATACTCTATGTCCCTAATGGGGACAAACCTTGACACTCAAATTTTGGTTTCCTGATGGGCTTCTAAACCCTTGAATAAAAACAGCAATTCTTACCTAGCCCTCTAAACTTTCTCTTTTGAGACTCCTGCACCAGCCATGCACTCTTTAATCCTTTCCAGTTGTCATTATCAGTTTCTGGGCCAACTTCATGGTTGATGGACCAAAGCAATCACACAGGGTCTCCCATTCAGAAGAGGCCTGCATGCTAAGGATATAAAGCTGTTTGTTCGCCATCTTACAATTTTTAATAACTCCATTTTGGATTTATATTTTGTTAGTAAAGTCTGGTGGTGCAACTGAAGCATGTACTGCTGGCTTAGAGCCTCGGCTCACTGATATGCTGATTCCTGCTGCTTCTCTACCTCCCTGGGATGGGTTCTCTGCCACCTGCTCCCCCATCTCTGACCAGTCACTTGTACCATCCTTCTCCCCTGGCAGAGCCTGGATGTGGGCAAAGAGAGAGTTGACGTCAGAGCCCAGTTGTAGGGTGGAACCCTGGACAACAATGAGGACCTGCAGTGGCCCAGCCACTAATCCTGCCCAAGGAAAGGTGACTTTCCTTAGCAAATAAAAAAACACCATGACAGGTAAAGTAAGAGACAGCAAAAAAAAGGAAAAAACATTTCTTTCCTGCTTTTTGGACATGGTACCCTGCATTTTCATCTTGTACCAGGCTCCACAAATTATGTAATTTGCCCTAATATTTTAGCTCAAGATTTCTGAATTTGAGCACTTTTGACATTCTGGACAAGACAATTATCTGTTGAACGTTACTGTCCTCTAAGTTGCAGAGTATATAGAAGTATCCCTAGCCTCTACCCACTAAATGCCAATAGTACCCCCTCTGAGTTGTGGCAACCCAAATGCTCCCTGGGAGGAGAGTAAAACTGTCCCAGTTGAAAATCACTGGTTTGGTTTCTGGAAACTTAATTCTCACTTTTGAGCTTCCTGTTTGATGAAAGTGCTGATATCTATGCTCTAAACTTTAAGTCAAACTATTCTTATTATCAAATATTGAGTAACATCACAGGTTCTAGAATCCAGCCTGGATTTGAAACCTAGTTTTGACCTTGATTAGTAGTATTACTGTGAGCAAGTTACTTAATCTCTGCAACCTAGTTTTCTGACCATTAATTAAAAACAATAGTAATAACAGTAACTACAACAAAAGTTTGTTGTGAGAATTAAATGACATAATGTATGTAAAATTCTTAGCACAGTGCTTGGATTGGCATGTAGTGAGTAATCAATAAGTGATATTATTATTATTGTTATTACTATTAGAATCAACTCCATCAGTCCTAGAAAACTTGACACTGCTGGTTCCTTGGAAGTAAAAACTTCTTCCTTTCATTGATTTTCATTGACCTGTTCATTGTTCAGCACAATCACTAGTAGTTTTGTCCTTAGATAACATCGGTCTTCTTTGTTTATTGTTCTAAGCTAATTTTAGAAGCTTTCGTAGAGGTCATGGGGTCCTGATAGCAGAAGCCAACATAGTTGTGTGATTTCTTTCCTGCAGGGCAGCCCAAATGCCATCTCATCACGTTTTATTCCATTTGAATCTCCTGCAGAATTGCTGTTTACATTGTGAGGGCTGACTGCAATTCTCAGGTCATTTACAGAGCAGAAACTGGCTGAGACCAGTCTAGTGAGAGTCTTTCCACTTCATCCATCAGTCTCCTCTGATTCTCTCAGAGGGCTCCTTCAAAAGCCTCCAATCCCAAGAAAGGCCACTTTCGTAAGATAGTAATTCAAATCATATGAAAGCAATTGGCTGTTACTTTCAAAAGGAGAAAATGTTGATTTCCTCACATGCATAATAATAACCAATAAAAATCATGCTGACAAAGCCTATGTGATGGCTGAAGGAAGAACCTGCGAGGATATAGCACAAGAAAAATCCTCTTACAAATTACACCAGTTACAGATATGCAGAAAGTTAAAACTAATAGTGACTTAAAGTAACATTCCTCAGATAAAGCTGCAATAACATATCATTCCTATAAAAGTAAATATTTGGATTAAATATAGACATCATCATCTTTACACATGCATACACACAATGTAATCTCGAATCTTTTGCATAAAGCATCATTATTTAGAGCAATAAAAGCTTCAGCTCCTTCTTTCTGGCTTTTTTAGGCCAAATAATAGGCTGGAAGTTATTCAGACTGACCGAAGCACTAAGTCATTTAAGGAAGTACCTTGAATCAATTGCTCATGTTCAAGTTCCTTGAACATTTTTTTCCAACAAATTGAGGTTTTAAAAAAAGGAAAACTTTCAACTCAATAAAACAAACTGATTTGGCTAATCGCTTAATCTCCTGAATGGTTTACTATTATATTCATAGAAGGAGCAGAGGTTTTGTTAAACATGTTGGCAGGTGGATTCAGCTGAGATTTGTGTGTCCATAGCTCTCTGCACATGACCCATTACTGCACCCACCAGTTTGTACTCTAATTATGTGATCAATGTCCATCTGCTGCACTGGACTGTCATCTCCTTATGCCAAAGTGCCTGGCATAGGTTAGACCTCAAAACATATTCACTAATTTGTGAATTGTCTATGCTTCAACAATTTCCACCTGGTTGAATATTAAAAAAAAACAATATTAATGTAAATAGTAAAAAAATGGAAAAAATCAAAGGACTATAATGAAAAAAATCAAAGGGCCGTAGATAAGTCATATACCTCTTATTTTGAAACTGCTTATAAACTCACTTGAAATGAGGATATACAGTTCAGATTTTTTTTAAAGCACTAATACAGAAACACAGAAATCATTTTTCCTTTCGAAACATAAGAAGAAATTTGATCATGAACCAAAATGCTTGAATGGAACTGAAATATGCTTTTTACCTGCTGTTAAAGAATGAGCCTATATCTTAAAAATTAGAATGCAAAATTAGAAACCTCTTATTATTAAAAAAATTATACTCATCTTGGTTGTATTTTGGGTAAGAACTTTTTCAAAACAGATGACGTTCCCTTCATAACCTAAAATGTTTCATGCATACTCATTTAGATTCCTAAGAGGATCTCATTATCTCATCCAAAAAAGAATTAATGATCCTTAATGGTTTCCAATGACACTTTGTCTTTGTCCCTTTCTCAACTGTGCAGATGACTTTAAGCATACAAATGTTCCTGCTCATGCTTTGACCTCTAAAGTCTCTTGCATGATCACAGGATTAAAAAGAAATCATTTTTCCTACACTGACATGAATTTTGCATTCTTCTTTTACTCGTGTTTAAAAAAATGTACCTGGGCTTACTTTATACATTTGTACCTTATTTTTAGAATTAAAAAACAGCAAAATAAGAAAGGGATACTTGTTTGGTCATAGAGAAAAACAGGGTACTGATTATAAAGGACCCTCTAAGCCCTTATGGGGATTTGAGATCTGTTTCTAAGAGAAAAGGGAAATCACAGAAGAGTTATCAGAAATGAGCAAATCAAACAGACCTGGGTTTAAATATAGCTTCAAGTCCATACAGTTTCCTCAACTCTTCAATGGGCATACAAATAGTAACTCGCTCAATAGATTGTAAGAATGAAGTGAATATAAATGATTTATATTTATATGACACCTAATATGCATGTACACATATTAATATATCCAGTTCAACAGTTTATTTAGAAGTTCATACTATGTGTAAAAATGAACCATTGATGATCGAAAATGATCTGGAGTGGGGAGAAGGCATGATCTGATTTCATTCTTCCTCTCACTCCACTACGTTACAGTAGAGACTCTATCCTGGTCTGATTCTGAAATGAAAACAATGTCTCTCTCTCCAAGTCCTAAATCTTCTGTTCTTGGGTGGTTAAGGGGAGGGAAGACAGGAGACAGCTGTCTGCTTGCATTCCTGGGCATCTGCCTGGATTGAGACGGCATTTCTGGTCTCACACTAGCTGTTTTTATCTACACCTGGCATGTAGTTTCATGGTAGTCTCAGAATGTGTGTGGTTTTCTTTGAGCAGATACATTTTCTTCACTCCCATTCAAAACTGAGTACTCCCTCAGAGAATGGCAGCTACACCTCTGTATGGCCTGACAATGGTCCAACCCCCAAGTCCTCCATGGATGCTGTGTTGCTTTGTTCAGCTGTCACCAAGAAAGTTCAAAAGTTTTTGCTTTTTCCTTTATCCACTGTGCACCTTCCTGTAGAAACATGTCAGCTGCTAAGGTCTTTTTAAGAAACCTGGTGTGAGAAAGGCACTCTTTTCTTCCCAGGCATTCTACACCAAGTTACAAATGACCGGGGAAAAATTTCCCTCCAACTCTCCCAGCTTTGAAATCTTTGGGTAAGAAGCATGAACCGTACTCTAAATTCATACACATCCCTAAAGGGAAGCTATCAAGCTTGCTCAAGAACTTCTTCATCTTGTTCCTCCCTGTTATCATTTGAGTAGGCTTGCAGACTGCAACACAGAAAGCATCCAGCCTAGGGCCAAGAATCCAGTCTTCCCTTCTTTCTGGGATCTCTAATCTCTCTTGATGATTCTCCCTGAGCATAAGTTCCACTGACTAGTGAAAGTGTAGGGGTAGGAGAGGTTAGATATTTTCTCATTGAATAGTTCACTTCCTTGAAAGCAGATGATACCAGATTCTGATTCTCCTCTCCTCTTCCCCACCTGCAGGTACCTCCTTATATGATATAGGAGGGTTAGATGGTAAGGAGAGCAGGGCCTGTTCTGCCTTGTTCTGATGAAAATATGGAGGAGTTTTCCACCTAGTCATTTTTGGAGTAATTGAGCTCCTTCTTCACCTGCAAATGGAATAATCTAGTATGCAGAACAAATATAAAGAAGCAGCTATAATTTGGGTACTGGAAGAGAACAGAAAGGAGTAGGTTGAATTTTTTTAGCTAAAGCAATGGCTCACATCAGAATTAGGATAAACAACAACCAACCAAATGGGAAGACAGGAGCATGCCACCTTAATAATCTGTATTTACTCATTTGGGCTTGTGAACAACTGATTTTTCCAAGGCTGCTTCATTATGTATACAATATAGTCAAGACATTTTAGAGTTAAGGAGTATCATCAAAATCCATATGCAACATTTATTCCCTTTTGCATCACGAAGACATGGATTCCATGTCACAGATGAGACTTTCTTCATCACTTCATTGGCTTTGTTTTGGGAATCCTGCTGCTTACTCATTTAATTGTTGGCATGGCTCCTGCTGAATGCTAGAGCTGTGAGGGTGACAGAGTCATACAAGTCATACATTTTTCTGTTAGAATTGCTTTGTTTTCCTAACAGGAATGAAAGCCAAATCATATATTTTTAAAATATACTTATACAATCATATTTCAATTTCTCTTTTTCTTCATCCTTATTTGGGGCTTTTATTATTTAATTTCTTAATATCTCAATTTGATGACTTGAAACCGTCACTCGCAAACCATGTATTTACAGTTGCAAGTAGTCAGGGAAAGTTACATTTTGTGTTATCCTTAGGCATTATAAATTCCTGAGTGTTATGCAACGCATTGCTAGAATGATTTGCACAACGGGGGGTTCCGTTTTTAATAAAAGTGACTCTTATTTTTAATTATAGCAATTAAGATCTTCTTATTGGCAGGAAGAATACCGCTTTGCAGTCTTAAGGCTTTGTTTCTGCGATTCCACTGCGCTTAGAATATATCCTACCCTTTTGTGTATGGTTATTTCCAAGTCTCAAGATTATTGAACCTAGATTAGTAATATGTAGAAGGCAAATTCTTCAAAATATGTCTGAGGAACAGTTTTTATCTAAATAGGCTCAGTTTCTCATCATATCTTATGAAAAGAAAAGAAAAAGCAGCAATGCCTGAGGAATGAATACGTATCTTTGTGGAAACCTTGGTTGAAAATATTTTGTCACTATAACGTATTGTGAATGGATATTACACTTCAGGTTGGGTACATACTTAAACAATATGTTTTAAACAAACGACATTCATTTTTTTCACTCTCTCTGTGTGGTCCCCTTAAAGGAGAAAACTCATACAGGAATTAAAACTGCCAAAATGCCAAGTCTGTGACAGTTCTATTTCTGCGGTAGACCTAATTAAACCTGAAATTTTCCAATATTTTCACTGACATCATTTATGTTGTAATTAACAATTTTTACTGATAAAGACGGTTGTTTTCAGATGAAGTCTTTTAGCTTGTTGTGTTTAAAACTACAAAACTGAAATAATAAATCTATAATTACGAAAATTTCCTAGCCACTAGTTTGTACATGAGACTGCTCTACATCTGAGCAAAAACAAAAGGTAATTAAACGCAGATGGGAATAAGATTGCAGAATCCTAGAGCACTGCCTAGTGTTTCTATCTTTCTGGTATATTTTAACAATATTTGCAATTTGGCAAGTTATTTAGATGATAGCATTATTCTAAACCTATAAAAAATGCATCTTTTTGAGCAGGTGGCACAGCAAACTACAACAGTGTATATGATGAGGAATCAGAGAACTATATATAAATATTATGATGACACCTGGAAGTCTGTAAAATTTATATAAAGTAGCATAACAGTTGGGAACATGAATCTGTAGTCTGACATACATACACACACACACACACACACACACACACACACATCTTCTTAGATATAAAGTGTTGGGCTAGGTAATATACATATTTGATGGATAAGTAATTAAACATTTCTTAATATTACAATACTTGCAATGTATTTTTTTAACTTCCATGTTTTACCTAAATTCATTTCAATAAGAAATATTATGAGGAAATAGAGCCCCATTTATAGTAGTTTTCTTTTAAGTGGAACAAGGTTGGAATAAATGGAAAAAAAATTGACATTTCATCTTATCGGTCATCGTAAAAAATGAGAGAAAAAGACATGGCTGCTACAGAATGATTTGATCTGTTGTATTGATGGGTGGAGATAAAAGTGCTGAGAACCATACCTCAAGTTGGCACAGCTCACTGAAAGCAAATTTGCTGTGAATGATGATAATTTGTACTGAAAGAAATTAGTGCCAATTTGATTGGGAATTGCCCTTCTGTTCAGACTGCAGTGGCTCATATATCCTGTCGCAGTTACAGCTTTATCTAGGATTTAGGAGTACAACAAAAAGAGAGGAAAGAGAATGATTACAGAGAACATTCTACTCCTTTGACTTGTAATTTTGGGGGGAGCCAAGAGGAGGAACAGAAAATTGATGATATTTACATTTCATGAAAAACTATACATTTTTTCCACCTCCAGGGCATTATGATAATTTATCTTAGGCTCAATGCATGAAATGAAAATGTTTCTAGCTCTTGTTTTCCCTTCACCTTACAAGTAAGAATAATTGATCAATTAAAAAAACACTAATACAGAACCTAATATAATTTGTAAAGTGCTTTCACAACTTTTATTTTACTTAATTTTTACAACAACTCAAAGTTATAGGAACATTGACTCACAGAATCCAAGTCCTCATGACAAGTACACTTTACTATACTAAACTGTTATGCATGTCCCTCCTAGCGGAATGAATCACCATTCCAGCTCTAATTTGCTCTACTTCCATCAATAAGTCTGCATAGTTCTAAGTTGCTGAAGAGATTGTGTAAACAGATCTCACTCAATACATTCTTAACCATTATATGTCTGTGATAACAAGAAAGTGTTGACCTTCCCTTTATTAATAGATGACAAAGTTCTTATCCCTCTCCCTTGAATTTTCAAATATAATTTATGCATATTTGATTGAAGCCTATCCAATTTTATTCAATTTGTGATATAAATCAACTAAGAAATCAATCGATCATCAATCTTTTCTTAAAATATTGTGCAAGGTGGGCAAGGATTAGGTGGTGGAGAAGAGGAAGTAAAAGAATAGCCTTACCTGGGCATTTATAAGTCTTACTTTCTCCATTTATGTCTCTCTCAAATATCATCTTTCCAGAGAGGCCTTCAGTTGCCACTCTAAATAGCCTAGAGCCATACCTTCACCCTAACCCCTGCCAATAATACGCACACCATATACTCAGCCTTTTTTAATTTTTGCTTAGAGCAATTATCACAACCTACATTTCACTAGTACTTATTTATTTGCTTATTGTGTCTCTATTAGAATGCTTTCTCCATGGGGTTAACCATTTTGTCCTACATCTAAATAATGCCTGGCACATGTTACTACTAATAACTAACACTCAAAGAGTGCTCACAACATCATTCATTTACTTAATTTAGAATGAAATAGGTACTACTAGCCTCTCCATTTCAGATATGAGAAACCTAAGGCACAGAGTGGTTAAGTAATTTGTTTAAGGTCATACAACTAGACCTGGTAGAGCTGGGATCTGAACCTAAAAAGCATGGCTCCAGAGTCTGTACCTTAACCACTATGTTGCAGACTCTGAAAATATATGCTTGATTAATAAACTGATAAATACAATTTTATTACTAGTGAAGTTTTGAGTATATAACACACTTTGTTTAAAAATTACGAGTATCTTTCACCTATGACCTTAGCCAAAGAACCTATTAATTAATTTGGAACCTGAAAGGAGATGAGAGTTTATTCAGATAATTTGTTTAAATTTTCCCTAAGCCACATGGTCAAGAAACTTTATAGTTGGTGTGTGTTTGTGTGTGTGTATTTTCCTTTATAGACTTAACTAATCTCCTATAAAATGAGAACCGTTGTTAGCAACTTGTTAATTAGGGTCATGTTTACCCTGCTAGAAAAAAAGGAAACATCAATTTGATTATTTAGAGTTATTATTTCCCATGGTAAAAGTCCAAGAACTTGAATTTCAAAACTGGCAAATTATCTTGTAGGTCTCTGTCAGCATTCTACTAGCAGTCAGGATGGAAATTGAGAAATTTAGTGGACATTATCAATTTTCACAATAGAATTGCCGTCAGGATCCAAAGACTTGACGATGAGTTTTTCTCTTTGCCTGGAGTTCACAGTTTAGTAATAGCAGGTGTATGATATATGTGTTAACTATGTACAGGTTTAAAATCAAAAATACATTGTTTTAAGTGCTTATAAAAAATGTGATGACCATTGCTTTCTCCTGTAACCAGATGCAGTTTTAAAACATATTCAGCTTTACTTATCAACAACTAAACTTTAAGGGGAGTCTAAGCTTCCAGGTGAGTCTCATTTCTGAAAGTTGCTTATCTTTTGTTGTTCTGCCTTATTCCTCTGAAGCTGGAGTCTGGGTGATGTACTTTTCTGGGCTTCAGCCGTTGATCCGCTCTGCTGCTCTGAACAAGATGAAAAATGAACTGCAAAATCTTTGAGAGTAAGGGCTACCTGGAGTTGTATTTATTCAACTTACAGCTCTAACCCAAAGGAAGGCCTTAAGGATTGGAGAAATAAATAAATTTAAAAAATAAATAAATAGAATATGCCAGTTCCTTCCACCATAAGTCTTATTCACTATTATCTCAATAACAAGGGTTTCTACTGTTGATGTTTTACTATTTGGAGTATTCGGTCTATAAAAGCTCTGATACATTAAAAAAGTAAAAATAATGGTTTAATATTTAATATGGGATTATTTATTTATTTTATAACAAAGTGCCCACTGCCCATGTCTTTAGATAAAGGGTAAATAATACATTTTATTTTCAGTATAAATAAATCATATGGACTCAATTCATACTACATTTTACCAGTAACAATATGACTACATTTTAAGCTACATACAAGGCAGAAAAGCTAACATTTGCCAAGTTACTCATTACATCCAAAACAGTTCTTTAATATAGTACTTAGTAAAAAGGCTTAAAAGCATCTGGTTCAGAGCGTGACATTTCATAGGACCTAAACATACAATTTTGAATTGGATTGGCTGAAAACACTAAACACAGAGAGATTTTTTGAATGATAATTTATTTCTTGTCACTGAAGGAACACTTAATCTCGAGCGAACTTCTAATGCATTCTTCTTTCTATTTACACAAATTAGCTGTAGTGTAAACACACACAACACACTTTAAAAGAAAAAGTAAGAATGGAGTAAAAAGTGAATCTGCTAAAAATATTTTAAATACCTTTAAGCTGTTTCATTTCTTTTTTTTTAAGCACAGCACTCAGTCAGTTAAAGTAAGTTAGTATTGAGTGTAATTCATTCTTGAGCTTATCCCAGGTTTAATAAATAGGGCACTGCTGGGATGGTAGGCTTCAGAAATATAAATTGCCCTCTTGAAACAAAGCCACATTGATTGTTCTGACTCCAGTAAAAGATGTCATAAAGGTGATGGGTGTGGATTCAGAAATCTCATCTCCAGCAATAAAAGCTTAGACCAGAAACCCATAAGCTTCCAGCTACCATCTGTAAAGTCAAGTCTACCAGCAAGTAAAGAATTATAGTCCCTGGGACTTCCCTGGTGGCGCAGTGGTTAAGACTCTGCGCTCCCAATGCAGGGGGCCTGGGTTCGATCCCTGGTCAGGAAACTAGTTCCCACATGCATGCCACAATTAAGAGTTCTCATGCCGCAATTAAGAGTTCGCATCCCACAACAAAGGAGCTGATGAGTTGCAACTAAGGAGCCCATGTGCTGCAACTAAGGAGCACACCTGCCACAACCAAGATCTGGTGCAACCAAACAAATATAATTAATTAAATAATTTAAAAAAAGAAGAATTATAGTCTTGTAAGAAATTATTAAACTTCTATATTTTTTTCATGTTATTTGTGATTTTCTGTTTTCTCACAGTAATCAATAGAAAACTCTTAATAAGTAATAATGGTTAACATTTTTGAGCATTTATTACATGCTGGACACTCTTCTAAGACACATTAGGTTCAGTTCTTATAAAAACCTTATGAGAACATTTAACATACCACAGGCTAATTTTCAAAGAGGATGGATTAGGGAAAAAATCACCAGCTCCTATTCAACGCTGGCTATCCTTCCTTGGGTCACTTCTGACTCCATGACCCTGCATATTCCTCCTTCCGTTTTGTTAATATACTCCTGACCCCCACACATTGGTTCCTGGCAAGAAGTAAACACACAGCAGGCTTGTAGAAAGAGAGAACGAACGTACCTTTCTACTTTATGTTACATCTGGCATCAGGCAGGCTCTATCTAATCCCACCTAATCCAAAAGCTGGATCACCAGCTCCCTCTCATCTTTGGTTCCCATGCAAGTCCTTTCCTACTTTGCCGGGCACATGCAGACCAGTTTTCTCCTGGCTTTTTTCTGGCTCTCCTTTCCCTCATCCCTGGCGCTATCTCCAGGCATCTGCTCTGCCAAGAGAGAAGCAGAGTGTTGCCTGAGAAAGAAAACTGAGAGAAAGAAATGAAAGTTGCCAGAGAGCCCTCTCCAAAGGGCAGAGCAGCTTTAGTGAAGGCAGAAGAAGCCAGAGTTGCAGAGTGGTCACCTGTCAAGTTAGACGCCACCCCTGTTGCACTAGCCGCAGCCCCAGCTCCAACCCCCAACCTTGGCCCCCACCAGGTCATCCAGTGTGACTGACCCTGCTTCTACTAATCCCTCTGCAAGAGGACACAAAGTTTCTAGCTAAGAGGGGAGCAGCCAAGAAGGAAAGAGAGAGGAGGAGAAGGAGGGAAGAACTCACAAGACAAAAGGGAGAGAAATTGGCTCAAAGATGGTTGAAGAGTGGACTCACAGTGAGGAAGAATTCTGGCATTGAGAAGCTAAGGAAGCCAAGAGAAGGAAGAGCAACTGCAAAGGCAAGCAGAAGAGAGAGAAAGAAGCAGCAGGGAGATGGAACACATTCAGAAATAGAAAGAAGAATCTTGTGTTCCAGAGGAAGAGAAGATCCCACTGGAATGACAGAAGCATTTCTAGAGAGAATAGGATGGTATGAAGACAAAGAAACAACTTGAGCAGGTTATGAAAAGGACTAGAAGGAGGGAAGCTGAAGATAAAGCTGTCAATCTAAGAAATGGACATATAGGCAAGGGAGCTAGCAATGGAGGAACAACATCTCTGCTTCCATGTGAGACAAACTCCAGGGAATGGAGAAACAGCAGCCATCTTAGAGTCACTGTGTTCCAGGTACTCCCCAGGCTATAATCATAATCAAATGCAACCAAAATTTTTCATGAGGTTTGCCTGGTGGACAAAAAATATCTTTCAGATATTGTTAAATTTAAGATCAAGCCAAATCAGCAGGAAATTATCCAATGGGAATCTTACAAAAGCAGTTTCAGCAGAATTAAGAGACAGAAACAGGATAGGAGCTAGCTGGGGGTTCATCTAATGGTAAGGGAACCTGTGACAAGATTATTACTTTGAAAAATGTGAATGAGAGAGGAGGAGGTAGATACTAGACTGAGGATGTAAACTCAAAGGAGAGTTGTGTTTCTTTGGTTTGGCTTGGTTTTTAGAAAAAGAAGAGGTTTAGCATATGTGTGTAGGTTAAAGGCAAGAAGACAGTAGACAAGGAAAGACAGAAGCTACAAGAGAAGCAACAGATAACTGAATGAGGAAGATTCAGGAAAAAGTAGAAGACGGGTACATGGGGAGACTGTCTTTGAATAGAAAGAAAAAGAACTCACTCTGTGAATGATTCTATGAACCATTCTATGGTTCTGGACAAAAAGGGCTGTTAGAAAATCTGAGGTAGGTGATGGACATGAATTTAATGGGAGGCATGCTATGTCTGAGTTTTCTCTGTGTGCTGGAAGGCAAGGTCATCAGCTAAAGGAGGGGTGGGTGGGAGTCAGGAAAGGTGGAAATGTTGGGAATACATGCTAAGAGAAACTAGATAGGGAGATGGCAAAAGACAAGTAACAATGACAAGCAGTATTAAAGTTTTAATAAATATTATTGGATACAACAATTCATAATTTATACATATATATTATCCTGTGTTATTAGATATTAGGTAATATATTTCAGAATATTTGGTAAGACATTGACTTGGATTTGATACAAATATGTGGACTACGAGGTTACTTCTTTGACATGATAAAACTGTCTGTAGGGCTTTACACCAAAAATGCTTTCTTACTACCCCAATTTCCTGCATTAATAATTCACTCATTTGTTATGAAAAGCTTTTCAATTCAAACAATTTCCCCCTAAAATTCCCCTAAAACCTTGAGCATTATTAGCTGAGGACAAAGTCCTGGAGTAATGGAAGACTACTGTCTTCAACAAAGAGCTCGTCCCTAGGGAGAGAAACCAGGTGGGCTTTGAAACAGGATTTGGAGGGATAGACCCTGAAATTGGACAAATAGCACTGTATTTTGATGGGGGCTACTATGCTTTTCAAATCTTTTACTTCTGTGAAAATCTGAGGTTCTTACCTAAGAACAATTTGATAAACAGTTAACACACTAAGAATTTTTTTTTTTAACGTCAGAATTATTTTTCCCAGAGCTTATCCACCTCTGTTGAAGTCATGGATATATTTGTCTTTGGATTTCTTCTATTGTGTAGATGCTACTAAGTGTCATCCGTGTGTGTGTGTGTGTGTGAGTGTGTGTGTGTGTGTGTGTGAGTGTGTTTCTCTTCACTGAATCTACAATACAGGAAACATTGATTTTGTTGTCTAAAAGAATACTATATCCTCAACAGAAATGATAACTTGCCATTTATTATGAAATCTGACCTCTATGTTACAGCAATGAAACTGCTGAAGATCAATGTGATATCTTGGGGGAAAAAAAAAAAAACATTAAAAATAAAAGTTGATGAAGGTCACTCTATCTTATAATTCTCTTTTGTACTATTTCCAGTCACCAGGAGAAATTAAGAAAGGAAAGACTAACATTTTTATTCCTTCTCTGAGAAACAATGACACTAGAACAGACTTCCTATTTTAGCAGAATAAAACGGTGAATCTATGGCTATACACAGCAGGAGAGCTAAAACACTTTGCACAGTTAAATTGGGATGCATCCCAGAGAACAGGCTTGGGAGATTTAAGGATGAGGCCAAGTACTTGGGCAGAATCAATGCAAAGGTAATCACATTTGCCTTAATGCAGAGCAAAAAATGAGAGCAGCCTGAAGGATGAGATAGAAGTAAAATGGAGTGAATTAGAAGTTGAAACATGGAATAAGAGGGGGCCTTGTGACTATAAACCTCTAAAAATCACATATATTGGGGGATGGCCTTCCCACAGTACCGGGGTAGTGGACCCAGCCCATTTTATTCCAGTGTCATAGGGCAAGATGACTTCAAGTGATATCTAGGTTACTTCTCTAAGTTATAAGCTTCATGAAGTTTTAAATCACTAAAAAATTTTAACTTAGTTGGGATATCAGTGCCTTATTGGTATCATATGTTACACATTTTATGTTACTTTCTAGCAGCCCCCTTTTTTTCGTGGGGGGGAGTCACTATTACACATTAAAAATGCAAATGAGTATATATGTGGCTCATCTCCACTTAAGGAATGTAACTCCTCAACTCAGCTTCAGCTCACATGTTCTGTATCTTGGATCTCATTGCAATGACTAGTGAGTGAACTGAAGAATTTTCTGGAATGTGGTTAGTTTAAATACAAATATCTAAATACTATGTCTAATATAGACTTCGGTAAATGTTACCCACTAATGAACATCATTATGCCTCGTGAGAAGTGTGTGATATAAATGGATCCCAAACTAGTTCATATTATACCTTATTTTTTTTCAGGGTTTATTACATTGTTCAGCAGGTATTTTAAAAGTGAATATTACATGTGAATTTCAACAGATTTGGTATTGGCATCTGTATTTCTTAGAGAAGAAGAGAGAATAAAATTTTTAGGTAATTCAAACAAAACATACACAAAACAATAAGCTAATACATTTATTAAAAGTAGCTTGTTTAACAGTGAAGAAAGGGAGATTTAAAAATTATCTAATCAACTTTATAAAATGACAAACATGACAGATGAGTTTCTTACTACTTTCCTCCATATTTTTCTACAGACTCCTCCCTCCACACACCCCCGCAAATTATGACTCTTTGAAAGAACACACATGCATTTATCTTCAGTCAAGAGCCTGAGTCAAGTCTGGAAACATAGACTTGGTGGTTGTGAGGTTAAAAAAAAAATAAAATTAGTTTTTAAAACAAAATAATAATTTGCTGTGTTTCCTTGATCTAATTTCTCTTAGGGTTCATACCTCATATTACCTCACAGATAAATTAGGAAACAAACGCCGTCTCCTATTTTACAAAATTGTAAGCTTAAAATGAAAACACTGCTCAGAATCTCTCAGTGAATAGCTCTACTCCCCATAACTAAACTAAGCATTTGAGATAATGCATCAACTCTTCCAGATCATAGTTTTGTTTAACATACATAACAACAATGCAGTGAGTGATACCTTGGGGATTCCCCATTTATCTGAAGCACATGCATTTATATCAGAGTATATGAAAAAGGGTTAAAGTAAAACTATCACATAAATATTTATTTAGGAGAATTTATTTTTGAAGGTGGTAAAAATGAAGTCTTATGCTGATAAAAGGGGTGAAAAGCATTAAGTCAACTGAGTCAATATTTGAAGAGGGAGGGTGAATACCAACCGCCAATTTGCTAATCAGCTTTCATAAATGTCCAAGATGACTGTCTTTCATTGAGAATGCATTTCAGTCTTTGTTTATTAAATTTCAGATGGTTTACTAAAACTGCCAACAAGAGGACTAATTGATGCCAATTATAGCGTCTTTCTCAGAGGAATTGGAATGAGTCCACACATTCATTTCACACACATGACTCATCTGCCCTCAATTTAATAATGATGATTAGCCACCTTGATACGATTATAGATAAAAATACAATCCCTGATTTGTCTTGTATAATATCTCATCTGACATTAGATCCAGATATTAGTCATACTGAAATAACAGATTTCCCAGAATTTGGATTTAATTTTCAGTTTTCCCAGTATCACCATCTCTGTAGGAATGCAAAATTCAATTTCATAAGAAACAAGAATCTAATTTTAAAATATTATCGAAATGCTACTGTTAAAAAAGTCTTTTTATAGAAAATTCAAAAATAACACAAGCTGTGCTACTATAGTGCACGTCTGAATTGACAATGCAAGAAGCATGATTTTAGTCTAATTCTGAATGACAGTTGCTATTTATGATGCTGCTTTTTTAATGTAAATAACTGATCATATCCCCAGAAGTTAATGTCCTACTTCACCAAGCCCTATTGAAATACTCACTCCTATATATGAACGTCCTGCTTCTTCAAGCCTTATTGAAATACCCACTTCTATTTAAAAGCTACTACACATCTCTACAACATCACAATGTTTTTATTCTTATAGGCAAAGAATGAAATTCTTAGACTGCAAAAAGAAAGTCTCTCCCTCATATATTCTTAATAAAAATTGGTAGGATTATTCCTTAAAATGAAGTAAGAGAACAGAGGATAAAATCTACCATTTATCATATTCTACTATATGCCAGGCATTACACTAAGTATTTTATATGCATTGTCTAATTTAATCTTCAGAGCAAATTTATGTTGAAGATATGGTGATCTCTTCTCAAAGATGAGTAAATGGAAACTAATTCTCTGGTGACATCATTATGCAATGGAGAATAGGGCATAGAAATGAAAGGAGGCCTGGGAGGATGACTTGTAGCAACTACAGAATTTAAATGGTGGATGACTTTGCTTTGAGTGTAAAGGTTTTCATACGAGTTCAAGTAATTATATACATGCTCAAGCAAATGTAATGTCAACTGGGTTTCTTGTTTTTTACTTGAAAACGTGAAGAAATTTAATTTATTTATTTTGGTTCTACATACAGTGTATGATTTTGGTACAAAGAGTAGGCAGATTTTCTCAGCTAAGTAAAATTATATGTTTTAAATCCATTATCCCACTATCACCCAAATGCCTTCTTGGGAACACAATGTACACAAGCAAAGTCTAGTAAAAAAGGAGCCAGAGTCTAAATTTCTAAACATTTAGAAGAGGAGAAGATCCTGGGGATCAAAAGTGGTCAATGCTACCTGAATAACAGGGAGACTATCAAAAATCATAGTCAAAATTGGTGCTTGCACGTTACAACCATCACATCTCCTACGTTAAGGTTATTTACACCTTCTCTTTTTCATGGGATTTGCAATAAATTTGGAATATTGAAATGCCTTGTCTCTCTTTAGACTAATATTTATACTTTATCCTATAGAATAAACTCTTCCTAATAATAACATTGTATGAACTCTCTTGTGACGCAAACCATCATATTATCTAAAATTTTTGTATTAGTAGACTTTAATCCATCATTTGAAAGGGTGCACTAATGGGTTATGGCTCAATTTATTTTAAAAAATAATTCACTCCAAATAATCATTGCATATTAATAAACTCCCTAATAGTTATTACCCTTTTACATGTCTCCAAAATAGGTTTTAAAATTTTAATTGAGAGCGTTGAGAATGTCCTTGCAGAGTTCAATGGGTTTGTTAGTGAGCGATTCAAGTAAATTTCAGTTTATATCTTTCTGCATGCCTCATCTTTTTAAAAGTAGATCAAAAATATCTTAATAATAAAACAGATATGCCCATAGTATCTGCATGGTTTCTAAAAGAAAGGTAGTGAATAAGCAAAATGAGCAAAAGTCCCTAAGCAGGATAAGTGCTCACCTTATATAGTTCCCAGACATTACAAAATCAAATTGAGTTAAAAAAGATGAACTATGCTTTTGAAAACTTAAATCAGCCATTGTTTTATTTAAGAATTTGCCTGCTGGATCAGTCTTGCAAATTCAAATCTGTCACAACAAGAGCAACAAAATCAAAACAACAAAATACACAAGTGCATGTCTTTGACTTTAACTCTAATTTTACTAATTTCACTCAGAGCAACAGTTCACCTACTCTGCTCTTTGCCTGTTACTGGCAGGTGATGGTACCATTTGTGTCCATCTTTCTATTAATTTCCAGCTTAAGTAGAAGAAATCCCTTTGTCCTGAGAACCCTGGCATAAGTTACCGAATGAAGAGTACAGACATACAAAAGGATTTACTTCAGGGTCTAATGAAATCTGACAAGCTTTTGTAGGAATTTAAGGATAATTTTTTTCATTAATTAAGATCAAATATGGAAACATTTGCCAAGTGATTTCAAGAGTTATGTTAATGAAGCCATGAAAATGTTTGATGTCTCCATAGATAAGGAAAATAATGCTATGATACAGAGGAGGGATTTTTTTTTTTTTAATGCCATCACACAACTTTGGACAAATGAATCAAGTGAATAAATGAATGAATATACAAAGAATTGAACGAAGGTTAAGCTTAGCATGGGAAAAGAGAGTTTAATTATAGTAAAGGCCTTTTAAAATATCAAATATCATAGCAGAGCTGAATAAAATGATTTTCTCCTAAGCTTATTTTTTCAAAGACAATATGTATCGGACATTGTACATTGTACCTGAAAGCCTTTTTTTTTTTTTTAATATTACAAAATGTCTGTAGAGAATGAAGCCCCAACATATTGGAGATGTTATTTTTAACTGTGTAGTTTATACACTGGGAATTTGACATAAAGAAAAAGATTTCACTGTTGTAGTAGAACATCATTTTGAATGTCCAAAAATCCTCAAAGGACTTGGTAACAAGAGCCACTCAGTATAAAATATTCCATGTACTGTGATATACTGGGAACTGTTCACTAATGAGAAGCAGAAAATAATAAGAAATAAATGTAGGTGCTTAGAACATTTGCCGGAATTGCCAGAGGGATAAAGGGAAACTCTGATCCATATGTTATGGGAAAGAATAACAAGATGTTTGTCTAAAAGCGACTTTTATCAGAAGTGACTTAAAATATCCACCTATTTTACGTCTAGTTTCAACAGACTGTTTCACTTTTAAACGACTTCAACATGAGATCAACATTTATGACAATAAATATCTAAGGCCTGAAATAATCAGTTAGCTGGCTAAATCAATAAACAGCAATATTAGTTTAAACAAGGAAAGGAAATATAGTGATTGTATGATATGCTCCACAAATTTGCAAGTCATTAACAATTTAAATATCACTAATAAGGATGAATTTAGTGATTATTGAACACATTTACTGCAAAATGGGCAGTTTATTTCTAGGAAATACTTCCATCATCAATAATCAGCATATGTCAATCTTCTAATTTATAAATATATTTTAACTTATTTAATTTATAATCTAATTTATATATATGCAGTATAAATACATTTTTCTTCTAATTTCTGTGAAACCTCACATACCTTTCCCATAAAATATTCATTAAAATACTTTTTATGTACTTGATATAACTGGTAATATTTATGTAGAAGTAACTGTAACTTTGCTTTTCTTATAATTTAGAGAAGAAATTTAGAATTCAAAGGAGAATTTTTTGATTGAATAAAAATAAAGAAAGGTTATATATGGAATAATGAAACTTTAGAACAAAAACTCAGTAGTTAAGGTACAATAAAAGATAATAGGAAATTCTTACTGAACAATTTTACTAGCCTCTTTGCATCATTATGATAATATACAAGATATATTTAATGCATTTTACACTGATGTTTTATACCAGACATAATGGTGACTACAACAGTATCCAATAAAGAATATAGAGGCACTAGGCTAAGGACTGTAAATGCACATTAATCCTCACAACTTAACACATCTACAGTTAAGCCCATTTTACAGACATGGACACCAAGTTGTAGACATGATAAAAGAATATGATGTTAGTTAATTAGAGGCACTAAAGCAGGGATTTTTAACCAATGCTGTCTGAAGCCAAACCCTCTGTTCTTTCCCCACCATACTGCTTCCTGCAATTACTTATTCCACAAATGTATATGGTTTGTCTAGTATGAATCAGGCATCATATTAGGTGCCAGGTACTACGCTAGGTGCTAACAGCTAAGGAGGTAGAATGTATGCAAAAGGGTATGCACTTTGCCACTAGACAAACTTGAATTTAAATTCCAGTTCACTCACTGTAAGACCATGGACTGATTATGTAACTTGTTAGGGTTGTGGTTCCTCCTTTATAAACTGGAAATGACAATGGAATCTTCTTCATAGTGTTGCTATGAAGATTAATTGTTATGAGCGTTAGGTACTTAGCACAGTGCCAAGACATGATATATGCACACACAATAGTATGTGTTATCATTGGCACTTCAAAGAGTCATTATGAAGGTTAAATGAATTGGCATTATCAAATTTTTGGCACATCAAAAATATTGGTTTTAAACTTTCCCATTCTACTAGAGAAAGATATAATACCTACTTATTGGATCAAATAATTATCATTTTCTACAACACTAAAACCATGGATGATAAACAGGAAATTATAGACATAGCTTATTGAAAACATAATTATTATAGACTAAACTGCTTATGAATCCAACCTGTTTTATAGATTATATGAAAATAAGTGAATAGAAAATTATTATCTAGAAGAGGCTTTTCTGCACATTAAAAAAAATGTCTTGCATTTTTTGTCTCATATGTTAAGACCAGAAAGATTGAGCTTATCTTATTTGGATTCAATAAACAATATTTATTGAATGGGCATATGATTCTCTTTTCAAGATAGAGTGTGCATGTGTATGTGACTTTCCAAATTAGGCTAATTCAAGAAGAATACATATAAGAGGAAGAGAGTCAAAGAGAGAATAGAATAGGCAAAAAAAAAAATTAATAATTTTGGTCTTGGGAAAATTTTTTTTATCTTGACATTAAAATTAATAAAATTGTTTGGTTCTAGATGTTTTTGGCCCTGGAGTAATGGGATGTCTCGGGCAAAAACATTAGAAGACCTGGGTCTGATTCTGCCTTTGACGCTAAATCAGTGAGAGCAAAGCTCCTCATTTCTTTGGGATCCTTTGTGTGGATAGTAGTATTGTCTAAAATGTATTGAGCACTTACCATTAAGTCATTTATTCTTCCAAGTAATATTATTCCATATTACAGATTAGGGACTTTTGGCACTGGGAAATTTTTTAAATGTCCTGCGTCCAAAACTACTTTGTACTGCAGTCTGGATTCAAATCCAGACAGTTTACTACCAGGGTTGTACTCTCAACCAATACTCTGTGTAAAAATTCTGAGTTTCCAGAAACATACAGTCTGCCAAAACTGAATCAAGAAGAAACAGAAAATTTTAATAGACCGAACACTAGGAGTGAAATAGAATATGTAATTTTAAAATTCCCTGCAAATAAAAGTCCAGGGTAGGATGGCTTCACTGGGGAATTGTATCAAACACACAAAGAAGAATTTATGTACATCCTTATCAAACTATTCCAAACGACTGAAAAGGAGGAAATACTCCCAAATTCATTCTATGAAGCCACCATCACCCTGATACCAAAGTCAGACAAGGACACTACAAAAAAAGAAAATTACAGACCAATATATTTGATGAATATAGATGCAAAACTCCTCAACAAAACATTAGCAAACCAAATCCAACAATATATAAAAAGGATCATACACCATGATCAAGTTGGATTCATTCCAGGATCACAAGCACAGCTCAACATATGCAAATCAATCAGTGTAATACACCACATTAAGAAAAGACAAAAACCACAGGATCATCTCAATAGACTCAGAAAAAGCATTTGATAAAATTCAACATCCATTCATGATAAAAACTCTTGCCAAAGTAGGTGTAGAGGGAACATATCACAACATAATAAAAATCATTTATGACAAGCCCACAGCCAACATAATACTCAATGGTGAAAAGCTGAAAGCCTTACCTTGAAATTCAGGAACAAGACAAGGATGTCCACTCTCACCACTTCTATTCAACATAGTACTGGAAGTCCTAGCCATAGAAATCAGACAAAAATAATAAATAAAATTTATCCAAATTGGAAAGGAACAGGTGAAATAATCACTCTTTGCAGATGACATGATACTCTATATATAGAGAATCCTAAAGACTCCACACAAAAACTATTAGTACTGATAAACTAGTTCAGCAAGGTAGCAGGATACAAGATTAATTACAGAAATCTGCTGCATTTCTTTATACTAACAATAAAATATCAAAAAGGGAAAGTAAAAAAAAAAAAAAATCCTGTTTAAATTTCATTAAAAAAAAACTTGTAATAAACTTAACCAAGAAGGTTAAAGACCTGTATGCTGAAAACTATAAAACACTGATAAAGGATACTGAAGATTATTCAAAGAAATGGAAAGATATCTTGTGCTCTTGAATTGGAATAATTAATATTGTGAAAATGGGCACACTACCCAAAGCAATCTATAGATTTAATGTGATTCCTATCAAAATGGCCATGATATTTTTCACGGTACTAGAACAAATAATCCTAAAATTCATATGAAAATATAAAAGACCCAGAATTGCCAAAGCAATCCTGAGGGAAAAGAACAAAGCTGGAGGTATTAACCCTTCTACACTTCAGACAATACCAGAAATTTATAGTAGTCAAAACAGCATGGTATTGGCACAAAAACAGATATGTTGAACAATGGACCAGAATAGAGAGGCCAGAAATAAACCTGCACACCTATGGTCAATTAATCTACAACAAAGGAGGCAAAAATATACAATGGTAAAAGTGGTGTTGGAAAGCTAGACAGCTAAATGTTAATCAATGAAATTAGAACAATTTCTCACACCATATACAAAATAACTCAAAATGGTTTAAATAACTAAATATAAGACACGATACCATAAAACTAGAAAAGAACATAGGCAAAACATTCTCTGACATAAACTGTAGCAATATGTTCTTAAATCTGTCTCCCAAGGCAAAAGAAATAAAAGCAAAAATAAACAAATGGGACCTAATCAAGCTTAAAAGATTTTGCACAGCAAAGGAAACCATTAACAAAACAAAAAAGACAACCTATGGACTGGGAGAAAATATTTGCAAACAATACAACTGACAAGGTCATAATTTCCAAAATATACAAAAAGCTTATACAACTCAATATCAAAAAAACAAACAACCCAATCAAAAAACGGGCAGAAGACCTAAATAGACATCTGTCTAAAAAAGACATACAAATGGCGAACAGGCACATGAAAAGATGCTCAACATCGCTAATTATTAGAGAAATGCAAATCAAAACTACAATGAGGTATCACCTCACACCGATCAGAATTGCCGTCATCAAAAATCTACAAACAATAAATGCTGGAGAGGATGTGGAGAAAAGCGAACCCTCCTACACTGTTGGTAGGAATGTAAATTGATAAAGCCACTATGGAGAACAGTATGGAGGTTCCTTAAAAAACTAAAAATAGAACTACCATATGACCCAGCAATCAGACTACTGGGCATATACCCTGAGAAAATCATAATTCAAAAAGAGTCATGTAAGAGAGATCATCAAGACGGCGGAGGAGGAAGATGTGGAGATCACCTTCCTCCCCACAAATACATCAGAAATACATCTACCTGTGGAACAACTCCTACAGAACACCTACTGAATGCTGGCAGAAGACCTCAGACTTCCCAAAAGGCAAGAAACTCCCCACGTACCTGGGTAGGGCAAAAGAAAAAAGGAAAAACAGAGACAAAAGAATAGGGAAAGGACCTACACCTCTGGGAGGGAGCTGGGAAGGAGGAAAGGTTTCCACACACTAGGAAGCCCCCTCACTGGTGAAGACGGGTGGTGGCGAGGGGGAAGCTTCAGAGCCACGGAGGAGAGCACAGCAACAGGGGTGCAGAGGGCAAAGCGGAGAGATTCCCGCACAGAGGATCGGTGCCGACCAGCACTCACCAACGCAAGAGGCTTGTCTGCTCACCAGCCGGGGCAGGTGGGAGCTGAGAGCTGAGGCTCCACATTCAGCTTCAGAGTTCAGATCCCAGGAATAGGACTGGGGTTGGATGCGTGAACACAGCCTGAAGGGAGGCTAGTGTGCCACAGCTAGCCGGGAGGGAGTCCAGAAAACAGTCTGGAGCTGCCGAAGAGGCAAAAGACCATTGTTTAGGAGTGCGCGAGGAGAGGGGATTCAGAGCACCACCTAAACGAGTTCCAAAGATGGGCGTGAGTCGCGACTATCAGCACGGACCCCAGACACAGCATGAAATGCTAAGGCTGCTGCTGCAGCCACCAAGAAGCCTGTATGCGAGCACAGGTCACTATCCACACCTCCCCTCCCGGGAGCCTGTGCAGCCCGCCACTGCCAGGGTCCTGTGATCCAGGGACAACTTCCCTGGGAGAACAACTGGCACACCTCAGGCTGTTGCAACATCACGTAGAACTCTGCAACCACAGGCTCATCCCGCATTCCGTACCCCTCCCTACCCCCAGCCTGCGTGAGCCAGAGCCCCCTAATCAGCTGCTACTTTAACCCCGTCCTGTCTGGGCGGGGAACAGATGCCCTCAGGTGATCTAGAGTCAGAGACGGGCCCAAATCCAAAGCTGAAACCCAGGAGCTGCGCAAACAAAGAAAAGAAAGGGAAATTGCTCCCAGCAGCCTCAGGAGCAGCAGATTAAATCTCCACAATCAATTTGATGTACCCTGCATCTCTGGAATACCAGAATAGACAACGAACCATCCCAAAATTGAGGCAGTGGATTTTGGGAGCAACTGTAGACTTCAGGTTTGCTTTCTGCATCTAACTTTTTCTGGTTTTATGTTTATCTTAGTTTAGTATTTAGCGTTTATTATCATTGGTAGATTTGTTTATTGATATGGTTGCTCTCTTCCTTTTTTTTTATATATAGATATATATATATTTTTTCCTTTTACTCTTTTTGTGAGTGTGTATGCGTATGCTTCTTTGGGTGATTTTGTCTGTATAGCTTTGCTTTTACCATTTGTCCTAGGGTGCTGTCTGTCCATCTTTGGGTTTCTTTTTAGTATAGTTTTTAGCGCTTATTATTGGTGGATTTGTTTTTTGGTTTGGATGCTCTCTTCTTTCTTTCTTTCTTTCATTCTTTTTTTCCTCCCTTTTCTTCTGAGCTGTGTGACTGACAGGGTCTTGGTGCTCCACCCAGGTGTCAGGCCTGTGTCTCTGAGGTGGGAGAGCAAAGTTCAGGACACTGGTCCACCAGAGAAATCCAGGCTCCATATAATATCAAATGGTGAAACCTCATCCAGAGATCTCCATCTCAATGCTAAGACCCTGCTACATTCAATGACCAGCAAGCTAGGGTGCTGGACACCCTATGCCAAACAACTAACAAGACAGGAGCACAACCCCACCCATTAGCAGAGATGCTGTCTAAAATCATAATAAGGTCACAGACACCCCAAAACACACCACCAGATGCAGTCCTGCCCACCAGAAAGACAAGATCAAGTCTCATCCACCAGAACACAGGCACCAGATCCCTCCACCAGGAAGCCTACACAACCCACTGAACCAACCTTAGCCACTGGGTGCAGACAACAAAAACAATGGGAACTACAAACCTGTAGCCTTCAAAAAGGAGACCCCCAAACACAGTAAGTTAAGGAAAATGAGAAGACAGAGAAACACACGGCAGATGAAGGAGCAAGGCAAAAACCCACCAGACCAAACAAATGAAGACGAAATAGGCAGTCTACCCAAAAAAGAATTCAGAGTAATGATATAAAGATGAACCAAAATGTTGGAAATAGAATGGAGAAAATACAAGAAATGTTTAACAAGGACCTAGAAGAACTAAAGAGCAAACAAACAATGATGACCAACACAATAAATGAAATGAAAAATTCTCTAGAAGGAATCAATAGCAGAATAACTCACGCAGCAGAATAGATAAGTGCCCTGGAAGATAAAATAGTGGAAATAACTACCACAGAGCAGAATAAAGTAAAAAGAATGAAAAGAATTGAGGACAGTCTCAGAGACCTCTGGGACAACATAAAGTGCACCAACATTCGAATTAGAGGGGTCCCAGAAGAAGAAGAGAAAAAGAAATGGTCTGAGAAAATATTTGAAGAGATTATAGTTGAAAACTTCCCTAATATGTGAAAGGAAATAGTCAATCAACTCCAGGAAGCACAGAGTTCCACACAGAATAAATCCAAGTAGAAACACGTCAAGACACATATTAATCAAACTATCAAAATTAAATACAAAGAAAAACTATTAAAAGCAGCAAGGGAACTCAGCAAATAACATACAAGGGAATCCCCATAAGGTTAACGGCTGATCTTTCAGCAGAAACTCTGCAAGCCAGAAGGGAGTGGGAGGACATATTTAAAGTGATGAAAGGGGAAAACCTACAACCAAGATTACTCTAGCCAGCAAGGATCTCATTCAGATTTGATGGAGAAATTAAAATCTTTACAGACAAGCAAAAGCTAAGAGAATTCAGCACCACCAAACCAGCTTATAACAAATGCTAAAGGACCTTCTCTAGGCAGGAAACAAAAGAGAAGGAAAAGACCTACAATAACAAATGTAAAACAATTAAGAAAATGGTAATAGGAGCATACATATTGATAATTACCTTAAATGTAAATGGATTAAATGCTGCAACCAAAAGACATAGACTGGCTGAATGGATAAAAAACAAGACCCGTCTATATACTGTCTACAAGAGACCCACTTCAGACCTAGGGACACATACAGACTGAAAGTGAGGGGATGGAAAAAAATATTCCATGTAAATGGAAATCAAAATAATCCTGTAGTAGCAATTCTCATATCAGACAAAATAGACTTTAAAATAAAGACTATTACAAGAGACAAAGAAGGACGCTACATAATGATCAAGGGATCAATCCAAGAAGAAGATATAACAACTGTAAATATTTATGCACCCAACATAGGAGCACCTCAATACATAAGGCAAATGCTAACAGCCATGAAAGGGGAAATCGACAGTAACACAATCATAGTAGGGGACATTAACGCCCCATTTTCACCAATGGACAGATCATCCAAAAAATGAAAATAAATAAGGAAACACAAGCTTTAAATGAAACATTAAACAAGATGGATTTAATTGATATTTATAGGACATTCCATCCCGAAATAACAGAATACACTTTCTTCTCAAGTGCTCATGGAACATTCTCCAGGATAGATCATATCTTGGGTGACAAATAAAGCCTTGGTAAATTTCAGAAAATTGAAATCATATCAAGTATCTTTTCGGACCACAATGCTATGAGACTAGATATAAATTACAGGAAAAAAACTGTAAAAAATACAAACACATGGAGGCTAAACAATACACTACTAAATAACCAAGATATCACTGAAAAATCAAAGAGGAAATCAAAAAATACCTAGAAACAAATGACAATGAAAACACGATGACCCAAAACCTATGAGATGCAGAAAAGCAGTTCTAAGCAGGGAGTTTATAGCAATACAATCCTACCTCAAGAAACAAGAAACATCTCAAATAAACAACTTAACCTTACACCTAAGGCAATTAGAAAAAGAAGAACAAAAAAAAAACCCCAAAGTTAGCAGAAGGAAAGAAATCATAAAGATCAGATCAGAAATAGATGAAAAAGAAATGAAGGAAACATTAGTAAAGATTAATAAAACTAAAAGCTGGTTCTTTGAGAAGATATACAAAATTGAAAAATCATTAGCCAGATTGATCAAGAAGAAAACTCAAATCAATAGAATTAGAAATGAAAAAGGAGAAGTAACAACTGACACTGAAGAAGTACAAAAGATCATGAGAGATTACTACAAGCAACGATATGCCAATAAAATGGGCAACCTGGAAGAAATGGACAAATTCTTAGAAAAGCACAACCTTCCGAGAGTGAACCAGGAAGAAATAGGAAATATAAACAGAACAATCGCAAACACTGAAATTGAGACTGTGATCAAAAATCTTCCAACAAACAAAAGCCCAGGACCAGATGGCTTCACAGGCGAATTCTATGAAACACTTAGAAAAGAGCGAACACCTATACTTCTCAAACTCTTCCAAAATATAGCAGAATGAGGAACACTCCCAAACTCAATCTACGAGGCCACCATTGCCCTGATACCAAAACCGGACAAGGATGTCACAAAGAAAGAAAACTACAGGCCAATGTCACTGATGAACACAGATGCAAAAATCCTCAACAAAATACTAGCAAACAGAATCCAACAGCACATTAAAAGGATCATACACCAAGATCAAGTGGGGTTTATCCCAAGAATGCAAGGATTCTTCAAAATATGCAAATCAATCAATGTGATACACCATACTAACAAATTGAAGGAGAAAACCATATGATCAACTCAATGATGCAGAAAAAACTTTTGACAGAATTCAACACCAATTGATGATAAAAACCCTCCAGAAAGTAGGCATAGAGGGAACTTACCTCAACATGATAAAGGCCATATATGACAAACCCACAGCCAACATCATTCTCAATGATGAAAAACTGAAATCATTTCCTCTAAGATCAGGAACAAGACAAGGTTGTCCACTCTTACCACTATTATTTAACATAATTTTGGAAGTTTTAGCCACAGGAATCAGAGAAGAAAAGTAAATAAAAGGAATCTGAATCGGAAAGGAATTAAAGCTGTCACTGTTTGCAGATGACATGATACTATACATAGAAGATCCTAAAGATGCTACCAGAAAACTACTAGAGCTAATCAATGAATTTGGTAAAGCAGTAGGATACAGAATTAATGCACAGAAATCTCTTGCATTCCTATACACTAATGATGAAAAATCTGAAAGTGTAATTAAAGAAACACTCTCATTTACCATTGCAACAAAAATAATAAAATACCTAGGAATAAACTTACCTAAGGTGACAAAAGATCTGTATGCAGAAAACTATAAGACACTGATGAAAGAAATTAAAGATGATTCAAACAGATGGAGAGATATACCATGTTCTTGGACTGGAAGAATCAACATTGTGAAAATCACTTTACTACCCAAAGCAATCTACACATTCAGTGCAATCCCTATCAAACTACCAATGGCATTTTTCACAGAACTAGAACAAAAAATTTCACAATTTGTATGGAAACACAAAAGAACTGAAGAGCCAAAGCAAACTTGAGAAAGAAAAATGGAGCTGGAGAAATCCGGCTCCCTGACTTCAGACTATATTACAAAGCTACAGTAATCACAACAGTATGGTACTGGCACAAAAACAGAAATATAGATCAATGGAACAGGATAGAAAGCCCAGAGATAAACCCAGGCATATATGGTCACCTTACTTTTTTTTTTTTTGCGGTACGCAGGCCTCTCACTGCTGCGGCCTCTCCCGCTGCGGAGCACAGGCTCTGGACGCGCAGACTCAGCGACCATGGCTCACGGGCCCAGCCGCTCCGCGGCATGTGGGATCTTCCCGGACCGGGGCACGAACCCGTGTTCCCTGCATCGGCAGGCGGACTCTCAACCACTGCGCCACCAGGGAAGCCCGGTCACCTTATTTTTGATAAAGGAGGCAAGAATATACAATGGAGAAAAGACAGCCTCTTCAATAAGTGATGCTGGGAAAACTGGACAGCTACATGTAAAAGAATGAAATTAGAGCACTCCCTAACACCATACACAAAAATAAACTCAAAATGGATTAAAGACCTAAATGTAAGGCCAGACACTCTCAAACTCTTAGAGGAAAACATAGGCAGAACACTCTATGACATAAAACACAGCAAGATCCTTTTTGACCCACCTCCTAGAGAAATGGAAATAAAAACAAAAATAAACAAATGGGACCTAATGAAAAAGGCTTTTGCACAACAGAGGAAAACATAAACAAGATGAAAAGACAACCCTCAGAATGGGAGAAAATATTTGCAAAGGAAGCAACTGACAAAGGATTAATCTCCAAAATTTACAAGCAGCTCATGCAGCTCCATTTCAAAAAAACAAACAACCCAATCCAAAAATGGGCAGAAGACCTAAACAGACATTTCTCCAAAGAAGATATACAGATTGCCAGCAAATACATGAAAGGATGCT
Organism: Aethalodelphis obliquidens; assembly: GCF_003676395.1. NCBI lineage: Eukaryota > Metazoa > Chordata > Mammalia > Artiodactyla > Delphinidae > Aethalodelphis > Aethalodelphis obliquidens. The sequence continues at coordinate 31,646,433 of NW_020837945.1, forward strand.
CAACATCACTAATCATTAGAGAAATGCAAATCAAAACTACAGTGAGGCATCACCTCACACTGGTGAGAATGGCCATCACCAAAAAATCTACAAAAAATACATGCTGGAGAGGGTGTGGAGAAAAGGGAACCCTCTTGCACTGTTGGTGGGAATGTAAATTGATACAGCCACTATGGAGAACAGTATGGAGGTTCCTTAAAAAACTACAACTAGAACTACCATATGACCCAGCAATCCCACTACTGGGCATATACACTGAGAAAACCATAATTCAAAAAGAGTCACGTGTCACAATGTTCATTGCAGCACTACTTACAATAGCCAGGACATGGAAGCAACCTAGGTGTCCATTGACAGATGAATGGATAAAGAAGATGTGGCACATATATACAATGGAATATTACTGAGCCATAAAAAAGATATGAAATTGCGTTATTTGTAGTGAGGTGGATGGACCTAGAGTCTGTTATACGAGTGAAGTAAGTCAGAGAGAGAGAAACAAATACCATATTCTAACACATATATATATGGGATCTAAAGAAGAGAGAAGATGGTTCTGAAGAACCTAGGGGCAGGACAGGAATAAAGATGCAGACGTAGAGAATGGACTTGAGGACACGGGTAAGGGGATGGGTAAGCTAGGACGAAGTCAGGGAGTGGCATGGACATATATACATTTCCAAGTGTAAAATAGATAGCTAGTGGGAAGCAGTCGCATAGCACAGGGAGATCAGCTCAGTGCTTTGTGACCACCTAGAGGGGTGGGATATGGAGGATGGGAGGGAGATGCAAGTGGGCGGGGATACGGGGATATATGTATACATATAGCTGATTCACTTTTTTATACAGCAGCAACTAACACAACAATGTAAAGCAATTATACTCCAATAAAGATGTTAAAAAAATATATAAAGAATAGCTAACATCAAAAAGTCTACAAATAGTAAATGTTGGAGACAGTGTGGAGAAAAGGAAATGCTCCTACACTATTGGTGGGAATGTAAATTGGTGCAGCCGTTATGGAAAACAGTATGGAGGTTCCTCAGAATAGTAAAAATAGAGTTACCATATGATCCTGCAATCCCACTCCTGGGCATATATCCTAAAAAGACAAAAACTCTAATTTGAAAAGATATTTGCACCCTAATGTTCATAGCAGTGCTATTTACAATAGCCAAGACATGGAAACAGTACAAGTACCCATCAACAGATGATTGGGTTAAGAAAATGTGGTATATATATTCAAATATATACAATGTAATATTAGTCATAAAAAAGGATGAAATATTGCCATTTGCAGCAACATGAATGGACCTAGGGAATGTCATACTGATATGTGATATCACTTATATGTAGAATCTAAAAAATAATACAAATGAATCTATATACAAAACAGAAACAGACTCGTAGACATAGAAAACAAACTTATGGCTACCAAAGGGGAAAGGGAGGAGGGAGGGATAAATTATGAATATAGGATTAACAGAGAAAAACTACTATACATAAAATGGACAAGCACCAAGAATTTACTGTATTGCACGGCACAGGGAACTATATTCAATATCTTGTAATAAGCTATAATGGAAAATAATCCGAAAAACTGTATATATACACATATAACTGAATCACTTTACTCTATACCTGAAACTAACACAATATTGTAAATGAAGTATATTTTAATAATTTTTTTAAAAAAATTCAAAAATTTAAAACATGAAAATTATGTTAGCTGACGATCAAGATTCTTCACAAATTCTGTTTTTCAGGTGTAATAAGTGGGGGTAGAATCTTTAATTCTTAAGAACAATTCTCATGGGATTTTTTTTTGATTACTTTCATAGAATAACTGCAAGTATTTTTTACTAAGGGATATTTTACTCTTCTAATAGATTTTCATAGGAATATGATTTATTTTCCTGTAGAGCTTTCCCTCTTTAATATCAATATGCTTTGTTATAGATTTTAAATGTTTTATTATTTTTTTAATATCTCCATTGCTTATTAGTTTCTGATCATACATATAGGTTTGAGAGAAAAATACAGTCCCTAATAGTATGGTATATTTTACACACACACACACACACACACACACACACACACACACACACACCACTCACTACTGGTAGATGAAACAATCTAGAATTTCAGATGCCAAAGCCTATTCATCACCTATTGACAGTTTCAGCCCTATTCCTGAGAGTTGGGAGTGAGGGAGGAGATAGGGTGTCATTCTAATTTTCATTCATTTGCACTTTTATTTGTTTAATTCATCATGTGAGTGTGTGAAGCCTGTATTTTAAAAGGAAAGAAAAGGGGTAGCCTATTCACTCTCTCTAGGTATATGCAAACCTCTTGAAACCAATTAGATGTCAACAGAATTGTTAATTATCCTGGGGTCACCACCTTTTGTAAAGCCTTTCAGAGTAAAAGGGGGGTGTGGCTTAGCTCACAGCAAGGTTAAAACAGCCCTCTAATTGACAAATTTTATACTCAGCAGTTGGGTTGGCTAGAGAGGTTAAATCACATTTACTTTCCTTCCATAAAAAAACAGGGATGGACTATTATGTATACCTTTCCTTCATTTATGAAGCAAATACCTATTGATTCTCTGATTTAGGCTTCAGGGATCCATAGTAAACAAAAGAGGCAGCCATTGTCTCGTGAAGCTTATATTCTTTCTTTATGAGAAAACACTGTCACTTACAAATTTACAACAACTGAGAGAAACCTATTGTAGGATATGTCAGAAAACTCTAAGTCTAAAGACTTTCAAAGCCTAGGCTGCTTTGTTTCCTAATTTTGAACATCTAGAAGGAGAAAGTGCTATACATTCACTCAGGCTAGAAGAATTAACAGACTCCTCCTAAGTCCAGCCCCACATCACCAATAAAACACCGCATTCCCCAGCTGCATTACCAATTCCAAGATTTCCACTCCCCTATGAAGGAACCACCACCACCACCTTCCTATTACCATGGTCAACTAAAATAAAAGTGCATAACTTGAGGGCTGTGAGTTTCATTTTTATTTGGAAACCTTACTGACGACAATAGCCTGGGAGACAGCCTCTAAGTTAGCTCTGGGGAACTGCTCCAAAGAGGTAGGGGAGAGGCCAGTGTATATGGTGATTTTGGCTAAGGGGTACATGCAATCCAGCATACATCTTGGTGGAAGGTTGTGCTAGGCATGAGTAATAGATATCTCAGTTAATAATTTTAATACTTTTCTAAGTATGAGAATATGCAAGAATCCACGTTCATAAACATATTTCCTGAAATATATCTAACTATCTAAAGGCCAGTTTTGCCTGTTTCTCAAAGCACAGAGTGCCTCATGCTGTTCTTTGTCATAAATTCCTTTCAGAATGTACTGTAGGTCAGTGATTGCAGTGGCTAATAACTTAATCTGTGTAGAACCAGATGGTGAGTGGCATTTCTTGTTTTATACCACTATCATAAAATGGAACATGGATTACACTGGAACCTACACTTTCCCACAGAATCAGTTAAGCATTATTCTTAGAAAAATTTGAAGTACCATTAGTCATTTTAATATTTAATTAATTTAATATCTTTCATTGGCCTTAACTATGAAATGGGGATAATACTATTTCTTGCCTACTTAACAGTGTTAGTATAAGGCTTAAAAATAAACTCTGTGTGAAATTAATTTGAAAATCAAACAATAGTCTACAAATATAGAGCATTTAAAAATCACTATGCTTTCATTCTACAAACTGGAAATAATAACGCTTATAATCCTCCCAGCATAATTGTTCAGCGGAACAGCAGTTTTCAAAGTGTGATCCAGGAACACTTTGTAGTTCCCCACATCATTTAAGGAGTCCATGAGATCAAAACTATACAGATAATACTACTACAAAGAATTATTTGCTTTTTTCAGGCTCATTCTATCATGACTGTATAGCGCATTTTTCTATAAGCTGCATGGCACATGATATCGCAACAGATTAAATGCAGAAGCAGATATGACACTCTGAATAGTAAGGAGCTTTTCCAAAATATTTTTTTTAAATGCCTCTCTCCTCAGCACTTATTTTTTGTTTCGGAGAACTATTCAAAAATTTCCTAAAATGTGTTATTTATATTAATATGTATTGAGTTTATTATTGTTTCTTTTGAATGAGGTTACAATTTTTTTTAATTTCTCAATTAAAATTTCTCAATTTTAATTTCTAATAGAGTGACTTTTGATAAATATAACCTATATATATATATATATATATAACCTATATATACACTTTAGAGGTCCTCAATATTTGTTTAAGAGTGTAAAGGGGTCGTGAGGTAAAGAAGTTTGAAAAACACATGGCTAAAAGAATATATGGAAAGAAACTTTGTATCTGTGATCATCACATATGTAAAAAATATTGAAATAATCACTGTGTTAGAATTAAGAAGACATCCATGAATTGACCTATATAATTTACTAGCTCTTCCATACTCTGTGTTCTAAACAATCTATTTCAATATAAAAGTTTGTAATACAACTTGTTCTTACATAGGGGTTTGCTGACATTTATGTACACTTAAAAACTAATGGGACAATGTTAAATAATGGCAGAAAATATAAATGAAATTCATGTCCACAACTAACCTAATATTACTGCATTATTTAGGATGTGAAGAGTGTTAATATTCAAACACTTTCTCTCCGGGGGAAATGCCATATTAGTGGCAAGTAAATCTCTGTCACGCGCTTAAAGAAATTAAAAGTTGAAGAATGGGGTTATTCAGGCCCTTCCCCTCTTGCTCTTGGGGATATTGGATCGGCAAACTTGGTACTCATATCTGGGGTTTTGAATCCTAAAACAAAAAACAAAGACACAAAGACAAAAAATTCACAGCGATGGTGGCAGTGTTGAGAATTCAGCTGTGAGCTGGTATCTGTCTGCCCTGCAGCAGTGGTGGCTATGTGTCCAATGATAATGGCTTTACTACTAAAGACCTGATCTTGGCTCTTTTCTCATCAGCCTACTCTCCCTTGGTTCAAGTCCAAAATCCGAGTCCAATTCTATAGTTTTCCCCTGGATGCTGCAAGTTACCTCATATCCATCAAGTTATCATCTTTCCTGCTTATTTAACCAGGATTGAATTTTTGTAGTTTGCCACCCAGAATCCTACAAATCCTGACTGCGCACTTAGATAGATTTGGGCATTTAATTCTCTAGTTCTGCTATGTACAAGCTGAGTGAACTTAGGTAAATTATTTCACCTCCTAAAATACTACAGATGATAATAATCTCTCTGGTTTTCGTTTATTAATCTGTATATTGGGAATATTTTTATGAGGGTCAAATGAGGTAATGCACATAAAAACTTAGCACAGTGTCTGTGCATTTGCAATGGATTTGAGATATGGTCAGAAAAAAAGCCCACTTCAGAAATAAATTTACTCTAAAATTCACATGTGTGATTACAGAAAGCAAAATATATCACTCATATTATTTTAACATGTCCTTTCCTGAGGGAATAATGTACAGTTTAATAAAAAATGACCAATGACTTTTCTACTAGACCCTTGATTCCTTTAATCCACTTCTGTTGGCATCTTGAGTCACCATTTCTCCTTTTTAATTGGAACCCATTCTAATGTTTTTTCTCAAAGCAGTCCTTTGGTATTTTGAGTGGGATAAGTCTTGATTATACAGGACTGCCCCAAGCATAGCAGGAATTTATCATCACTGACCCTTGCCCACTAAATGTATGACAACCCAAGGGGACAGTTCTGTCCCCAGTAGAGAACAATTGTAAATCTTGATTGTTTTATAGAACATTAGCACAGTAGCCTACTTTAAAATACTTTAAAATGATTATGAAAAGTGAACATACTTATTAAAATTGGTAATGTTCCCAGACTGAAAATTAGTATTTTGAGGAACCAAATACTGAAACATCATAACGGTCTTAGCAAATTATAGAGGTTGACAAATAAAAAGGGATTCATTATTCTATGTACAAGTTTAAAGTCACTGAAGAAAAACATATTCATAATATTGTGAGAAACTTTGAGAACACACAGCCAAGTTTTACTCCGAAGTTGAGGTGCCTCAGAATTGCCTATATGGCTTAATATAAATATGGGCATTAAATTATTTTATAGGATGACTAAATTGGAATCCCAGAGAGTAGGCCAGGGCATGAATATTTTTACACAACAAAAATATTGTTTGTAAATGTAGAATGCTTTAAAGTTAATGGATTTTGTAGGTTTTCCTCATTCAACATAAATAATAAAAAGGTTTCTATTAATACGACACAATTCATCAGCACCTACTATGTGACTAGCACTATGATGCTATGAAAATGATGATAAACAAGATATATCTCTGAATTCCAAAGGCTTACCATTTTAATTGTGGGAAACAGACATTAAATAATTGATGTACAGTAATGTGATAAGAATTTTAAAAGCCAAAAAAAAAGGGGAGGGAGCTGGTAAATACAAAACAAGGACCAGAACTACATCCTAGAGGATCAGATGAAGTTTGGTGAGGGATAGATGTGAGTTAACATGGCAGAGTGTGGAGTTTTGATCTTCATACAAAAAATTTTGTGGTACACACAAGGAACAATCGACTTTGAGCAATTATAAAAGAATGACATCTGTATTGGTCAGGAGGTTAGAGATTAATATAATCACATGTGCTAATCATTCTGTTGTCCTGATTAAATTAAATCACTACTTAACTAAAAAAAGGATTTAAATTTGAATGCATTTTAACTTGAAAATGCAAGCAGAGATAGCAGAAACAATATTTATTAGAACAGATAGGGGTTCATTCAGTTAGGAAAGCAATATTGAATTTCCCTAGAAGATTATTGCATATTGCCCAATGAAGTATATGTCAACTTTTCCCTTCTTTCTTCTTCTCTCCCTCCCTCCCTTCCTTCCTTCCTCTCTTCCTTTTTTTTTTCTTTCAGCTCATACCACCATATTACAAAGCACATCCAAATTGTAATGAAATTGTCATTGCAAATTTAAAAAAATTATATCAAGATATATCAGTCTATAGATCTAGTTTTAACTATAGTTTTTCACTAATGTGCAAAAAATACTCCCCTTATAACTGCCAAAATACCCCATTTTTCATGTATTTGTCAACCTAAGAGACAAATAATTATCCTGACATAAGAAGATATTGCTTTTTAATAATTAGCAAAATTATAGAGAACAAGTATCAAATAAACATGTGGATGACTTATATTTATATTATTTTCTGTGACTTTTATAATAGACCAAATTTCAAGGTTTTTTTCCAATGTTTCCCTTTTTTTACAAGGAGTAGGAAGAATGGTGCCATGTGATATAGCATATAGCAACACATATATGTTGGGATCTTATACCTCATGGGAAATATAATGAAAGTAATAAACACATTCCCCCAGAAAAATGCACATATGCATAGCTGGAAATCACATTAAACAGTTCACAGATGCCTTGATATCTATTCCAGGTAAGAAGCGTCATCCAGGGAAAGAACATGAATTCATCTAGGGATGGATTCCAGAACTACATATCTGCCTGACTGTAGACAAGTTACTTATTCTCTCTGTCTCAGTGGTCTCATCTGTTAAACTGGAATAGTAATTGTATCAACCTAATGAGACTGTTTTCGAAATTAAATGAGGTAAGACCCCAGCATGTTATTTGCTATCATTGTCATCATCATCACCATCATCATAATCAATTATAATTATCTCTAAAATGGGACTAAAATTAACACCACCTCATAGGGTTGTGCAAAGAATAAATAAGACAAATTATGTAAAATATGTGGTTGTTCATAGTAAGCACTCAGTACATTTAGCTATTATTGTCATTTTGGTTTATTCTCTATAATATAAACTTGAGAAAATGGATGCTGTGGCTCTCTGTATGTAACAGGGAAAGCTTTTCTTACCCTTGGCCTGTGATATAACAAACAGGGCTTTATAAACCATGCTGGTTTTTAGCAAGAATTACATTTCCAAACTGAATTCTTAAAAATATTTCAAACAGTGTAAAATGTAACTCATGCAAATATAAGGTGAACATGTGTCAAAAATTTTTATTAAACTCATTAATTAGTGAGTAAGACTGGTTCAAAGGAGAATTTGAGAAACAAAGGTGCAGCCAGGGATGCTGAAATAAATTTTCTAATGCAAAATTGGTTAGTATCCTATAGGAAAATGTTATGTAACAGGTGCTTTCTGTTCTAGATGGGTATTAATTGTAGATTCAACTTCTTTAATAGACATAGGCTTATTCAAATTGCTTACTTCTTAGGAGGCTTTTGGCAAATTTTGTCTTTCAATAAATTGTTCCATTAAATACAGGTTTTCAAATTTGTGGTATAAGTTGCTCATAATATTTCTTTACTATTCTTCCAATGTATGTAGGAACTGTAGTGATGTCCTTTCTTTCATTTCTGATATTAGTAATGTGTTTCTTCTCTCTCTCTCTTTTTTTTTTTGTTGTTGTTAACCTGGCTAGAGGCTTATCAATTCCATTGATTTTTGTCAAAGAACCAGCTTTTGGTTTTGTTGATTTTCTCTATTGGTTTCCTGTTTTTAATCTCATTCATTTCTGCTTTAGTTTTTACTATGTCTTCTCTTCTGCTTACTTAGGATTTAATTTGCTCTTCTTTGTCTAGTTTCCAAAGGTGAAAGCTTAAATTATTGATATTATTAGATCTTTCTTTTTTCTAAATTATGCATTTGATGCTATAAATTTCCCTCTAAGCATTGATTTGCTGCATCTCACAAATTTTGATAAATTTCATTTTTTTAGTTCAAAATAATTTTTATTCCTCTTGAGTATGCTTTTTTGTCATTATTGTTATTTAGAGGTGTTTAATTTCCAAGTATATTGGGCTTTTCCATTTATCTTTCTGTTACTGATATCTATTCATTTCCACTGTGGTCTTAGATCAGATAATGTATTATTTCTATTCTTTCAAATTTGTTAAGATGTGTTCTATGACCCAGAATGTGGTCTATCTTGACGAGTATTCCATATAACCTTGAGAAGAATATATAATCCTCCATTCTTGGATGAAATAGTCGATAGAAGTCAATTATATCCAGCTGATTCATGGTATTGTTGAGTTCAACTATGTACTCAGTGATTTTTCTGCTGCTCATCTGTCCATTTCTGATAGAGGAGTGTTGAAGTCTCCAACTATAATATTCATCCTTATTTCTCCTTGTGGTTCTATCAGTTTTTGCTGAATTTATTTTGATATTCTGTTATTAAACACATAGACATTAAGGCTTGTTATATTTTCTTGGAGAATTGATTCCTTCGTCACTATGTAATGTTCCTCTTTATCACTGATAAGTTTCCTTGCTCTGATGTCTACTCTGTCTGAAACTAATATAGCTACTTCCAGTTTCTTTTGATTAGTGCTAACATGATATATTTCTGCATCCCTTTTTTTTAACTTTTTATTTTATATTGGAGTATAGTTGATGAACAATGTTTTGACAGTTTCAGGTGTACAGCAAAGTGATTTAGTAATAAATATACATATATCTATTCTTTTTCAAATTCTTTTCCCATTTAGGTTGCTACATAATATTGAGCAGAGTTCCCTATGTTATACAGTAGGCCCTTGTTGATTATTCATTTTATTTTTATTTATTTATTTATTTTTATTTAATCTTTTTCTTTTTATATAAAACATTGGCTGTATTCCCTGTGTTGTACAATATATCCTTGTATCTTTTTTTTTTTAATACAGTAGGTTCTTATTAGTCATCAATTTTATACACATCAGTGTATACATGTCAATCCCAAATGCCCAATTCAGCACACCACCACCACCACCCACCCGCAGCTTTCCCCCCTTGGTGTCCATACATTTGTTCTCTACATCTGTGTCTCAACTTCTGCTCTGCAAACCGTTTCATCTGTACCATTTTTCTAGGTTCCACATATATGCGTTAATATACGATATTTGTTTTACTCTTTCTGACTTACTTCACTCTGTATGACAGTCTCAAGATCCATCCATGTCTCAACAAAAGACCCAATTTCGTTCCTTTTTATGGCTGAGTAATATTCCACTGTATGTATGTACCACATCTTCTTTATCCATTCCTCTGTCGATGGGCATTTAGGTTGCTTCCATGACCTGGCTATTGTAAACAGTGCTGCAATGAACATTGGGGTGCATGTGTCTTTTTGAATTATGGTTTTCTCTGGGTATATGCCCAGTAGTGGGATTGCTGGATCATATGGTAATTCTATTTCTATTTTGTAAGGAGCCTCTATACTATTTTCCATAGTGGCTGTATCAGTTTACATTCCCACCAACAGTGCAAGAGGGTTCCCTTTTCTCCATACCCTCTCCAGCGTTTGTTGTTTGTGGATTTTATGAAGATGCTCATTCTAACTGGTGTGAGGTGATACCTCATTGTAGTTTTGATTTGCATTTCTCTAATAATTAGTGATGTTGAGCAGCTTTTCATGTGCTTCTTGGCCATCTGTATGTTTTCTTTGGAGAAATATCTATTTAGGTCTTCTGCCCACTTTTGCATTGGGTTGTTTGTTGTTTTAATATTGAGCTGCATGAGCTGTTCATATATTTTGGAGATTAATCCTTTGTCCGTTGATTCACTGGCAAATATTTTCTCCCATTCTGAGGGTTGTCTTTTCGTCTCGTTTATGGTTTCTTTTGCTGTGCAAAAGATTTTAAGTTTCATTAGGTCGCATTTGTTTACCTTTGTTTTTATTTCCATTACTCTAGAAGGTGGATCAAAAAAGAACTTGCTGTGATTTATGTCAAAGAGTGTTCTTCCTAGGTTTTCCTCTAAGAGTTTTATAGTGTATTGTCTTACATTTAGGTCTCTAATCCATTTTGAGTTTATTTTTGTGTTTGGTGTTAGGGAGCGTTCTAATTTCATTCTTTTACATGTAGCTGTCCAGTTTTCCCAGCACAACTTATAGAAGAGACTGTCTTTTCTCCAATATATATTCTTGCCTCCTTTGTCATAGATTAGATGACCATAGGTGTGTGGGTATATCTCTGGGCTTTCTGTCTTGTTTCACTGATCTATGTTTCTGTTTTTGTGCCAGTACCATATTATCTTGCTTACTGTAGCTTTGTAGTATAGTCTGAAGTCAGGGAGTCTGATCCCTCCCACTCCGTTTTTTTTCCCTCAAGACTGCTTTGATTATTTGGGGTCTTTTGTGGCTCCATACAAATATTAAGATTTTTTTGTTCTAGTTCTGTAAAAAATGCCATTGGTAATTTGATAGGGATTGCATTGAATCTGTGGATTGCTTTGGGTAGTAGAGTCATTTTCACAATGTTGATTCTTCCAATCTAAGAACATGGTATATCTCTCCATCTGTTGCTATCATCTTTAATTTCTTTCATCAGTGTCTTATAGTTTTCTGCATACAGGTCTTTCATCTCCCTAGGTAGGTTTATTCCCAGGTATTTTATTCTGTTTGTTGCAGTGGTAAATTGGAGTGTTTCCTTAATATCTCTTTCAGATTTTTCATCAGTAGTGTATAGGAATGCAAGAGATTTCTGTGCATTAATTTTTTTATCCTGCAACTTTACCAAATTCATTGATTAGCTCTAGTAGTTTTCTGGTGGCATCTTTAGGATTCTCTATGTATAGTATCATGTCATCTGCAAAAAGTGACAGTTTGCTTCTTCTTTTCCAATTTGTGTTCCTTTTATTTCTTTTTCTTCTGTGATTGCCGAGGCTAGGACTCCCAAAACGGTGAGAGTGGACATCCTTGTCTTGTTCCTGATCTTAGAGGAAATGCTTTCAGTTTTTCACCACTGAGAAAGATATTTTCTGTGGGTTTGTCATATATGGTCTTTATTATGTTGAGGTAGGTTCCCTCTGTGACCACTTTCTGCAGCATATTTATCATAAATGGGTGTTGAATTGTGTCAAAAGTTTTTTTCTGCATCTATTGAGATGATCATATGGTTTTTATTCTTCAATTTGTTAATATGGTGTACCACATTGATTGATTTGCATATACTGAAGAATCCTTGCATCCCTTGCATAAATCCCACTTGACCATGGTGTATGATCCTTTTAATGTGCTGTTGGATTCTGTTTCCTAGTATTTTGTTGAGAATTTTTGCATCTATATTCATCAGTCATATTGGTCTGTAATTTTCTTTTTTTGTAATAACCTTGTCTGGTTTTGGTATCAGGGTGATGGTGGCCTCATAGAATGAGTCTGGGAGTGTTCCTTCCTCTGCAATTTTTTGGAAGAGTTTGAGAAGGATGGGTGTTAGCTCTTCTCTAAATGTTTGATAGAATTCACCTGTGAAGCCATCTGGTCCTAGACTCCTGTTTTTTGGAAGATTTTTAATCACAGTTTGAATTTCATTACTTGTGATTGGTCTGTTCACATTTTCTATTTCTTCCTGGTTCAGTCTTGGAAGGTTGTACCTTTCCAAGAATTTGTCCATTTCTTCCAGGTTGCCCATTTTATTGGCATAGAGTTGCTTGTAGTAGTCTCTTAGGATGCTTTCTATTTCTGGGGTGTCTGTTGTAACTTCTCCTTCTTCATTTCTAATTTTATTGATTTGAGTCCTCTCCCTCTTTTTCTTGATGAGTCTGGCTAATGATTTATCAATTTTGTTTAACTTCTCAAAGAACCAGCTTTTAGTTTTATTGATCTTTGCTATTGTTTTCTTTGTTTCTATTTCATTTATTTCTGCTCTGACCTTTATGATTTCCATCCTTCTGCTAACTTTGGGTTTTGTTTGTTCTTCTTTCAGCAGTTCCTTTAGGTGTAAGGTTAGATTATTTATTTGATATTTTTCTTGTTTCTTGAGGTAGGCTTGTATAGCTATAAACTTCCCTCTTAGAAATGCTTTTGCTGCATCCCATAGGTTTTGGATTGTCGTGGTTTCATTGTTATTTGTCTCTAGGTATTTTTTGATTTCCACTTTGATTTCTTCAGTGAACTCTTGGTTATTTAGTAATGTAGTGTTTAGCCTCCATTTGTTTGTATTTTTTACATTTTTTTCCTCTGTAATTCATTTCTAATCTCATAATGTTGTGGTCAGAAAAAATGCTTGATATGTTTTCAATTTTCTTAAATTTACTGAGGCTTGATCTGTGACCCTAGATGTGATCTATCCTGGAGAATTTTCCATGCACACTTGAGAAGCAAGTGTAATCTGCTCTTTTTGGATGGAATATCCTATAAATATCAATTAAATCTATCTGGTCTATTGTGTCATTTAAAGCTTCTGTTTCCTTATTTATTTTCATTTTGGATGGTATGTCCAGTGGTGTAAGTGAGGTGTTAAAGTTCCCCACTATTATTGTGTTACTGTCGACTGCCTCTTTTATAGCGGTTACTAGTTACCTTATGTGTTGAGGTGTTCCTATATTGGGTTCATATATATTTATAATTGTTATATCTTCTTATTGGATTGATCCCTTGATCATTATGCAGTGTCCTTCCTTGCCTCTTGTAACATTCTTTATTTTAAAATCTATTTTATCTGATATGAGTACTGCTACTCCAGCTTTCTTTTGATTTCCATTTGCATTGAATATCTTTTTCCATCCCCTCACATTCAGTCTGTATGTGTCCCTAGGTCTGAAGTGGGTCTCTTGTAGACAACATATATATATGGGTCTTGTTTTTGTATCCATTCAGCAAGCCTATGTCTTTTGGTTGGAGCATTTAATCCACTCACGTTTAAGGTAATTATTGATATGTATGTTCCTATGACCATTTTCTTAATTGTTTTGGGTTTGTTTTTGTAGGTCCTTTTCTTCTCTTGTGTTTCTCACTTAGAGAAGTTCCTTTAGCATTTGTTGTAGAGCTGGTTTGGTGGTGCTGAATTCTCTTAGCTTTTCCTTGTCTGTAAAGCTTTTGATTTCTCCATCGAATCTGAATGAGATCCTTGATGGGTAGAGTAATCTTGGTTGTAGGTTCTTCCCTTTCATCACTTTATCATGTCACTCCCTTCTGGCTTGTAGAGTTTCTGCTGAGAAATCAGCCGTTAACCTTATGGGAGTTCCCTTGTATGTTATTTGTCGTTTTACCTTGCTGCTTTCAATAACTTTTGTCTTTAATTTTTGTCAACTTGATTACTATGTGTCTCGGCATGTTTCTTCTTTGGTTTATCCTGTACGGGACTCGCTGCACTTCCTGGAGTTGGGTGGCTATTTCCTTTCCCATGTTAGGGAAGTTTTCGACTATAATCTCTTCAAATATTTTCTCGGGTCCTTTCTCTTTCTCTTCTCCTTCTGGGACCCCTATAATGCGAATGTCATTGTGGTTAATGTTGTCCCAGAGGTCTCTTAGGCTGTCTTCATATCTTTTCTTTTTTTTTTCTTTATTCTGTTCCACAGCAGTGAATTCCACCATTCTGTCTTCCAGGTCACTTATCTGTTCTTCTGCCTCAGTTATTCTGCTATTGATTCCTTCTACTGTAGTTTTCATTTCAGTTATTGTATTGTTCATCTCTGTTTGTTTGTTCTTTAATTCTTCTTGGTCTTTGTTAGACATTTCTTGCATCTTCTCGATCTTTGCCTCCATTCTTTTTCCGAGGTCCTGGATCATCTTCACTATCATTATTCTGAAATCTTTTTCTGGAAGGTTGCCTATCTCCATTTCATTTAGTTTTTTTTCTGGGGTTTTATATTGTTCCTTCATCTGGTTCGTAGCCCTCTGCCTTTTCATCTTGTCTGTCTTTCCGTGAATGTGGTTGTTTTTCCACAGGCTGCAGGATTGTAGTTCTTTTTGCTTCTGCTGTCTGCTTTCTCATGGACAAGGCTATCTAAGAAGCTTGTGCAGGTTTCCTGATGGGAAGGACTGGTGGTGGGTAGAGCTGGGTGTTGCTCTGGTGGGCAGAGCTCAGTAAAACTTTAATCACTTCACTGCTGATGGCTGGGGCTGGGTTCCCTCCTTGTTGGTTGTTTGGTCTGAGGCAACCCAACACTGGAGCCTACCTGGGCTCTTTGGTGGGGCTAAAGGCAGACTCTGGGAGGGCTCACGCCAAAGAGTATTTCCCAGAACTTCTGTTGCCAGTGTCCTCGTCCCCACGGTGAGCCACAGACACCACCCGTCTCTGCAGGAGACCCTTCAACACTAGCAGATAGGTCTGGTTCAGTCTCTCCTGGGTTCACTGCTCCTTCCCCTGGGTCCCGATGCACACACTACTTTCTGTGTGCCCTCCAAGAGTGGAGTCTCTGTTTCCCTCAGTCCTTTCAAAGTCCTATATTCAAATCCCACTAGCCTTCAATGTTTGATTCTCTAGGAATTCCTCCTCCTGTTGCCAGACCCTCAGGTTGGGAGGCCTGACGTGGGGCTCAGAACCTTCACTCCAGTGTGTGGACTTCTGTGGTATAAGTGTTGTCCAGTCTGTGAGTCACCCACGCAGCAGTTATGGGATTTGATTTTGCTGTGATTGCGCCCCTCCTACCATCTCATTTTGGCCTCTCCTTTGTCTTTGGATGTGGGGTATCTTTTTTGGTGAGTTCCAGTGTCTTCCTGTCAATGATTGTCCAGCAGTTAGTTGTGATTCTGGTGTTCTCACAAGAGGGAGTGAGAGGACGTCTTTCTACTTCACTGTCTTTGTTCCTGATTACCCATTTTAAATATAGCAGTGTGTACATGTCAATCCCAAACTCCCTAACTATCCCTTTCCCCCTGGTAACCATAAGTTGTTCTTTAAGTCTGTGAGTCTGTTCCTGTTTTGTAAGTTCATTTGTATAATTTCTTTTTAGATTCCACTTATAAGCAATGTCATATGATATTTCTCTTTCTTTGTCTACTTACTTCACTCAGTATAACAATCTCTGGGTCCATCCATGTTGCTGCAAATGGCACTATTTCATTCTTTTTAATGGCTGAGTAGTATTCCATTGTATATATGTGCCACATCTTCTTTATCCATTCCTCTGTTGATGGACATTTAGGTTGCTTCCATGTCTTGGCTATTGGAAACAGTGCTGCCATAAACACTGAGGCGCATGTATCATTTTGGACCATGTTTTTCTCTGGATATATGCCCAGGAGTAAGATTGCAGGATCATATGGTAGCTCTAGTTTTAGTTTTTTAAGGATCCTCCATACTGTTCTCCATAGTGGATATATCCCTTTATTTTTATTCTATATGTGTCTTCACACTTAAAGAAGGTTTCTTGTTGACAACATGTAGCTGGGTTTTGTTTTTTGATCTACTTAGAAAATTTCTGTCTTTTAATTGGTGCATTTAGAGTATGAATGTTTAAAGTGATTATTGATATAGTTGGATTAATATCTACTTAATTTGTTACTGTTTTCTACTTATTGCTTTTGTTCTTTTTTTCCTATTTTTATTTTTCACTCTTTTTCTGTCTTTGTGGTTTTAATTGAGCATTTTAAGTGGTTCCATTTTCTTTCCTTTCTCATTATGTCTGTTAAGCTTCCTTTTTTTAACTTTTTAAAAATTAGTTGCCCTAGAATTTGTAATATACATTTTCAAATCCATTTTCAAATAACATTATACTGTTTCACAAATAGTATGAGTACCTTATAACAAAATAATCCTAATTTCACCCTCCTGTCCCTTGTACAATTGCTGTCATTTATTTCACTTATACCTAAGCATGTGTTTATTTGTATATTTATTATACATATCCATATAAAATTGAATATTGTTATTAATATTATTTTGAACAAACTTTATATGTCAGATCAATTAACAATAAGGGAAATAAAAGTTCTTATTTTACCTTAACTTATTCCTTGTATAATGTTCTTTCTTTTTTTATGTAAATTTGAGTTTCTGACCTATATCAATTTCCTTCTCACTGAAGATCTTCTTTTAACACTTCTTGCAAGGCAGGTCTACTGACAACAAATTTCATCAACTTTTGCTTGTCTGACCAAATCTTTATTTCTCCTTTTTTTTTTTTTTGGCAATGAAGTTTATAATATGATACTTCAAATAGCACATTAAAGCACACAGAAAACTTTATATAATTCCTATTGATAATACTAGGATGCAGAAATTTTGACTATCCTCATTTTTCAGACGAGTGCACTATATTTTAGAGAACCAAAACTAATATTTGTCCAAGATATCAAAACAAGAATGTTGCAGAGTCATGACAAAATGAGATTCTATGATTCCAAATCCAAGCTCAAACTGAGGCCAAAGTTAATACATGAAATCAAATTATACTGAGTGTATACTGGGTAGTCTTTCAGACAAATGATCTGATGTGTAGTATATGAAAATCAGTACAAAATGGACCACTTTTTTTTACCATATCACTAAATTGGAATGGTTATTTTCTCAGGATGCTGTTTTTTAGCACATATATGCAAATAATAAAGAAGAAAATGTGAGATGGAAGAAAAAGTTATGATGCCCCAATAAGAAAAATATACCAAACCAAGCCAAGCTGGAGGAATATTAGTTGCCAGTTCCTGACTAGTCACCATAATTTAAAAGCATCAAATTCAGAGCCAAATATTCCAAGGATGCCTAATAAATCATCATTTTTTTTAATAGAATGAGCAGCTATAACTTAAGATAGCCACATTTCTTGGGACTGCTGTGAGAGACAGCTCCCAACTTCTAAAATCAGACATTGAGCTATTTGAGGAGACATACTGTATGAGGTTTGCAGGTTCTGGTTTAAGTTTTCCACACTCCAATTTCAGAGTTCTCTTCAACTTCATTCTGATTCTTTACATCTCAATAGCCATCAAATCCACTTAAGGGAGTTTCCCATTGCCTCTTGATTTTCACAGCAACCAACAGTTGCTCTAAAACACCAGAATTATCTTGGAAATGTCACCCTTACTTTCATTCTCCCCTATGCAGCTATCCCACAAAGCTTGGATTTTGTAATTCCTTGACCAAATCCCTTCAGACACCTGATGGAAAAATTCAACATCCTCAACCTGTCACAGGACCTTACATTAATGTGGCCCAAACCCACCTTCTCCCACAATTTCTCCCCTTTCTCTTTTATTTTGGAAGGATAATTTTACAATATACAGAATTTTAGGTGGGTGGGGTTTTTCTTTCAACACTGAAAATATAAGTAAGGTGCTTTTCTCCTCTGGCTTCTTTCAAGGTTTTTTCTTTATCTTTTATTTTCTGAAGTTTGAATATAATGTGCTTAAGTATAGTGTTTGTTGTTGTTGTTTGTTTTTTGCATTCATCTTGCTTAGGGTTCTCTGAACTACCTGGATATGTGGTTTGGTGTCTGACATTAATTTGGGGAAGTTCACAGTCATTGTTGCTTCAAATATTTCTTCTGTTCTTTTTTCTCTTTCTTCTCCTTCTGGTATTCCCATTATGTATATGTATTAGTTAAGGTTCCTCAGAAAAACACAGCAAAGAAGATATATGTTTATATATATATATATATATACATATATACATATATATACACACACACACAATGAAATATATATACACACTGAAATATATATATATATGTATATATGTGTGTATATATATGTGTGTGTATGTGTATATATATATAGAAAATAAAGATATTTATTTTGAGGAATTGTCTCACAATTATGGAGACTGAGAAGTTCCACAATCTACCGTCTATAAGTTGGAGACCCAGGAAAGCCAATGGTATAGCTCAGTCTAAGAAGACCTTAGAACCAGGGGAGTTGATGGTTTAAGTCTCATTCTGGGGACAGGAAAAGAACAATGTTCCAGATCAAGCAATCAGGCACAAAGGGGAAATTCTCCCTTCTGTCGCCTTTTTGTTCTGTTCAGGCCCTCAGTGGATTGGATGTTGGCCTCCCACACTGGGGAAGGCAATCTCCTTCATTTAGTCTACTGATTCAAATGATAATCTCATCCAGAAACATGCTCATAGACATACCTAGAAATAGTGTTTAGCCAAATACCTGGTCACTTCATGATTCAGTCAAGTTGACACATAAAATTATCCATCACAGTATATGGTACAACTTTTATAGTTGTCCCACAGTTCTTAGATATTGTTTTGTTTTTTTTTTCCTCTTTGCTTTTTTTCTGAAAGATTCTACTGACATATCCTGAAGCTCAGAAATTCTTTGCTTAGCTGTGTCCAGTCTGTTAATGAGTCTATCAAAGCATTTAATTTCTGTTACAGGGTTTTTTAATCTGTAGTATTTCTTTTTCATTCTTTTGTAGAATTTCCTTGTCTCTACTTACATTCTCATCTATTTTTACATGCTGTCTACTTTATCCATTTGAGCCTTATATTAATTACAGTTGTTTTAAATTCCTGATCGGATAATTCTAACATCCATGCCATATCTGAGTCTGATTCTGATGCTTTCTCTGTCTCTTCAAACTGTGCTTTTTACCTTTTATATGCCCTGTAATTTTTTTCTTATTAGCTAGATATGAAACACTGGGTAAAAGGAACTGCTGCAAATAGACCTTTAGTTTTTTTCATTTTTCTGGGGTTTTTTTTGCCTCACAATTTGTGGGATGTTAGTTCCCTCACCCGGGATCAAACCCGGGCCCTCGGCAGTGGAAGTGAAGATTCTTAACCACTGGAGTGCCAGGGCATTCCCAAGCAGATCTTTAGTAATGTGGTAGTAAAGTGGTGGGTGGGGAGCGTTTTCTAGTCCTGTGATTAGGCCTTAGTCCTTTAGTCACCCTGTGCCTCTGTGCTTCTCAGTTTCCCCCTCCCTTCGGTGGAACAGGAGGGCTCAGGTGGGCTCGGTTTGGGTATTTCCCTTTCCTCAGTCAGCTGGGCTCTGATAAAATCCCAATAGTTTAGGCTCTGGTGAAATAGGTTCTCTTGAGTAAGTGCAGGCCTTGTTAAGAAGAGTAGAGTGCTCCAACATATTTCAAAATGGTTCTTTTTCCCATCCTCCTACTGGAAGCACAAGGGAATTTTTCTCTAATCTTCACTGTGAGAACCTGGTAGGGCTCCTGGAGTTAAAATTCACAGAAGTGTGTGGATCTCCAATGACTGAGTCTCCCTGGCCATTTTATCTCTAGACTTGTTTACACTGAGCCTCCACAGTTTGTCAATTACATTTCAGGTTTTCCTACCTGGCACTGATTCCCACAGAGGTTTCTACTTCTGGGTTTTGCTCTGATAAGTTGTGAGTCTCTGTATCTGCCTGTCTGCCTTTCTAATTATGGGGAAAGTGGTTTGCCCTGTGACATCACTTCTTTGACAGATCCAAGAAGAGTTGTTGATTTTTCAGTTTGGTCAGCTTTTTACTTGTGTTTTAGAACACAGTGACAACTTCCAAGTTCTTTACATGCTGGACTGGAAGTCCTTCTGTGGTTTTTACTGTGTGGTTTTACTGTCAAACTCTCCCCCTTTATATAGTTCACACATTCTCTCCAGATTGACCCAGAATTGCCATTGCCACTTCTAGAACTGGGAAAACCATTTTTTAAAATCTAAACATGCTGTTTTTCTGGTTATATTAAATAGAAATACTATTATTAATGGAAAAATGCTACAAGTACAGCATCTTTTCTTTCATAAAGAGTTATACATGTGAGGAAAAAAATCTATGCATTTAAAAACCATTTCTTCTTGTTCTTAGGCACTAAATACTTTTCACCTCTTTAAATGCCATACCCACCTATATGTAGGCACCATAATAAATTCTACTCTCAATTATTTTTGAAAGCAGTTTGTTAAGCAGAGGAAAACTGAACCGTAAAATTAAAACTTCTAACATGATACTGTTACCTAACAAAAGTTGGGTCTGCTCACCTGCACACAGTAAAGCCGATCTACGGAAACTGGGTTGTGGTGAAGGAAAATGCAGCATTGATTGGCCAGGCATCAAGCAAGGAATCTGAGACAGCTAATACTCAAAACACCCAAACTCCCCACTGGGTTTCAGAAAAGCATTTTTAAAGGCCAGGTGAGGGAGGGGAGTCCCAGGGTGTGTGATCAGCTGATGAAAAATTCTGATTGGTTGATGGTGAGGTAACAGGGCAGTGTTACAGGGGTTAACACTATCAATCCTTAGGCTCCAGTAGGCATGAGGGCTATGTGCCAATGGTCATCAAGTAACTAATGTGTCTTCCATTTGGTGGGGGGGTTATTTTTTATTTATTTAGAATTTTAAGTTTTTTTTTTTTATACAGCAGGTTCTTATTAGTTATCCATTTTATACATATTAGTGTATACATATCAATCCCAATCTCCCAGTTCATCCCACCATTACCCCTGATGGGGGTTTTAGCATCTGTAACACAACTCAGGAAATGTGCATCAGATACTGTTATCTTGATACTTCAAAGAGGAGCTAAAGCAGAAGATATGGGGGAGGGGTCTGTTCCAGGAAGGTCCCATGGGGTCCTGCTTGGTTACAATACTGGAGTTACACAGAATTTTATCCAGGTAATGTAGAATGTTAATATATTTACATTTAATTAAGCATGTCAATGGGAGTAATTTCATAGTGACATGATATCTAATTTTAGTGACTTTAGCAAAGCAGCTTTGTCTCTTATTTTTGTCCATTTTGTGTGTGTGTTTGTAGCTTCACTGTCCTATACATAAAGATCATCTTAATCTATTTTAAAATATTCAGACACCTGCAGCAGCACATAGTCATAAAGCTCTTTTATTATCAAGTTATTCATCCCTCAGCTTGTCTTCATTATAGGTCTATTGGAAGATTTCCACCCTCAGCCCCATTCTCTTAGCAGTTAATTAAAATATTCTTGCTATTGAAATGCACTGTATAGTCTCTATGAATTAGGGGATGTCAAATATTGTAGTTTGCTTAGAGTAGCTAGGATTCTATTTTTTTTTTTAATTCCCACTATTTCATACTTGCTGTGATTTAGAAAAATTGCTGATGCATCAATTAATGCAAATTGTATAAAGGCTTCTATAATTTAGGCTTAAAATGCCAGATACAGCCACGGAGCTTTGTATTTTCATGAGCTGCAACTTAAAATATGGGGTTCAATTTTCATTTACCTAATGTTCCCCAGTAATAAAGACATGTCTATTAAGGACATCTGTTACAATTTTGTAACCTCTAATTTTAAAGGGAAATAATAGAGTTCATGTCTGTAAGATTAGAGGTTATGGACTATGTCTTTACACTGGTTTGGCATCCTTGATATAATGTTCTGCCAGCCAACCTAATATATTCAATTCACAAAGGGCTCAAAGTCTTGGTTCTGCAGGCCAAAAAAAAGGAAGAAAGAAAGAAAGAAAAAGAAAAAAAACTTTTCTATCTTGTCACTTTGCACATTGCCTTGTTGAAAATCTGTCACCACCTGCTAGAAACTTATTTGTTTCTCTTTTTTTAAAAAAACACATCATGAAGAGACAAGAAACCAGTGACTAATTACACAGTAAAATATACTTTATCAACTGACTATAAGGGGAAGAAAGGAGAGGAGAGAAGGGTAGAGATGGGAATCTCTAAAGCTCTGCATGTTTCCCATGGCCCCCAGTGGAGCCCACGGCCTCTCACTGATGTTCAGGTTTTAGATATTTTTCTCTAGGCAGGGGGTGGGTGATGGAGGTGAGGGGGGGACTGAACCTTTCCCTCCTCTTTCCTCTCGAACTGACAACCTACAGATAGTAAAGAGAATGCATCTGAGAAAACAATTATATCTGCCAACGTCAGCAATTGTAACAATGAAATCCTCTTTTTCTCTTTATTCAAGCCTAACTTAAGCATTCCCTCTTGAATCCAAGTCCTTAATGCCATTTATGACTCTCACGTGTATTTATTTTAGCTGACTATCTTGCATTTGCCATGCCAAGAACAATCTCGAATAAAAAAGATCCCTGTCACTTTATTCAGGCTTCAACAAAAAGCAACCAAGCCAGTAAATCACTAAATGGAACTACCAACTTCCTATGAAATGCATGAATAATGCCTTAGCAGTCTGCTCACCGGAAAGATTAGAATGGGAGTGAACACAACCCTGTAAAAGTATGCCTAGGCAAGCTGAGCCCAGAATTCTATCAAAATCAATTTCTCCCATTTGACATCCAAGTATTTTGAAATGTTCTAACAGGAAGCAACAGAATCAAATTTCTTTCCAGCTTGCTTTCAGCATAGAGGAAGTATGATACCCAAACTCACCAAGTTTTAAGTACTGCTGAAAGTCCAATGTTAACTTGAAGCCACCTTGACGGGGAGAAAAAGATGAAGGTAAACATTGGTGGTAAACAATGAAACTGGCAAAAACTGAGCAAGTCATGTTTCACACAAATATGCTTTTTTTTTCCTTAAGCTGGGTAAAGTTGGAAATGACCTTGAACCAGTTCTGTATTGGAATATAAGCAAAGAAGGTAAATTACCTAAGCAGATTACCCTAAGATAGCGACAAGATTATGGAATTTTCAATATGTATAGAAAATTGATGAATATAATGAGAACAGACAACTCCTATTTCGAATTCATCATCCTCTAATAACTGTCCTTACCTACAAGCTCATTCATCAAAACCATAAGAAAATCTCGTTTACATGTTGCTCTATGTGCTTTACCCCACCCCCTCATACAAGGAAATAAAAGTCACTCAAATGTGTTCTTTTTCCTGTTTAGTCACACTGTGCTTCTAGTTACTTTCTCTCTTTAAGTATAAGCTGAGTTAAAACATTACATGTTGTCACTAAATGTATAAATGACCACCTTTCATATTTCTAAATGAATGTCCTACTTTGTGTTTTATCTTCCTCAAAAATATTTTTATGTTAAATTGATTACCTCCCACCAAAATGACAAAGAAACTTTCAGATTCTAGAGAAGAAATAAGATGAATTTTTTTACGGCCTACCTAATCAAACACAATTCTATTCAATTTTCAGGTAAATTATATTGTCTTAAAGTGTTCCAAAACTCTCAAAAACTCTGTATGTTTTCCCGAGTTTGTTTCAAAATGGTTTAATGGTAATAGTAACCAGAGTTTTCACATTTTATTAATTAACATTCTTATCTTGGATGTTTAGAAGACTTGACTTTCTTTTATTGGTAATAATAGAGAACTTAAAAATTAAAAATAAATAAGAAAGCTAGGACATTATTTTCAGGCTCATGTGGCTCTTTTGGTGATTTATAGATTAATCAATCATCAATGGGATTAAAGGCCATTTACACTAAACAAATTGCTTATGGCTGCAGAAAATTGTGTTTTGAGATTTAGTGATAGGGACTATAAATTGCCAGTCATGTTATTAGACATATAAATCAGAGAGTTACTGAAAATTGATTAGCTGACTCCAATTTTTCTGAACACGTTGTTACTGTAGCTTATTATTTTTCTTTCCCAGGTCAAAAGAGTTCAGCTCTACAACTGAGTGAAGGAATGTGCATTTCTATACCTAAGGCTAATAATCAGGGTTTTTGTTTATGTTTTTTCATTTCTACAGTATATATTTTGAGATCAAGAAAACTAGATTTTTGCCTTCATGTGAATATTGCAGTGTTTGTTTGTTTGTTTTCTATTCACTAGCTGAGTATAATTATTCCAGGTGTGGAAACTAGTATAGTTTAATAAAATAATTGCAAAGTCTTGTGTTTAATGATGGAATCACATTATAATAAACCCATAATGAACACAGGCCTCATCCTCCTCCTTTAGCACTCTTCTAAGATCCTAATTATATAACCTACTTTTTTTTAATTTTGCGGTACGTGGGCCTCTCACTGTTGTGGCCTCTCCTGGATGCAGACTTTGAGTTCTGGATGAGTATGCTAGTTTGATTGACAATTCTCTCTTCCAATAGCAATATATCGCATGCAAAGTTACTAGAATATTCTTACGTACGGCCATCATTGTATTATTGCCCTGTTAGAAAATTTCAATGTCTTTTCAATTATCTACAATATAACTTTCAAGAATTCCATTTTGTCAAACTATTCTTTACAAACTCTATTAGAACCAGCGATAATGTACTTTGCAGAACAGATAAGTTTCACGACCATATCAGTAGCTAGCCATCAATAATAAAAAATTATCAAGTAATTTAATTAACCTAAAACCAAACATACTTGCAAATTACAAATAAATTTCAAATATATCACTATTAAAGAATACCCCATTCTCATCAGCTCCATAAATTCAACACCTTGAAAACAAAACAAGCTGATAAGAGAAAAGGGGTGCTCTTCTTTCCTGATAACTCACAATTGAGCCACACTGCTGGGCAGTGTAGATATACAGGTTAAGGTGAGAATCTTTGTAGTTAGAGAAACCTGGGTTCAAATTTTATCTCTTACCTACTAGCTATATTATTGTGGAAAACACTACCTGTTATTTGATGCATGTAATAATTTGTGGCTTGCATTTTGCAAAAGACTGATGTAAAATCATAACTTGGTCCCTTAATCTCCAAATATATCAAGAGCTCATGCTCCCAAAGGAATATACAACTTTTGAGCAAAGATGTAGAGCAGAATGCTAGTACAGTTTCTTATATATTCACTCTGTATTTAATCATCATAAATGTCATGACTTGTGCTTAAATATGCAAGCTGAAGTTTCAAACAGAAATACATAACCAATTAATTCTGTCACAAATATAAATACCAGAGAACTATTTCAACATCCAGAAAAAAGAGGGATTTTCAGTTATTCTTGTTTTTTTGTTCTCTTAGTGTTAGCTTTTATAAGAACTTTAATTAATCTGACCTCTCCCCTTTCAGTACACAGATATATGCAAAGGGAATATCCAATTTTATGTATCCTTAAAGATTTTTAAAATAAACATGAATATTCATATTTTACCTTTCTATCACTTGGTTGCAGAGTAATATTTGATTCATATACAAGACCTTAGGATGCTGGAGGCAATAGGCTTTCTTTCCTCTCTTTTTGCCTTTTTTTTGAACCATGCTATGAGTAATTTCCTCTGAACAGAAGGTTTTTCAAAGTTCTGTTATGGCTAAAATGTCAAAAATGTTGGTAAATGTTCTGAGGGTTTCACTAAACCACAAACCTTTCTGCAGGTTTTCTTTCTTTCTTTTTTTAAAATTTTTAATCTGTATTACGTTCCCCATGGGTACACTACTTCATATGAACTGTTTTTCCAATGAAATAAAATAGCCCCTTGGTTCAAGGAAATAAAAAGATGTTGTTATTCTTAGACATTACACCAACATTTGCTTTGGTTATATTATAATAGAATTTCTTTTATAGAAGCCAGCTGAGGGAAAAAATACTTTCAAAATTATAACAAAGGAAATCCCTCCAAACTATATACTTTTAAAGATATCTATACATTTGAGGAGGTATGCGCTTGGAATAATCTCAACACTTCCAGCTGTGATAAATTAGACTAGTGTTTTCTTTTTTTATATATAAATTTATTTTATTTATTTTTGGCTGTTTTAGGTCTTCATTGCTGCTCACGGGCTTTCTCTAGTTGTGGAAAGCGGAGGATACTCTTCATTGCGGTGCGCAGGCTTCTCATTTCAGTGGCTTCTCTTGTTGCAGAGCACGGGCTCTAGGCGTGCGGCCTTCAGTAGTTGCAGCACGTGGGTTCAGTAGTTGTGGCTCGCAGGCTCTGAGGCGCAGGCTCAGTAGTTGTGGCACACGGGCTTAGTTACTCCGAGGTATGTGGGATCTTCCTGGACCAGGGATCAAACCCGTGTCCCCTGCATTGCCAGGCAGATTCTTAACCATTGGGCCACCAGGGAAGTCCCAAGACTAGTGTCTTTTGGCTGTCAAATATTTTCCTTTTTCTCCTTCTGTTTGAACAGTTTTTTAACCAAGGAGTTGATATTTTTTGGAACTATAAAATATATCAAAGCCAGACATAGTCATTAGCACTGGGAGACCAAGGGTGGAAAATAATTATTAAAACCTTCTTGAGAGTTGAATAACCAAAGTTGATTTTGGACTGTGTAGTTTGCACCTGACTAGGATTAATAACGACTCAGAATCCAAGTGATGCATAGGTACCACATGAAGGTAGTCAAGTCACAGATACAGAGGCCAGCCTTCCTTGGAAGACTCATCAAATTTGCCACAGTGAATGTGGAGGGAAAGACCTTTGCAGTTTCTGCAACACATTAAGCCATTATTAATTTTAGCCTATATTCCTCCTCCCTGCCCCACCAAAAATCTGTTGATTGGGTGTTGCTTGGTTTAATGTTCCTTTACCTCTTTTTATTTTCCTATTTCTGAACAAATCCCCTACCCCATTTCCTACTTGATATTAAGGTAGAGTTTAGAATGAGTAAAATTTGTATTATCAACTCTGTAAAACAAGACAGTCACCAGATATTTAGTCCTTGTATTCTCACACTGAGCTGAGGTCAGCTCATTAATCTTCTATTTTCACCCCAAGATTCCAAATCGACATGCTTATGCAATTTAGCAGTTACAGAAATGATTAATAGGTTTCTCTGGTGCTAACCTAATTGCTATGACACTAAAGACAAGAACATTACAAAAGATAAAGCATTGAGATCAGAATTACCTCCTTTCTAGGAAGCAATCAGCTGTTAAAGGCAATTCTTGAACTCCTTTGAGCAATAAACAAATTGCTGTTGCCAAGTATGGTTTTTGCTTTGCTGGATTCAACTGGAAGACAGTCTCATTAACATATCCTCATGCCCAGCTCACTATTTTCTATCCTGTCCACAGTTTCTGTTATCAAGCTTCTCCAGACAGAAAATCCTTCCAAAAAATTCTAAATAATATTTTTGTATTTTACCTCCACAGTGTCATGTTTTCACATAAGCCATAGTCTTGAATTTTTGTTTAATGTACATTGAATGAATATGTAGATGTAATATTTAACAAATAAAGGTGGAGTGGGAAAAAGTCAATAATTTGAAAAAGCCATGCATTAGCCCCACTTTGTGTTGCAGGATACCAGAATATGCCACTCCCAAATACGACGTTTGGGTATAAGGATAATTTTGAGCTGAAGGCAATTGAGAAGAATCAGATATAAGAAAATATTTCTGCCTTCTCCCTATTTGCTTAAAAGGAGGACATAAAATCGTAAAGGGGTTCCTCTCTTTTTCTTTATAAGGAAGGACAAAAGTTAATCATTGGAGATAACTCTAGACCCCTGTGAGCCCAAAGATAGCACCAGAAGAATCTACATAGCAAACTTTACTAATTAGCTCTATCTTCCTTATCTCCATATATTTGCCTTCCCACAATTTGCCTAATTTTTTTTTCCTTTATCCTGTCATTACTCTAAAAATGTATGGTTCTTTTGTTAAGATGCTATATAAGCCCAAGTTCTAACAACCACTTTGAGTTACTCATCACTGAGTACTCCCATTTGTATTTGACATGCACATGCTAATAAACTTTTGTTTTTCTCTTGATAATCTGTCTTTGGTTAGTCTAATTTACAGGAACCCAGACAATGAACCTAAGATGGGTAGAGGAAAAGAATATTTTCCTACCCTACAGTGCTATCTATATATTTCCAAGAAAAATTGTTTCCCGTCAAAGTACCCAGAATATTGTTTTCATTATTTTATTTGGCTTTCTCCGTTTAGATGACCTAATCACAAAATGTCCCTTGGGTTCCAAAGTACCAAAACAATACATACTACAAATTGAATTATCAAATATCTTAATTTATCTAGTGTTTTTTAAAAGTTTAGTGTTTTTAAAATTTTTACATCAAGTTGAAATACAGCTTTTAATCCCTTAAATGAACATTGGCAATTTCTAGAACAAACTGAAGTCTCATCTTAGGCTATCTTCTCTTTATCAAAACCAAGTTCATGAGTAGATTCCTGTATTTTATACTTAAGTCCCTACACAGCAGTGATAGAAACATTCACTTCTAAATTGAAAATATGTGTATGTGTTGATATTGTTGGCTACATGTTCATTCATATCATCTTAATATAATCTGTAGTACCTGTAATTTTCCCCTAAAATAGAGTTTGTCAGTTAACAGAAAAATATTTTCTTTCCTTTTGTACTTTGTGATTCTAATACTTTATTAAGCTGTTTAAAAAAGACATTCTAGCCTTCTTTAGGTTCTCTACTTGGTGGCATTGCCACCACTGAGTTTTTATTATGTAAATTATTGCAATCTGGTTAGCTCCTTCCATCTTTTTTCTTAACAAAAGGGGTCTGCAAGTGCTAATCAAAATGCTGCAATTTACATATTAATGAAGTTTTTGTAATGACATTTCCTTCATACACAGAGTGAGCAAAAGGGAGAGTTTTTATCTTTTTATGAGAAAGCAACCACTAAATTTTGATCTTATGAAGTATCTTTGAAACTTTCCAAAGCTGATTGGAATGGCATTTATGTATTTTAATCAGATACAGAATGAAAACACAAAGTATTTGTGAGCTTCACACGTGATGTTTATAAGTAATAATTTTTTGTATACATTCATGCACTTGCACTTGTACGTTTGGCAGTGAGGATGCTGTGCACAATCAAGTCCTAATCATTTTCAGGAAAGGAAAAACATTCCACTAAAAATGAGGAGAGACAAGGAGTGTTCAAAGGCTATGTCAGAAGTGTCCAGCTGTTTTCATAGAATCTAGGTGATATCCTGGTGCTAGAAAATCCAGAAGAAACATTAAAACAACTAGAAATGTCTATAATTGCTCTAAGCCCACATACGAAGATTCACAAAAATAGAATAAGTGGATAAAAGTAGTTAAAACAATCTTCTTAATAATGAGATACTCTGATTATAAAAGTACTTTAACTCTTTAGAATGTGAAACTAAAAACCAAGCTGTAAAAATAAATTAACAATCTGTCACTAGAATGTAGTCTCCCACAGATAATGTACTCACAAGTGAAAAGACAGAGATTCCAATATTAATCTTTATTTAGTCAATGACATTCTTTGGAAATTCAGGCAATGGGTCAATTTGTGTTCTTCTTAAAATTGTCAAACAAGCATATAGGCAGAGTATTTGTAGTGGGAATTATTTTTTAAATCCATAGTACTCTGAAAGGATATATATATATATATATATATATACATACTAAGGGAAGAAAAAAAAAGAAGAGAAAAAGGGCTCAAACATTTTTGTGTGAATTCTTGATTGTATTATTAAAAGTATTTTACATGAAAAATTTATTGTCACTAATTTGAAAATGTCAGTGCTTTTCTAAATCTTATTCCTTTTTTCAGAAATTGATACAAAAATTAGCTTTTTTTTAGGTATTTCTAATGATAGTGATTTAGTAGTTGGTTTGTCTTCTCAAAAATGATTTCATGTTATAAAAGACATTTTGGTATCTAGGATCAGTAAAATTTCTCATTTTTGATTTTAAAGTTTAATAAATCTTAAATTAGTAATATTAAAATTAATGTCTCATAAATATAGGTTTTAAAGCTGAAAAATAAAAATGAATGATTATGCATTTATAGGTCAATATAAGTTGGCTTCAATAAGTAAGTTAGATGTTTATTTAGAAAATGAAAGTTAATGAGAACATACAACTCCTGTTTCAAATTCATGGGAAGATACCTCAATAAGTGAAATAAGGCAGGTCTTACTTCTTTCCACAGCAGGACAAGAACACCCATTCAATTAGATTAGATGACATCACGCCAAGAGCCATTAGTCCAATCATTGACTTGTGCCTGCAAGTGCTACCATTTAGACACATGGAAACACTTCCAGTCACATCTGGCCTCTTGGGCATGTGAGTTGACACAAGAATGCTATGGAAAGAATGAAGGCTCCTGCCCAAACTGTTTACCCCAAATCCTTTAATATAGTAAGGTTATTTCTTTTAACAAAGGAGAATCCTTAAACCTATGAAACTCTCAGCTGTGCATATCCAATCCACAGAAAGTTTATTTTTCTTTCTTTTCTTTTTCACTTGAGTGAGTTGGTTTCTGAATAGCTTCAATCTTGCTCCAGGCCTTAGAACTGTTGATTGCTCATGTTCAGGCATTGATTTTAGGTTGTACCAATTTATTAAAATTGTATTTAATTTCAAAGAACCTCCATCACTTGCTGGAAGCTCAGTTTGTGTGGAAGTGGACAAATGACTTCCCTCCAGAAAACCTGACCTCTTCTTTTTTGTTTTTTAATTTTATTTATTTATTTATTTTTTGGCTGCGTTGAGTCTTTGTTGCTGTGCGCGGTCTTTCTCTAGTTGCGGCAAGCGGGGGCTACTCTTCGTTGTGGTGTGCAGGCTTCTCATTGCGGTGGCTTCTGTTGTGGAGCATGGGCTCTAGGCACGTGGGCTTCAGTAGCTGTGGCTTGCAGGCTTCAGTAGTTGTAGCTTGTGGGCTTCCGTAGTTGTGGCTCGCGGACTCTAGAGCACAGGCTCAGTAGTTGTGGCACATGGGCTTAGTTGCTCCTCAGCATGTGGGATCCTCCCAGACCAGGGCTTGAACCCGTGTCCCCTGCATTGGCAGGCGGATTCTTAACCACTGTGCCACCAAGGAAGTCCCAACCTGACCTCTTCTAACCACAGGTATATATAGGCCTTCCAATGACACAGAGTAATTATTGTAATCTTTTGCTGGTTATTCCACAAGTCACACAATTGTTTCAGTCTCCAAAGGGGAAAAATATTTGGCTTAATTTTGTTTGCCATTTTTTTCTATCTCAATGCAAAACATGACTAAATGAATATACTTGAGCTATTTAAAATATATTAAACTATGAACTCCAAGGACCTGAATGATATACAATCATTAGTTATCAATCTTATTTTTTTAAGTATATTGTCAACCAGAATTAAAATGACACATTAAAATGTGTGCATGGGCTCACACACATACACACATGCACATGCACTCACAAACTACAGTAAGTCAGTCAAACACTAGACAGACACAATTATTTTCTAATTCTTTCTTTGTAGTCACCAAATTCTGAGCCACTTTTTGTTTGATGACTTGGCTCTTTTATGAAACTTCACTGTGCCTAGTCAGTTTATCTAAATATTATGCTGTGATCATTTCTGGTACTATTTGATTAGTACATACAACAGCTGTAACTTGTCAACTTAATATATGTTTCCTAAGAAGGTGTGTTTTGGCTTATTTGTTTTTAACTTAATTCAAAACAGCCCTCTCTTTCCCTATCCCAAGAGAAAAGTATGGGAGATCAGAGAGGAGAAGAATGTTTGACTAACTGGGCTTTCCCCCCACCCCCCAAAACTAATGATGGCAGCAGAATGTGCCACCCCAAAATATGCTTCTTTGGTATAAGGGTTATTTTGACAAACTGCATACACAGGAGCATCTCTGAAACAGAGTCAAAGTTACCCTTTTGTAAAGAACGTTTACATTTATAAGGGAAATCTCCATTTGTAAGTGTCTGCCTCTCTGTACCAGGAAAAGAAGGATAACTCTAAATCCCAAAAAACTCATCAATGGAGGAGGCAGGGACTTAAATCTGCATAACAAACCTTACTCTTGTTTACTGCGCTTATTCTGGTAACTTCCCAAAACTGGCCTCTACCACCAGTGAAGCCCGAGCAAGACTCTGTGGGGCTTCTGAGCATGGAAGCCTTTCTGTCCCCCTCTAGCCCCATGACCCTCCTTGAATTCCAAAGGGCAGGTTTAAACAGTTGCTAATCCAGGAAGGAAAGCGATGCAAAGACAATGGAGGGTCAGCCAAGAAACAATAGTGCAGCCTTGGGGCAGGGTCCTGGTTCTGCTTCAAGGGATACACCTAACAATGTTTGTCTTCTCAAAAATGATTTCACGTTATAAAAGACATTTTGGTATCTAGGATCAGTAAAATTTCTAATTTTTGATTTTAAAGTTTAATAAATCTTAAATTAGTAATATTAAAATTAATGCCTCATAAATATAGGTTTTAAAGCTGAAAAATAAAAATGAATGATTATGCATATATAGGTCAATATAAGTTGGCTTCAATAAGTAAGTTAGATGTTTATTTAGAAAATGAAAGTTAATGAGAACATACAACTCCTGTTTCAAATTCATGGGAAGATACCTCAATAAGTGAAATAATAAGGCAGGTCTTACTTCTTTTCACAGCAGGACAAGAACACCCATTCAATTAGATTAGATGACATCACGCCAAGAGCCATTAGTCCAATCATTGACTTGTGCCTGCAAGTGCTACCATTTAGATACATGGAAACACTTCCAGTCACATCTGGCCTCTTGGGCATGTGAGTTGACACAAGAATGCTATGGAAAGAATGAAGGCTCCTGCCCAAACTGTTTACCCCAAATCCTTTAATATAGTGAGGTTATTTCTTTTAACAAAGGAGAATCCTTAAACCTATGAAACTCTCAGCTGTGCATATCCAATCCACAGAAAGTTTATTTTTCTTTCTTTTCTTTTTCACTTGAGTAAATTGGTTTCTGCTTCTCCACCCGTCCACCTGTCCTTAACTTACAGTTCTTAAACTTTCATTGACTAGATCTCATATAGCAGCTGATTTTTGTAGGCACAGCACAAGCCCCTGCCTAATTCCTAATGTGTGGGCTCTCTCTA
Organism: Aethalodelphis obliquidens; assembly: GCF_003676395.1. Classification (NCBI taxonomy): domain Eukaryota; kingdom Metazoa; phylum Chordata; class Mammalia; order Artiodactyla; family Delphinidae; genus Aethalodelphis; species Aethalodelphis obliquidens. The sequence goes on from NW_020837945.1 coordinate 31,679,793, forward strand.
TATTCACAAGAGCATTTTGGAATGGAAAAGCACGAAAAAGACATTACAGAGATAATTTTTAAATGTTCATTTTAATAAACAAAAGAGAAGTAAATCATTTATAAACTTTACAGTTTTAGCTAAGATTACTCATACCACTACTGATAAAAATACACCAGTACAGGTGGCACTGTGAGTGAGCCCCACTGCTCTACCAGTCCCATTAAATCACAATCTCGCAGGGTACGAACCTGGCACAGTATTTTGAGAAAAGCAGGTCAACAGTCTTATTACCGCCTCCTCATTTCTACTTACTTCTGATTCAACTGCAATCTGGCTTCTAGTTCCATCACTCCACCAAAACTCTACTGTTCAAGGTCTTACTTTAAATTTCCAAACACAAGAGGCGTCCTACATATTAAACACAAAGTATATGTCACTTTTCATATTCTCACTCACTTATCTTCAGGACTTCAGCTACCATCTGAGTGTCCATAATTTCAAAACCTGTACCTCTAACTTAGTTCCCTCTCTGGCACTAAACACAATATTCATATATTCAGTGAACATTATCTGAGCATTTACTATTTGCCAGACATCCTGTAAGTTTCTCAGACTCTAAGTATTCATACATTAATTAGTTGTGTTTCCCTTCTCCCTTTCCCTACTCATTCTCCCCAAACTCAAAACATCAGTATCTACAAAGAAATATGGCAACACAACATAGTCCATCTTCTAAAACAGAAACCTGGGGTAAGTTTTCTTGGTTCCTTTCCTTCTCTTTCTACCAGATACAATTGATTATTAAATCAGATTTATTCTAAGTTGTTAGTATCTTTTTAATCTATTTCCTTGCCTTATTTACATGACCAAAAAAGTCCAAGGGCTCATCTTGCTTTTCTTGGATTTTCCCAACTATTTTCTAACTAATTTCCCAAGGATTGTGTTGTCTGCCTCCTTCCTTTCTAAACACAGTCACTGCATTGAACTCTTTAAAATCATAGTTTAATAATATTACTCCTTCTGACTGAAGTCTCCCATTGCCCATGGTAGCATTTCCCAAGGATAATTTACTTTGTGAGATATTAATATATGTTCTATAAAAAAGATTGATATAAACAATATTTTTTCTTCTCATGTAAAGTGTTTGTGTTAGAAAACTATTATCATGCTACAGTTGATCTTAGGAAATGGCTTTCCAGAATAGAGAACATTAGGAAGTTGCATAAGACATCATTTTATTCATGAAATCTGTGCACTGATGACAGGGGCAGCAACGTGTTATTAACTGCCATATATTGCACTGCCTATTTGGTTATAGCTGCTTATATTATATATCTTAATATTTCAAAAAATATTTTTGATATTTGGGTTTTATTGTATATAAAATTATATGACTCAAATGTTTATTATTTCTGAGTAACTAATTAGTCCTAAAGACCATTTTTATTTGCTGTCTACTGTAATCTAAACATACATATTATCCCGTATGTTGGTTTTCCTCCAATATGTTATGATTTTTAAAAATATTTCCATGAACAAATGAGTTTTGCAATATTGGCTATCCATATGGAATCCAAAGGCTCTTCATTCTTTGTTTGCCTTCCTGAACAGTCAGGCTTCTCACACTTTCCAGCTGCAATATCCCATTCTCTTATACTTCTCTTTTTTGCACATGACATTCTCCCCAGTTAGTACTATTGGTTAGACTGATCCTTTGAGTCTAGTTTGGTGCACATCTGGAGAGCCAATGTATCCGTTCCAGTCCAAAAGCCAAAGTCTCAAAACCTAAGGAGAGCCAGTGTTTCAGTTCCAGTCTAAGTACAAAGACCAGAAAAGACTAATCTTCCATCTCAGGCTGTCAAGCAGAAGTTCCCTCTTAGCATTTTTGTTCTATTCAGTATTTTTATGGCAATTATTATAAGAGCTAATCTTTTACTGTGTCAGTAGCTGGTGTTAAGCAAATGTCTGGGCACATGCAGAAAAACATGTTATAAGAATATCTTTGGAGATAACCAGAAGGGGAAGTGGTTATCTTTATCCAAACTTCAATCAAGGAGTATTATGTCCCTAGTGCATTGTATCTCTAGTGCACAAAATAACAACAGTTGTCTTATAGTGCGCATACATAATTATTTCTCTTCTTATACGTCGAGCAAGGTGACTTAGCTTCAAGGGTCACCTTCCATTCAAAACCATCCTGGCTACATGTTTGCTAAAGCTATTAACTCACAGCAAACAAAAGCTGCACTTCTGTATAAATGTACAAAGCCTTGAAAAAGCTTTCAGTTTTGGACAGTCACAATTGAGTTATTTGTATAGGTATAAACATCCATCAAAGACCACCCATTTCTCTTCATAGCTCAATGCCAACCAGTTTACTGGTTGTTAAATCTGAGTAACAAGGATGTTATTAGCAGCTCTTGTGATTGTACTTTCTTTATTGCTTGCCAAAATGTGCTCAGAATTAAACAGGATGAAAATTTAGATATGAGATTCTGATACACAGAATGTAAGTGAGACATTTGTATGGAAGATAGTGTATGGACATTTGGCAGAGGCTAAAGAGAAACCTTTTTTGTTTTCTGACCTCACACACTTCTCTATATATTCATTGACATTTAATTCTGCAGTGACTATGACAGCCATCAATATGGAATTTTTTACTTTTCTATAATCAGAGCAACAAACCCACCTGTATTTAATTCCTCCTTTTCTTTTCTCACTGTGGTTACAATAAAGTGTCCTTTCTTCTATGAAAATTCACATTTCCACCAAAACTGTGGATCTCATCTCCCCTAGCTGTCACAGGTTTAGCTGTCCTTAACTATCCCACCTAAAGCATTGTTCATTATTTTCAGTGTCATAGCACTTATCAAATCTGACATTATTTTGCCTACATGTCCACGTTTCCCCTCATCTATAATTAAGCTTCATGAGGGCAGGGACTCTGTCTAGCTGGTATTATATCCTCTGGTAATATATTCTCCAGCACATATTGCCTGCCTGGAACATTGTAGGTGCTCAATTTTTGTTGAAAAATAAATGATTGAATAAAATGGTTACTGTGTTCGAAGGGATTACAAAGTTGGTTAACTAACAAATTCTAGGGGGTTTGCCAGGATTAAATAGGTTAATAGGTATAAATCATATAAAAACAGTGTTCTATTAACATTACCTACTATTAGCAAATATTAATACAGTTTTCATGAAATAATGAACTAGACTTTAATGCACTGGGTATGAGGCAGCATTTTGGGAATTACTTTGGAAACAATCAAACTTAAGATCTATTGTCAACCTATATGACTTTGAAATGTCCCTGCACATCAATAGTGTGGACCTAAGGATATCTTCATTTCTTTCCAGCTCTAAAATTCAGCCCCTTTGCAGTTTGAGTCATTACAAAAGACATAACATCATTGTGGCTAGAATTAATGACAAAGATTCCAAGAGGATCTGTGATGTGAAATAGGCTTTTTAAAACACAAAAATTAGCTAGAACTGTCCAGATAAAAAACCTACCATGTAATGCAAAAATGGCTGGGATCCTCTTCCCACTTTCTTTGAGTTTAGAGTCTGATAAGCCTGGATTTAAATGAATAATCAGAACACAGTGAGATCAGTGCTAGACTATGAAAAATATACGTAGGAGTTGCTGTTGAAATCTAGGAGAGAGAGAAGTTAATTGGCCTGAAAGATCTGGAAAGTCTTTCAAATCCTGGAAAAGGGAATAGAAGTTTCCTACATAAGTAAAGAGTAAATGTTATCCAGAGGGAATAGAGTAGACACACATTCCTTCGAATGTTTGAGAAATGATAGCAGTTTAGAGCATATACTGTTTGAGACAAGGAAAGAAAGACATGACAATTATAGAAAATCAGGCAGGAAAGTGAGATTGGGAACAGTTTGTAAAGGGTCTTATTAATTTGACTCAGTTGAGGACCTGTGGTGGAAAGAAAAAACAAACAAAAGAAAACAACAACAAAATATTCTACCAATTATAAGCAGATTAAAAGCTTACAAAATTGAATGAAATGGGCTCTAGGCTATTTCTAGGAATGACTCCCAAAACCAAGCTGTTGCCCTAAAACAAATAGACGGCCAGATACTTCCACTACAAAGATGGTATTATTCAGGAGAGGCAGAGAAGAGCAATCCCGGGTCTGCAGCCATGATGAGTCATGTGCAAGTCCCACATGGGAAGGGAAGAAGAACAGCTTTTATAGAGAGAAAAAGGAAGTTTGAGGGCTATAGTAAACAAACAGTCAGCCGTATTTCATTGGTTGAGTTCTTGCCAGGAAAATGGAGGAGTCGTTCTTCTTCCTGTTGGACTCTGATATTATTTCAGGGTGTAAGTGTTCCCCTCCTGATCTCCCAGCTCTATTTAATTGAAGTTTCTGCTTATTAATTTTTTACAATAGCAACATAGATTCAATACAAAGATAAGCAAGCCATTGGTGGAGCCACCATAATGGCCTCTCAACACTCATGAAATTGTGACACCACTACAGACAACCTAATTATCTTTACTGCCATACATGACGGCAGAAAACACACCAAGGTGACAGAAACACGAATAATCAATAGTGGTTACCTTCACTTCCTCACCTGCCGCTCCCTCTTCAGTCCAGGCTATCTTCCCAGCACTGTCATGTCACCTTTCCAAATGCCATGCAAAAATAGTATTTCTAACTGGTGGACCTTAATTTGCATTCAGAAGCCTAACCCCAAGGAACTTTGAAGACAGAGTTTTTAACCTCTATAGTATAGAAGTTAGGGTAGAATTAAATTAGAATAAATGTGGGTTCAATCCTGCATATTTACTGCAATAATAAATATGAAGTTTGAACTTTATCTTGTAGGAGATGGGATTTAAACCCGAGGAGTTTCTAGGACACATCTGAGAAAAGAGTAGAGTTTCCAGAACAGATTTGAGAAAAGAGTAGAGGTAAATTGTTGGTAGAATGAGAACGTTATACATGTAGGGAAGTGAGGAAACTGGATCAAAGAAAGTTAAAGATTGGGAAACAGAGTGATCCTCAAATTTGGGAGGGTTAGAATACAGGTAGAATAAATGGGATTTGATGCAGGTAGTAGGAAAGCTATTATCAGTTCTTGAGTGGAGGAAAAGCAAGACGTTAAAAGTGCTTAAGGAAAACTGCTGCTAAGTTAGTGCATGCTGTAAAGAAGGAGAGACTTGGAACTGGTTAGAGTAAACTACATCTGCCAAGTCTGAGAATGTCAGGGAAAGGTCAGATTTTGTGTAGTGTGTGTGTGCGTGTGTGTGCGTGTGTGTGTGTGTGTGTGTGTATGTTTCTTATATGTAGTGGTTTTAAGAAATGTCAAATGTGATCTTTTGTTCATCCAATACAAATTGAGAATGTTAACTCTGCTCTGCATTCAATAAATAGATACTCATTTCTATTCTCATTTATAGATAAGGAAATTGAGGCACTGAGAATTTAAGTAACTTGCCCAAGGTCACACAGCTAATAAGTAGTAGAACTAAGTTAATGAAGATGACTAAGGTATCTTCGGTAGTACTGTCCACCTTCGAGTACATTTCACACATAGAAATACAGACAAACACGGTATTTGTTATAATAAATTCTAATGGGATATATTCATACTTGTTTTTGACCTGCAAAAAAAAATATTTTTTTTTGTATTCAGGCCAAATCAACTGTGTGGGATATATATATATATTTTTTTCTTTTGCGATACGCGGGCCTCTCACTGTTGTGGCCTCTCCCGTTGCAGAGCACAGGCTCCGGAAGCGCAGGCTCAGCAGCCACGGCTCATGGGCCCAGCCGCTCCGCGGCACGTGGGATCCTCCCGGACCCTCTAGGGCTTCCCTGGTGGCGCGGTGGTTGAGAGTCCGCTTGCCGATGCAGGGGATACGGGTTCGTGCCCCCGTCCGGGAGGATCCCACATGCCGGAGACCGGCTGGGCCCGTGAGCCGTGGCTGCTGAGCCTGCGCTTCCGGAGCCTGTGCTCTGCAACGGGAGAGGCCACAACAGTGAGAGGCCCGCGTATCGCAAAAAAATAAAGAAAGAAAATAAAGAAAACCTTCCTTAAAAGCACTCTAGATTGGCTATTCTGTTTTTTTTTTTTTTTTTTTTTTTTTTTTTTTTTTTGTTTTTCGGGCCTCTCACTGTTGTGGCCTCTCCCGTTGTGGAGCCCAGGCTCCGGACGCGCAGGCTCAGCGGCCATGGCTCACGGGCCCAGCCGCTCCGCGGCATGTGGGATCTTCCCGGACCGGGGCACGAACCCGTGTCCCCTGCATCGGCAGGAGGACTCTCAACCACTGCGCCACCAGGGAAGCCCGGCTATTCTGTTTTAATCTTAATTTGAGGCATCCTATGGATTCCCTGCATGCCTGTAAACATTATTTTGACAATAGCCAACGTCTGAATCTCCTTGCTGTCTGAAGACCCCTCATCAGTCGACTTCATTATCTCCTTTCTTCCTGCTAGTTATTGGGAGAATAATTGCATCACAACCTCCAACTGACAAATGAATAAGAAGCCAAGGCCATTTGGAATGTCAATTTTTCTCTAAAAATTATAAAATAGGCCCAAGCATATATACCTTCAATAAAAACTATAAAACTGACTCCCCCTCCAAAAAAAAAACTCAGCCAGGATCAAAGACCATAGGTCTGAACTTCATTTCATTATCAAACCATCAGCTTTACAGTTCTACTTCTTAGCTGTTTTCTGTGGTCCAGGAGGTGGGTCCTTGTCAAATAAAAGGCAATGGAATAAAAATGTGTTATCGAAAAGACCTGTCTGTCAAAAACAATAAAATTAGTTAAGAGTATGGACTCTAGAATAATAAACTCATTGGATTTGAATTTCAGCTCTGCCACTTATTACCATATGCTCTTGGACAAATTATTTGAATGCTCAAAGGTCTCAGTTTCCTCATCTGTAAAATGGGAATAATATCTACCTAATAGAGCTGAAGTAAGATGAAATGAGTTAATATATGTAAACATAGTTTGAACAACTCCCACATGTGGTTGTGCTTTATAAGAGTTAGCTGTTAGTCATTCACTGATCTCATGCCGCTTTAAGAATCTCCCATGTCTTTAGCCTCTATTCACAAGAAAACTTCTTGAAAGAGTGATCAATAATGATGTCTTTATTTCCTTTCCTCCTTTAGATGTTTATCCTATTTTCCATGACTACCCTTCCACTAGAACTATTCTTGCCACAATCACCCATGGCCTCCATGTTGCCAAATCCAAAAGTCATTTGTGATCCATATATTGTTTAACATCTCAGTAACATTTAACACTTTTACTCATTGCCTTCTCATTAAAACACTGTTTTCTTGGCTTCCAGGGGATCGCATTTCCCTGGGTTCCATTTTGTTCAGTGACATTTCCATCTCAGTCACTTCTGACTCTTCCTTCTCAACAAATAAATCTTTGAGTGCTGCAGGACTAAGTCCTTTTTCCATATATAAGCTCATCCTAGGCAATCTCATACAACTTGTTGACTTTAAATAGCATCTTTCTGTGTTTACTCTGTATTTATGATTCCAGCTGTGGACTCTAGCTCAGACTTCTCCAATGGCCTCCAGACTCAAGCTAGAAAAATCTACATGCCTCGTTGATACTCCACTTGCAAATATAATATAAATCACAAAGTTAAAATGTCCAAAATAAAATACACCCAATCTGCCATAGTGACCTTATCTTCCTACGAAACAATCAGTATAGACTTTGTTTGCAACTCCTGTGGGATAAAATATCATAGCAAAATAGAATATGTATTTAGATTATTCTTGTGCTCTGAATTTCTGAAAGTAAGAATCCATATGTCACTAATCCCTGCATCCATTCTGCACCCATTACAGTCCGTAGAACTCAATGGATTTTCTGTAAGTGATAAACTGAATGAAAGAATGCTACCTTAGGGAAGATTTATACTGATGTCTCTTATCCTTGGCCTCCACAAGTGAAAAAAAAAAAAACTGTGAAAGTCATTGCTAACACCTGTAAATACTAATACATGACGGCAAAAAGTTGAAGACAACTCAAATGTCCGTTCCCAGATGAATGGATAAACAAAATGTAGCATACACAGCACACACACACACACACACACACACACACACACACACTAATACTGAGTCATGAAAAGGAATGAAGTGCTGATACATGCCACATGTGAATGAACCTCAAGAACATTACACTGCATGAAAGATGTCAAGACACAGAAAGTCACATATTGTATGATTCCATTTATATGAAATGTGCAGAATAGGCAAGCAAAGTGCTGATGGGCAGAAAGCAGATTGGTGGTTGACAGGGGACAATGGGAGGTGGGAATAAGGAGTGACTGTTTAATGAGTGTGGAGTTTTCTTTTGAGGTGATGAAAATGCTTTGGAACTAGATATAGGTAGTTGTTGCACAACAGTGTGAGTGTACTAAATTCTGAATTGCACACTTTAAAATAGTTCACTTTGCTTTATGTCATTTTCCTATATATGTATATTTCCAGGTATCTCTGTCACCTAATGCTCCTGAGATAGGAAGTTGGAGACATGTAAGTGGTTCTGCTCCATTAGGTGCTCTGGGACTACTCCAAATATACCATTCTCTATGGTATTCATACTTCAAATTCGTTGATGAGTATCACTTCTCTGTCCTAGCCTTCAGGAAGAGAAAATCCTTACCTCTTTAAAGACGTAACCAAGGCAGTCGCATCACCACTGCTTATACTTCAGTGCCTGGAACTTTGTAGTACAGCCACAAGTAACTGCAAGGGAGACCAGGAAAAATGATATATGTCAGGCATTCATGTACCCCTTTAAAATTCAGGAGACTCTATCACTAAAAGGAAGGAGAGAATGGATAATGAAAAACAATTAGCAGTTTCTGCTACAGAGGCAATTGATATTTTGCTAAAAAGTAGAACTACATGGTTTTGTTTGTTTGTTTTTTGTTTTGTTTTTTTTGCGGTACGCAGGCCTCTCACTGTTGTGGCCTCTCCCATTGTGGAGCACAGGCTCCTGACGCGCAGGCTCAGCGGCCATGGCTCACAGGCCCAGCTGCTCCACGGCATGTGGGATCTTCCCGGACCGGGGCACGAACTTGTGTCCCCTGCATCGGCAGGCGGACTCTCAACCACTGCACCACCAGGGAAGCCCAAACCACATGTTTTCAGATTAGAAAATCTGAATTAGATAATCAAAAGTTGCATAGCATTCCAATTTTATTTAGAGAACTATATAGTGTAAGATTTCTTGTCAAGGCTGTGACACATTTTAAAAATATTTCACACCAGTGTAGTATTATAACACTAGAAAATTCCCTATTTCTTACACAGGGAGAAAAGCCAAAGTTACATCTGTTGGTTGAAATAATACATGTAATGTATTCTCTAGATAATTTTGTCAGTACAAAATATGTCAGAATTTAATGGCCCAAAATAATATTTCAATATTAAAATAGAACTACGTGAAGAATGTGTTTGCTGTTTTTCCTCAGTGACCCTACAAAACTAGCCACATTCAGCACCACAAGAAAACAAAACAAAAAACGAGAGGAGTCACCAGAGCCTTTAATGCCCAGACTTGATTTACAAGGTACAAATGCTCTGGATTTAGAGACAACCTCTTTTTTCTTACTTTAAATTACTGATGTACTCAGCCCCTGATATTTGTTCATTGCAGGCTTATGGTTTTTCATTTTCACATTTGAAGTTGAAAAATGAATAAAGATAATAGAAGCAATAATAACCAAGGTATCTAGTCTTAGGAGTCAAACACAAGTTTGGATTTAGCCTTGGCTTGAGGCCCTTTGATTGACATTTCCATTGCTAGAGTTAGCTCAAGTCATTTCAAGATCCAACTAGATTTCATTTTGTCTTATCTGTGGGTTATCATTCTTGCAAGAATCATTTCATCTTGGCAGGGTCTTGATTTAAGGCTTTAAAACTCAGTGAGGCTCAAAGAGATTTTGCAAGGTCACAACACTGTAGATTTGTTTGGTAATATAAAACCTGAAGATGGAATGCCAGCCCGTGCAAGATCTCAACAGTGGTTAGACATGACACATACTGCATTCTCATGCACACAATCAGGATGACTTTGAAGGCTGTTTGGCTCACAGTTTTCTCTTATGGACCAATTTCAGTATTTCTTCCAGGTATACAAAATCCTATTTCTCCTCAATTTGCTCACATCAGGAAAGGCTTGTAGTCATTACTCTCAGTGAATATTCTAAATGTATATTTTCTTTATCACATTTTCTCCCAATCAGATGAGTCTCTCTCCTATGGAAAGGGGGTTTTATCACATACAAGCATCTAAAGACACAGAGTATGGTCATAACCCACTCAGAAAGCCCGGGGAATACAGAATTGAAAATATTCATGTGGGAGTGGTGTATGTGCCAGTGTTTATAGGCAAGTTAACTTCTTGCATGCATGTGGGTATGTCACTTACCCATTTTTGCTATTATTTTGTATGATGCACTTATACCCAATGATGTTCTTTTTCAATTTCAAGATGGATGATCTTTCATGTTAAGCTATCTGTAATTCACATCCATGTTGAGGATTTAAGTATGTTTCATGAAAATTATGTCAATATTTCACACGGGCTTCCCTGGTGGCACAGTGGTTGAGAGTCCGCCTGCCAATGCAGGGGACACGGGTTCGTGCCCCGGTCCGGGAAGATCCCACATGCCGCGGAGCGGCTGGGCCCGTGAGCCATGGCCACTGAGCCTGCGCATCCGGAGCCTGTGCTCCGCAACGGGAGAGGCCACAACAGTGAGAGGTCCGCGTACCGCAAACAAAAAAAAAAAAAAAAAAAAAAAAAAATTATGTCAATATTTCACATAACACAAAGGAGAATCAATTATAGACACATACCCATGTAGATTAAAGGAAATCATTCATCATACTTTTCTTGCTGTCTAGCACAGATGTCATAGCGTGGGGAATGAGGGCATACATTTGGAGTCAGATTGAGTTTGACTTCATCTAGCATTTACAAGCAGTGTGATCTTGAATTGATTCCATAGCATTCTGGGCTGCAGCTTCTTCATCTAATGATTGGAGATGATAAAAAAAAATGTCTCACAAGATTATTGTGAAGATTAAATGTTACATATATGTAAATCACTAGGCACTTAATAGCTGTTTATATATGCAGATATTTTTATACTTCAGGTAAAGCTTGGTAATTGTGGGAGGTGCAGGGTAGAGCAGTGTTATACGACAATGGTATGTTGTAATCTGTAGTGGGATGGGTAATAAGTTATTTGCTAGTAATCTTAGAAAAGTTCTAAAGTTGACAGATATTTTTCTTTCTTGTTTATTTATACAAATTTAAAGTTATAATCTACGTTTGTAATAAAAAAGAGAAAGCTGGTGGGAAGATGACTGATGGTACATGGGCTTATGCTGCGCCCAAGAAAAGCAGCTGTTATGTGACTCCTGGCTATAAGGACTGGGTGGAGGAATAAGCATACGGAGAAAAAAGTCAAGTACAGGAGGGGACCTCATTTCCACTGATGGGAAGGAAAGAGGGAAGAATGAACAAGTCTGATGATAAATAAATATCAGAAGATTATTGGATTCTGTACCGTCCCACCACATTTTTGAAATGTGAACCCTCAAGGTAGAAATCTGGCAGAATTTATTGTCCATACATGGGATCCAAAATTTTTATGAAGCTTCCACAATGGATCCAAATTTTTCTTTTTAATAAATTTATTTATTTACTTATTTTATTTTTGGCTGCATTGGGTCTTCATTGCTGCGCGTGGGCTTTTCTCTAGTTGAGGAGCAGGGGCTACTCTTCATTGCAGTGTGCGGGCTTCTCACTGCGGTGGCTTCTCTTGTTGTGGAGTACGGGCTCTAGGCGCATGGGCTCAGTAGTTGTGGCTCATGGGCTCTAGAGCGCAGGCTCAGTAGTTGTGGTGCACGGGCTTAGTTGCTCTGCGGCATGTGGGATCTTCCCAGACCAGGGCTCGAACCCGTGTTCCCTGCATTGGCAGGCGGACTCTTAACCACTGCGCCACCAAGGAAGTCCTAGATCCGAAATTTTGATGAACTTCTAATGGTCATGAGCTGGATTGAGCCTCAAGGACTTTTGTCTAGATTGAACAGCTTAAGCAGCTATCCTATACGTACACATCTACACATTCGGTGCTTAGAATCTTAAATATTTATGTGGATACAACTCATTGCATATTATTTGCTAAGAAGAGTTCATGTTTTAACATAAATTACCCTATTTTATCTTCAAAACAGTACTTGGTGGAAGGAGCAAAGAGAGGCAAAGAAGCAATCTAATGAAGGTGCTCTTACTTCTTTCTATAGCCTAATACTAGGCCTATGCCTGTCCGGGACAATCATATTATAGACTGGTGGAAGTGCTCTTCTTAAACAGGAGGTAGTATGGGATACTTACCAGTAGTCAGACATTCAAAAAGATAAAAGAACAGAGAAGAAAGTTATCCCAAAGGAGGAGATATCCAAGAGAATATTCCAAAGAAGGTGAAACTAAATAGAGCAGTGATTCTCAACCAGGGCTATTTTGTCCCCTTCCATTCTTGCATCTCTGGGACCTATGGAGACATGTTTGTCACAATTGGCATTGGGGTTGCTATTGTCATCTAGTAGGTGAAGGCCAGGGATGCTGCTAAATCTTACAATACATAGGACAACCCCCCTAAAAAACAGTTATACATCCCCAAAGTGTCAATAGTGCCGTTTGAGAAACCATGAAATAGAATATAACGCTTGCATGTAATAGTTTTTGATTTCTAGCCTCAGCTCTTGAAAGCTCCCACCCCAAGCACCAATAATTTATATCTGCAGTGGGGGGGGGGGGTTGGCGGGGGTGGAACAGGAGTGTGGAGATGGTATAATGAGGGGAAAGAAGGCTATAAGCCACACCACATACACTCTAAGAGCTGGGAGTTGGAGTGCACCATTAAGAAATAAGGTATTATTATTATTAATGGACAGTGCATATGACTGAGGTAATTTGTTTGAGCCCATGTTAGTGTCTTTGCTATTACTATTGTTCCATGACCACAGTGTTTGAATCACTATCTCCCATTATCCCTCTGGTCCAGGCTCATTCCCACCCCTGAATCTTTAAGAAAACACCATAAAAACTTTTTACATAATCTAATTTGAATATGATTTACGTGTTGTGCAATAGAATCATATTTAAGGTGCTTAGAAGTCCTTCTTCACATACACTTTCCCCTAAGCAATCCATTCCACTCTGTTACTATATCTTGAGGAACCACACTTCAAGCCAACTGCTATCTGAGCCGCTTCACATCACATTCATATCATCATTATATCGCATCTGCTTCCTCAAAGTTCCTCTTCCTCCCATATTTCTCTCTTAGGGCAATCCAATTTACTCATTTTCCTGAATCAGAAACAAGGGCGTCCTCAACAGCTCCATTCCTTTCATTCTTTTTTAAAGATAAATAATACTTAATGCAATAATTGTTTGATTGAAAATAACAAAAAAATCCACGATGGATAAAACAACAAATTTCTACATAAAGACAAGATCGGTAAAAGTACTGTGTGAGCTATCTTTTTCTTTTGAGCCCTGCCTTATCCCCTCTCATCGTCACCTTAACTTACTTTTTTAGACCCTCGTCAGTGGTTCCCTGAGATATAGAAATAGCCTCCTAACTGTTCTCCCTACCTAACCTAAAGCACTTCAATTTTTCCTTAACTAAGACAACAAACTCATCTTTTTAATATGTAAATCTGATTATATCCCTTCTCTGCTTAAAACCTTTATAATGGTCTCCATTTCCATATGTTCCTGAATATGCTGTATAAAGCATTTTATGATCAGGTCCCTGCCTGTGTCTCCTGCCTTGTCTCCTACTCCTTCAACAATGTCCTCTAACCTGCAACACTGAATTTTACTCTCATGACACTGAACTTTCTTTGGTTCTTTAAATGCATTATAACAGTTCATTCATCTTTGCATCTTTTTTTTACATGCTATATCTTTTGCCTGGCTTGGTCTTTATGACTTATTCCCAATCTACTTATCGAGCACTTTACTTTCATTCTTCAAACCCAGCCCAGATATACTTAATCCAGGAAGATAGATATTAAATATTATTGCACTTCAGTCCTCTGTTCTAAAACTTTTTCTCTTCTTTTAGCATTATCTGCTTTCTCCTTGGAGTATCTTAACCACTTCTCCTATCTTCAGTTATTGATGACTCCCAAAGTGGGGTTATGATCCCTCATTCTGAGTATCATCCATATATATTCAATTGCAGCTTATATATAAAACAGACAGCTCAAGCTCAATATGTACAAAAATGAAATTTTATCGCTTCTTGAATTGCTTCTTATCCAGGATCTTCTCTATTTTAGAAAATTGCACAGCCATTTATTTAAGAAAAAACCTGGAAATCACTGTTGACCCTTCCTTCTCTCTCATGTTTGGTATCTTCCTCCAATGTACAGGGCCCGGAAGACACTCCAGCCATCACATTCGCATTGCCAGTGTTTACATCTTTCCCAATGCCATGGTCACCAGTGCTGCTGCCAACAGTGTTTCTGGCATTTACATAGCGATCACTGCCTGTCTCATGCCCCAACAGTGCTTGCCGACACCATCAGCACCAATCCTGCCAATGTGTCACCCTCTTTATGTCCCATAGCAATTATAGAGCAATGGCTCTTTTAAGTGCCACCTTTTAGTTTATGTTTCAGCCTTCTAGCCTGAGCAGTTGTGTGTAAGATAATGAGATCTGGCCTATGTAATAATCTCAGGGACACAAACCATGCTCAGAATCATTCTTCCCTTCTGTGTTCAATATTTGCCAATAATCCTTCAACCAACCTAACCCATCTTGACCCTCTTTTCCCCTAGGATGAATTTTTACTTTTCTAGGAGGTTTTTTTTTTTTTTTTTTTCTTTGCGGTACGTGGGCCTCTCACTGTAGTGGCCTCTCCCATTGCGGAGCACAGGCTCCGGACGCGCAGGCTCAGCGGCCATGGCTCACGGGCCCAGCCGCGCCGCGGCATGTGGGATCTTCCCGGACCGAGGCACGAACCCGTGTCCCCTGCATCGGCAGGCAGACTCTCAACCACTGTGCCACCAGGGAAGCCCTAGAAGATACTCTTATCACTCAGAAATTCCAAGGGTTTCAGGAGCTCTGTGCCAGGAACCAGGGACAAAGACCAGATAAATTTCTCACTAAACCATAACCATCATGTTCTTTAAATGGGTATCATAAAAAATAGATATTACATCAAATTACATAATATGATTTGTGATCATTGAAGCTATATATGATAAATAAAGATCTTCTAGGGCTTCCCTGGTGGCGCAGTGGTTGAGAGTCCGCCTGCCGATGCCGGGGACACGGGTTCGTGCCCCGGTCCGGAAAGATCCCACATGCCGCGGCGCGGCTGGGCCCGTGACCCATGGCCGCTGAGCCTGCGCGTCCGGAGCCTGTGCTCCGCAATGGGAGAGGCCACAACAAAAAAAGATCTTCTAATTAAAGTGAGAAAATACAGTCATTTGAGTCAGCAATGCTATAGACATTAAAAAACAGTCCTCTTGTTCCTTTTTTTTCTCTTTAAAGAAGATATGTAGTTCCAGCAATATATCATCCAAATCTCCCAGTGAAACACAAATAGATCAAATTCACTGAAAATGAACGGATATAACACCATTTAATGAATGCTATTTATTTGACGTAATGTGGTCCTAGCTACATCACGATTACTTAGAGTGGTTGCTAAACATGAAGATTCCCGGGGGCACTGGGGCCCAGGAATCTTGGTTCCACCAGTATCCCAAATAATGTGATGCACACAAAATTTAAAAGCTACTGATTGAAGGAATTGATAATAACAACGTAGACTGTATGCTGGATAAACTGGTACAGATCTAATTAAATTATACTGGAAAGAATATCTTGCATTTAAATGATCATTGAAAAAAATAACAAAATGTAATTGAGAGTCAGGAAAATTTTTGCTTGGTGATATTGTTGCCTTGGTATCTGCTTCTTCCCAATGTCACTGCCTGTTCCTTTCCCTTGAATCAAGATTTTACTTTATGTACCAGCTAAAACTTTAATAACTTTCTAGAGATATTAGTCAAAATGTCTAAAGCAACTTGGTTAAAACTGCAGGAGGCAATCCAGATGAGATAAACAGATATTTATACTTAAGTGCTTAATAGATACAAGACAGTAAAAACAAGTGTTTTGTCAATAACTACCAACTTTTTTTTTTTTAAGAAAAATTTTTGGTGTAAAATATTTTCATTTTCTATGAAAGAAAACTAAGTATTTCAGACAACTTTAAGCAAACTTCATTCTGTACAGTATGCCCTCTTTTCACTGAAGCATCTTTGTCCTAGCTTCAGCTTTTATACTTTGAAAAGCTTTAAAAATTTTATCTTCTTCCTTGTTGGGATAAGGAATATATATCCAATTCACAGTTAGTGTAATATGGAATACACATCCAGAAAATGAACCAGTCCAGCTAAGCAACTCTTTTTCTTCTTTGTTGGATATCACTGTAGGTTCTTATGAGCTCAGACTCCTGGGGAGCATTTTAACGGTTTTTTCCACCTCCCCTGATGACCATGTTTATGCTAAGTTTTGATACAGTATAAAGGCTTGTGTAGTAATTAGCATTCAAATGGACCACTGATTTCCTTTTCACTGAGTGGGTTGTCTATTTCCAGGCTCAGAAATGGAATCCAATGAGTTAGAGCTTACAATAATCAAGACATATTAACAATTCAAATCCTAAATTAAACATCCAAGGCACAGGGTGCAAACGGGAAGCATCACCCTTGTCACAGACTGGTTAAACCATTAAAAGGGAACAAAATAATGAAGAGAGCGAACTTTCATGGCTAATGGTCTGTGAGCAAATGTGAGTGTAGTAGCAAGAAAAATAAAATTCTATGTATAAAGTCTAAGTGATACTGAAAGACGGAATACGTTGATTTTTTAGGTTTAAAACTTTTCAGTGTCTTTAACCACTGTCTGTTTTCAGTGTAGTCACTGATAAAATTCAAGTGAGAGAAAAGTGAGGTAAAAATTCAGAGTACCTGCTTGATAGCTATTTTAGGGATTCACCTGATGATCTTAATGAGAAGCTGGCAATTATTCCAGACCAACACTGAGAATCACAATTATTTTCAAATCTCCTTAAAACCTGTTATAGTATCTGAAAACATTTAACATTTTATATAATAATATTTGGGGACATAGATCCCCTGCAAAATCTAATAAAATCCTTGTGCCTTCTCAGTGCAAACCTTAGAGAAATGTACATCTATTCATACAAACAATAATACTCTATTTTTTTTGTTTTGTTTTGTTTTTTGCGGTATGCGGGCCTCTCACTGCTGGGGCCCCTCCCGTCGCGGAGCACAGGCTCCGGATGCGCAGGCTCAGCGGCCACGGCCCACGGGCGCAGCCGCTCCGCGGCATGTGGGATCCTCTCAGGCCGGGGCACGAACCCGCATCCCCTGCATCGGCAGGCAGACTCCCAACCACTGCACCACCAGGGAAGCCCAATACTCTGTTTTTAATCATTAAATTAAAAAGGTGTAACAGATAAAAGTGAAATGGCTTTGCACTTCAAGTGCACTTTGCACTTTAATGAAAAATAGTCATTTAATTTGTATACATATTATTGGTCTGATTATGACTTTCCTTTTTTCTGAGTGTATGCTTATACTGAATGGTTAAAAATTACTAAAACAAAGAACTTGAATGAAACTATACATTTAAAAAGTTGATTTTACCAAATATATCTCTCTCAAACACTTACAAAATAATAAAAGGATAATAGCTTTGTGGACAATAACCTACCAGATTTGCAAAAGCTCAAAACAGTCATTATTATTCACATCTACAAATGAATGGGAAAGCAGAAGAAATTAAACTCACAGTATTTTATTTAAATAAATACTTTTTCTACATTTATGCTCTACACAAATAACGTGAATATATTTTTAGCACAATCAGCCAAATACCTACGTGCCTACTTTCCTGCTCATGGTTTTAGACTTGGTTAATGTGAAATTTAATTTGTGCTAATCTTCTCAAGGTTAGCAAAGTGTGAAATATACTGTACGTTGGATTTACCTAATTTACAGTAGCATTCAATTGGTGTGAAATTTTAGAAAATAATGTCTTAGAATTTTCTAATCAAAAAGAAAAGAAGTAACATTGACACTCCACTATTAGGGTTGAAACTATGCTAAATTTATAAAGGAGACAAAGTGTCAAGGGTAGGCCAACAGAGACTGCATATAAGAAGGAGCTCTTAAAGAGAATTTAGGAATTATAGAAGGACTCTGTTTAAAGTCACAATCACAAGTTATTTCCTTTTAAGCTGGAACCCAAGAGTTATGGAGAAATCACCTGAGTGCTGCCCTTAATAAAAAAAAGAAAAAAGAAAATCTGTTATGGTCCCAGAAACTGTATCATCACGTAACTGTCCAGGATCAGAGGAACCAAAATTTGGAGTTTCTCCTCTGTATAAGAACTGTCTTGACTCTCTCCAAACTACAAAATATGGACCTTATATTTAGGGGACTCTGTGAAACCATTTAGGTGGCCAATCTAGTTACATACCTGCTTCATCTAAAAAGCATTAGTGGCACATATAAACAACTTTTAAATGCACAGTAGGTGGTAAGAAAAATGGGTGTGGTATACAATTTGTATTCTAAATGCACAAGGTTATTACACTGAAAGAAAATTCTACAAAACGCTTAATGGATTAAACTTTAACAGGAGTAATGATGTGAAAAAATATATAGGAGAAGAAGCAAATTGCACGCAATAAGGCAGAAAATAAAATTCAGTGAGATTTAGGTTTGTACAAACAGAGTTATCTCAAACAAGCCGCACAGTTTGCATTCTTTTCTGGGAACTCATAAAAGAGCTATGGAAATGCAGTACGGGTTGAATAACTTGATCGTACAAAATGAAAATACGTGTTTGCGCATGTATGTCTATTTAGTTACATGATATTGAAATCCATATTTTAACAATATATCAGCATTTAAAAGAAATACAAGGCAAATAAAGTAGAAAATCATTTCAAATAACTCACAGTAGCCCTATTATTCCATGATGAGCTCAATATGTTCAGTTAAAATACACAAAATTCTTTCAAATTTAAATTGCAATGCAAGTATAAGGTAATATGAAATGTAATACTTTACATGGCAAAGGCAAGAAAAATTAATGTATTGTGAAAACAATTTTATTCTTTTATGTGACTGTGAGTACACATTTGTGGAACAAATAAATATGTTGTCTTCCTGCATAAAGACAATGGTATGAAACCATTTTTAATATAATGAGTACTTGGATTTATTATGGAAGCTAGTCCACCCAGGTATAAAAAGATGGGTAGGAAAAGAATTTCTTAGTTATATTTAGAAGGCTTTATTTATAAGAGAAGGACTTAGAGGGAAAAAAGAAAAGAAAAATCTACACATTAATTAAAAAAAAAAGAAAGGAAAGAAAAACCTTTATTTCCTGATTTAAAAAGAGCTTCAAATTTCAGATTTATCTTATGATAGATGAAAAATTTCTCCATAATTTGTAGCACTGTGGTCTAACTTGCCCAGAAAAGATGTTGAAAAACATACCACTGGCAGCTTTTAAATTAGACTAGAAAACACACCCAATAATCTATATCAGAGAACTTTCTAGATCAATCGGCTGGTTGGAATAATTCTCTGTTTTGGTCATAATTAGGAAAACAATGTACTGTTTTTAGTTTTTTAAGGATCTCCATACTGTTCTCTATAGTGGCTATATCAATTTACAATCCCACCAACAGTGCAAAAGGGTTCCCTTTTCTCCGCACCCTCTTCAGCATTTGTTTGTAGATTTTGTGATGATAGCCATTCTGACCGCTGCAAGGTGATACCTCACTGTAGTTTTGATTTGCATTTCTCTAATAATTAGTGATGCTGAGCATCTTTTCATGTGTTTGTTGGCCATCTGTATGTCTTCTTTGGAGAAATGTTTATTTAGGTCTTCAGCCCATTTTTTGATTGAGTTGTTTGGTTTTTTGATATTGAACTGCATGGGCTGTTTGTATATTTTGGAGATTAATCCTTTGTCAGTTGCTTCATTTGCAAATATTTTCTCCCATTCTGAGGGTTGTGTTTTCATCTTGTTTGTAGTTTCCTTTGATGTGCAAAAGATTTTAAGTTTAATTAGGTCCCATTTGTTTTTTGTTTTGTTTTGTTTTGTTTTTATTCTCATTACTCTAGGAGGTGGGTCAAAAAAGATCTTGCTGCAATTTATGTCACAGAGTGTTCTTCCTATGTTTTCCTCTAAGAGTGTTATGGTGTCTGGCCTTACATTTAGGTCTTTAATCCATCTTGAGATTATTTTTGTGTATGGTGTTAGGGAGTGTTCTAATTTCATTCTTTTACATGTAGCTGTCCAGTTTTCCCAGCACCACTTATTGAAGAGGTTGTCTTTGCTCCACTGCATATTCTGGCCTCCTTTGTCATAGATTAGGTGATCATAGGTGCATGGGTTTATCTCTGGGCTTTCTATCCTGTTCCATTGATCTATATTTCTGTTTTTGTGCCAGTACCATACTGTCTTGATTACTGTAGCTTTGTAGTATAGTCTGAAGTCAGGGAACCTGATTCCTCCAGCTCCTTTTTTTTTCCCTCAAGACTGCTTTTGCTATTTGAGGTCTTTTGTGTTTCCATACAAATTGTAAAGTTTTTTGTTCTAGTTCTATGAAAAATGCTATTGGTAATTTGATACAGATTGCATTGAGTCTGTAGATTGCTTTGGGTAGTATAGTCATTTTCACAATATTGATCCTTCCAATCCAAGAACATTGCATATCTCTCCATCTGTTTGTGTCGTTTTTGATTTCTTTCATCAATATCTTACAGTTTCCTGCATACAGGTCTTCTATCTCCTTAGGTAGGTTTATTCTTAGGTATTTTATTCTTCTTGTTGCAATGGTAAATGGGATTGTTTGCTTAATTTCTCTTTCTGATCTTTCATTGTTAGTGGATAGGAATGCAAGAGATTTCTGTGTAATAATTTTGTATCCTGCAACTTTACTAAATTCATTGATTAGCTCTAGTAGTTTTCTGGTGGCATCTTTAGGATTTTATATGTATAGTATCATGTCATCTGCAAACAGTGACAGTTTTACTTCTTCTTTGCCAATTTGGATTCCTCTTATTTCTTTTTCTTCTCTGATTGCCACAGCTAGGACTTCCAAAAGCAATCCCACTACTGGGCATATACCCAGAGAAAACCATAATTCAAAAAGACACAATGCACCCCAGTGTTCACTGCAGTACTATTTACAATAGCCAGGACATGGAAACAACCTAAATGTCCATCAACAGAGGAATGGATAAAGAGGATGTGGTACCTATATACAGTGGAATATTTCTCAGCCATCAAAAGGAACAAAATTGGGTCATTTGTAGAGACGTGGATGGACCTAGAATCTGTCATACAGAGTGAAGTAAGTCAGAAAGAGAAAAACAAATATTGTATATTAACGCATATATGTGGAATCTGAAAAAATTGTTATAGACTATCTTATTTACAAAGCAGAAATAAAGACACAGATGTAGAGAACAAATGTGTAGATATCAAGAGGGAAGTGGGTGTGGGATGAAGTGGGAGATTGGGATTGACATGTATACACTACTGATATTGTGTATAAAATAGATAACTAATGAGAACGTACTGTACAGCACAGGGAACTCTACTCAGTGCTCTGTGGTGACATAAATGGGAAGGAAATCCAGAAAAGATGGGATATATGTATATGTATAGCTGATTCACTTTGCTGTATAGTAGAAACTAACACAACATTGTAAAGCAACTATACTCCAATAAAAGTTTTTTAAAAAATTCAAAGATGAGAAGATCAGCTGACAGGAGTGGAGTGCAGGCTGGTGGTCCTTGTAGGGCTATATCCTAAGAGGTGAAGCAGAGGAAATCAGGTGAGGAGGGAAACAGATCAATAAAAGAGTAGAGAGATACTGAGATGAGAAAGAGTGTGTGGCCTCAAGGAAAGAGAAGTTGCCTCGATGCCTTCCTTGATTGCTGACTAGCTTCCAGGTGCCTGTTTTATGAGGTCTGTCTGTACTTCCCTCCTGTGTCTTCTGTATTTCCATGCTGACCTACAGCACGCAGTACCACCCTGACATTTTACTTGTTTTTATTTTTTCAAACAGAACAAGAAATGATCCCAAGTGAATATATCCAAATACGTGCGGGAGGATAGAGGGTGGGACAATACTGTATGTATTAAGACGGCCATCCGGCATATGTGTAATATTGCAAAATTGAAGCTGGTGTAAATAAATACTGTTACATCTACAAAACTGAATATTACGAACTTGTACATACATGCATTGAGTTTGAAATAAAGGCTAAAAATGTAAAAAAAAGAAAAAGAAGAATGTACTATATCAAGATGTTCAACATTTAGCTATGGCCGTACTTTTGTTGTCTTCATAATTACTTATATGTGTTATGTAGCTGTTGACAACTTATTTATATGTGACCACGTAGTAATCATGTAATTGTCTAGCTTAACGAGTGATTCAGATTCTCATAACACTAACTACATGGGATTTCAATGATCCATCTCTGCAAGACAAAGTAATATATATGCAATGCATCTTCTCAAGCATGACTCCAAGTTAAAAAAAAATGAGTTACAACTACTTTTTACCCATTTAAATTCTGTTTATCTTTCAAAGATCAGCATTGAGTTTCATCTCCCTTTAGAGGCACTTTCAATATTTTTTAGCCAACACTGATTATTTTATTTCTGATCATCTAGATCAATTTTATTTAAAAATTATAATACTTATTGATTCCTTAGAAATACTAGGAGAAAGTCTAGTCTAGTGGTAAAAGAAATCTGCTTAAATAAGATTGGCAAACCAGACATTTGAAAAGAACAAATAGATACATAATGGCATAAAATTTGACAAAGGAGATAATAAAGTCAATAGACAAAAATATTTATGGAAAATTTTTACAATGCAATGACGTAAGATTGATACCTATAAGATATAAAGATCTTAATAGTTTACTGAAGACTAAATCCAAATGTCAATAAATGTAAGGAAGGATAATCAAGCTCATTAAAATTGAGAATATACAAATTAAGTAACAATGAAATGAGGTAGGGTGGATGCATCACCCTGTGCCCCGACTTGTCAAATTTTTTCCTTCATAGCACTTAACATCGTATGACATATATTTACCTGTTTACCTGTTATTTGTGTTTCCCTCCTAGAATATAAGCTCCATGAGAATGCAACTTTTGTCCACTATTTTAATATAATACCTAGAGCAGTGTGTGATACGTAGGAGGAACAGAAGAAATATGAACATAAAGATATTAGTTTACTC
This sequence comes from Aethalodelphis obliquidens, assembly GCF_003676395.1. Taxonomy (NCBI): domain Eukaryota; kingdom Metazoa; phylum Chordata; class Mammalia; order Artiodactyla; family Delphinidae; genus Aethalodelphis; species Aethalodelphis obliquidens. The sequence goes on from NW_020837945.1 coordinate 31,703,222, forward strand.
TCATCAACTGGTAAAATTTAGAGTACAATTATATCTATTGCTAACTAGCATGTGGGGAAAATGATATTCGTCACATTGCTAGAAAAATGTGAGTTGTTAGTCATTTTGAAAAGCAATTTCATTATAGCTATTAAAATTAGACACTATAATCTCACTCTGAATTTTATCTCAGAAAAATGAAAATATGTACAATATACATATCAGGACAGTGTTTAATGCTGCACTATTGATAAATACAAAGCAGAAAGAATTAAAAAATAGATGACTGTTCATCAACAGGGAAATGGTGGAGTAAATTTTTATACATCATGGTTATGGAACCTTTTCTTAATATAAATTTATTTATTTATATTTGGCTGCATTGGGTCTTCGTTGCTGTGCAACGGGCTCCTCATTGTGGTGTGCGGGCTTCTCATTGCAGTGGCTTCTCTTGTTGTGGAGCACGGGCTCTAGGCACATGGGCTCAGTTGTTGTGACACACGGGCTCTAGAGTACAGGCTCAGTAGTTGTAGCACACGGGCTTAGTTGCTCCGCGGCATGTGGGATCTTCCTGGACCAGGGCTCGAGCCCATGTCCCCTGCATTGGTAGGCGGATTCTTAACCACTGTGCCACTAGGGAAGTTCAACCGTTATGGAACTTTAAGCAGACAAACAAACAAACAAAAAACTAGTTGAAGCTCTACTAGTTGAAATGCAAAGATTTCCACTAGAGCTGAATGGGAAAACAGGGCAAAAAAGTATGACTATATCATTCCTTTTAAAAATAATAATGCCCCCCCAAACCTGTATGTGTACCTATACATTTGTGTTTATGAATATATGAGAAATGCAACATCAATAATGGTCTGTTAACATGGGTTATGTGTGAGGAGCATAATGTGGGGAAAGAGGGGAGGAGTGAGGAGGGGAGTGACAGGCAAAATAGGAAAAGGGTTTTTGAAGAATATACTGACAAAATTAGCATGTGATACATTATTAAGTTGATATATTTATATCAAATTATATATGTACATATATGGACATATAAAATATCTGAATGAAAAATATCCCAAAGCAGACAAATAATCAGTGTACTGGATTTAACAGGAGAAAAGAATAGCGTCAGAGGAGAAGTCCAGGGAAACAAACACTCAGAACCTCACTATATAGTCTATTATCTTTCAACAACCCAGCTTCACATCTGAACTATACTTCTCCCATCTTTAATTTTCTTTACTTCCAGTATTTTCCAAATGGTATTCTAAACATGGTGTTTCCATCTCCTCTCAGCCAGCGCTCTACAAACTCCTTTCCAATCTGAGAATTCCACCAGATCTGTTGCCTCAAAAGCACTCATCCTCCTAGACACCCACATCCTCCCTGCAGTGAACCCTCCACCTTGCATGACTTCCGTGGTCCCTTGTGCTGCCTCTTTCTCTGAGTCCACTTATTCTTGGTCACGTTTGCTAATTTTTCCTCCTCTGCCCACCTTACCCAGAGTTGTGTATGATCAAAAGAGAATGTCTACCTAAAAAAGAAAAAGAAAATGGTAACTATGTGAGGTGATAGCTATGTTAATTAGGTTGACTGTGGTGATCATTTCGCAGTATATACATATATCAAAACATCAAGTTGTACACCTAAATATATACAATTTTTATTTGTCAATTATACCTTGATAAAACTGAAGGAAAAAAAAAAAAGGTTTAGAAGTAATAGCTCCAAACTCTAAGAAAAGAGATATAGGTAAATGGAAATTGGAAACCTAATGACAAAACAAAAAACATACACTTCAAATTACAAGACCAGGAAAAAAAGTTTTCAGGGAAGTTAATATCATCTTTTTGCTCAGGAAAAAAAAAAGAAAAACACTGGAGATCTTTTATGATGAAAGGCTCAACAAAAAGCTTAAAACCAGCTTGGAAAATTGCCTATAGAGTAGTTTTGCTGGTATTTTTAGAAAAAGAGCTCTGAATAAGAATATTTTTTCATGGATCAGCAGAAGCAAAAGAGATACTTTTAACTGACTTTAGGAGTTAAAATTTAAAAAAGGAAAATTAAAGAAAACCTTATGAAGACAATAGTGTCAGTAAGATTGAGGCAAAGAAGAAATTAAACTCTTCCAACTTCATTGTGTACCTAGAATGTTATTGCCTTTGTGTTGCTTGTACTATGAGGCACTATTGTGATTTGGCATTTGAATTGTGCAAAGAAATCAAAACCAAGTAAGCAATGTTTCTCTTTGATATGCTCTTCAAATTTTTAATATAGTTAGCCTCTAACACAATATTTTAATGCCCAATCTTAATATAGGAGTTTGGTTTTATTCTTAGCCCCAAACATTCCACTTACTACCTCCTCTTTCTAGACCCACCTCACTCCTCGACTTAACATCTATTATTCATCTATTTATCTACAGCTTCAGAGACTGTTAAAAAATAATTCAGAATGAAAGCTGATGTTTTCATGGTAAGTCAGGAGGTTTGTTCTAAAATTACCCCTCAAAGGGTTTGTTCTGAATTTTTGGAATTAAATATTTGGAATTAAAAGTGAACCCCAAAGTGGAGCAGTTTTCACACTGAACATAGTTGTCCGAAATTATTTGCTTTGTATTGTTGGCCAATATGTTTGTATATCTCTCTGGAGAAAGAACCTAACTTAAACATCTTTTTTTTTTTTTTTTAGTAACAGGAATTCTGGTGCAGAACTGGATATGGACAGACATGACTTGTTCATGGCCAAGTATGGAAGCAGATGGTCTAAGAATAGTGCCCTCTTCTCACAACACGTGTTTGATGATTTCATGATGTTCCCCAGATATTTAAATTTCCTGTTACGTAACTTTCCAAGAAGATATCTTGATCTTCTAGCCTCTCCTAAGTCTCACAGCACAATTAAATCACTCCATGTTCTGTATCTTTCCCTCACTTTCAAAAGGTAAAAACTGCTAATCTGATCAAGTAACTTATGCTATTTAATGAAGACTGAAAGCCACTAATTTTTTTTTTTTTTTTTGAGCAAGGCAGAATGCAGTTATCTAATACTAGTAAACATAAGCAATACAGGCCAGCAACCTGACCTTTTCTCTGGTAACACACACCCTTTATAGAAAAGTGCTTTAAGTCCATACATGATCTGGGTTGAGCCTGCCTGAACCGAGCTTCACTGGGATAGGACATTCTTCCTTCTCTACCTCCGCCCCTTGTTAGAGGGACTAAGGTCTTAAAAACAACACAGCTGGAACAGATACCACACTCCCAAACCACAACCAGATTTCGAAGAAGCCATTATGTGTGAATAACGTCTTTCATATGAAAAAAAAATTGTCTTTATGTGTCAAAATTCTACACCACCATCTGATAGGAGAAAAAAGATGATTCTGAGGACTTGTTTATGTGTGACTTTCTTCAGTCTTCAACTCAAAGCATATATTGAACATACAGTTGGTCCTTTCAGTTTATGTAGTTCAAGTCAATATTCTCTCCCAAATTCAGTATAGCAAGTTGAGATAACAAATAGATTTGCACTATTTTTTTATTCTTTAGAATGTGGCATTAACCCAGGTGGGCATAGTTGTGTGAATATATGAACACTGTTTTTTGAGAGAAAGGATCTACTCTTTCTGTGAAGAAGATGAATGTACTAGGTGCAAATATGAACTTGAGTTAAATCTTCCTTCATTATTCATTCCCAAGAGAATTTGAAATCATCACTTTTTCCCCCTTCATGAGTTCTTTTGGGAAAAGGAGACTGATTAATTCATTTTGATTTTTGATTTTTTTCTTCTCAAATAGCTCAATAACAAGGAATAGGCATATTTCTTTTTCTATTACAACTTTGAGAATTTTTGGTCATTAAAACTATTTTAAGTTGAAGTTTAGAAGTATTGCACATATAGATTTCCTTTCGAAACATGGCTTTGAATGAAATGAGGGTCATATAACCCATTTAGAGCATTACTTTATGCTCTCTCTTCTGTTTCAAGACTTTCAAAGAATTAATTAAAACATGATAGGATTGCCCCTAAAACCAATTATCCCTTTGGTCTGAAATGCTGAGTACACATTATTGAGTTTTCAAATAAATTGAAAAAAATTTCAGTCAGGCAACAGCATTATCTTAATTTATAAACATTAATATGAGAAAATCTGATTTGTTTTAAATGTTACTCCACACTGTATTACCAGTATTATCTCTTTCTGCCCATTTAGAAGTATACCAGAATACATTCGCAATCTGTAATAACAATGCACCACCATGCATAATTTCTCTGATATTGAATAGAGTGCTCTAGCTGAGGTGCTTCCAGAATTTAGAGACAGCATTTCACCAGATTTATACTGTGTTTCAATTTCTCAGTTTATGAAGCCCTCTAACCTGTTTGTCTTTTCAATCTTGCAGTATGGAGGACTGACGGCTTCAGGGACCTTTGACTTTTAAATCCTTTTTCTTATCATTCTAACATGACTGTCCTACTTTCCATATACACATTTAATTTTTCTTCTTTGACATATATGCACACACACACACACAGTATGAGATTAATGAAAGTTACAGGCAGCAATTGAAATTACTTGCATTGTAGGAATTTTTCTTTTCACGATATTCTAAAAAAAAAAAAGGCAAACTCCTTGAAAAACAGCAGCTAGTATATTTTGATGTCCTTAGCATGGCAAGAAACTGTGCTAAGAGCCTAATTGTAATACTTTTCATTTAAAGATGATAGTTAAAGCTCAGAGATGTTGAGTAACTTACTTTACATGAGAGAGTAAGGGCAGGATTTGAATCTACAAAGTCTGATTCCAAAATCTCTCCCTATATGACTATGCCTTAGTCATAACAAACACACTTTGTACCCAATACAGAGCTGGAGGAAAAGGTTTCAAAGAATGACATGATACACTGCCTTTAAGACCTCCAGGTTCTAAGAATAATGAGAGGTCAAGAAACTTAATTACTACAGTAATTTGAAAATAGTTTGGCTCCATAAACATTGCTAAATCAGTGAATGACCGAAGAAAGAAATGAGATCTGTACAGGCAATTCTCATTTTAGGAACAGATTCAATTCTTAATGCTCAGTATTAACCCCGTTATTTGAACTTCAAATCCATTTTCATATAGAGGCTTTATCTACAGGGGTTGGAGTATGGCTTCAATAACATAGGGAGATTGTTCTTGACTTGTCACTTAAACATTGGCTTCAACAACATTGAGAGACAGTTCTCCAGTAATATTAATATATCCAATAATATTAAGATTTATGAATGTCTTAACAACTGAATTTTAGGAAATATCCCATGTTCACTCTGACTTTATATTACAACTCCCTACATAATCTCACGTAACTCTGGTGATGTGCTCATTCATATTTGAGAATCAAAATGATAGGCAATGGGCAGCCAAAGTAGCAAGAATACAACGTGATGAAAGTTCAGTGAAAAATGCCCCTTCTATTTCCAGTGGTTATGTTATAATATGTATCAGTGTATATAATTGCTTGGACATGATTTATTTTGTTAGTTCTTGTTTTAGAGTTTTGGGGTTTTTTTGTAGTTGATAGAAAGGATGTTGGAAGAATTTCAAGATGTTGGAAGAATTTCTTACTACTTTCATAAATCTTTGATAAATCTTTCATAAATCTTTCCAATAATTGGTTGAGAAAACAAGAAAAAAATTGCCCTAATATTTCTCTAAATTTTCACGGTTCCTTGTCTACATAACCCTGCCATATAATTTCAATAAATCTTTGAAATTTTGACAACAGAATGGTTGATTTCCACAAATACATTTTTGTCTCCTCCAGAATGGGGGGCGGGGACAGTGAAAAATATTGTCTAGCTTCCTATTTTGTCACATCCTAAAATTTCTCCATGTATATCTTCATTTTTAAACATAGTGGGATCTTCTGAATTACTTAGTTGTTTCTGGTATGTTTAGCTTTTTCCTCTGTGAGCCACCTGAGAATTGCATCAATGTGCTATTTCTGTTCACTAATGAAAATGTCAAAGATCAGGCTTAAAGATGTTAAATAAAACTAAGCTAATCAGTCCCCCACTGCTGTTCATTTTGAGGCCAACTTTATTCAAAGACTGCTTTACTCCCTGTTGTTACTTCTTAGCTAAGCCTGTAATTGTCAGTAAACATTATCACACAGGTTTGGGGATTGTCACTGTGAAATAGATGCTCCTGACTATGATCAAAAGTAACCATTCAGGGCTTCCCTGGTGGCTCAGTGGTTGAGAGTCCGCCTGCCGATGCAGGGGACGCAAGTTCGTGCCCCGGTCCGGGAGGATCCCACGTGCCGCGGAGCGGCTGGGCCCGTGAGCCATGGCCGCTGAGCCTGCGTGTCCGGAGCCTGTGCTCCGCAACAGGAGAGGCCACAACAGTGAGAGGCCCGCGTACCGCCAAAAAAAAAAAAAAAAAGTAACCATTCAAAAGCAGGATGAAGTCGAATATCATTAATTCAAACTGCTAACCAGAGTAGTGCTGAAAATACCCAAGCCACCCTCTCGAACTTGCTAAAATGTCCTCAAGGATTGATTCTATTCTATATTTCTGTTGAAAACCATCAGGAAAATAATAAAAATTTTAAAAAGAAAAATTTTAATTATAAAGGATAAGATATATTCCTTTTAAAACTTTGCTAATTCAATTCAAGAAATCACACCAGTAGAGATAACCACTGTTAACATGTCATATTCTCTTCCAAATATATTCATAAATTTGATGTTATGTATATAAAATTGTGTGTTTATATCCTGTTTTTTTCACTTAACATAGATACTGTGAAGTTTCTCACATCCTTAAAAACGTGTAATCTGTAATGTCTATGTAACTCAGGGTGTCCACAAAGTTGGGGAACAGAGAATAAACTTATTTTTAAATAATATGTAAGTTACATATTCATATAATGCTCAACATGTTTTCAGCTTACGTGCCCCTTAATTTATAACAATGGGTTCAATTGTTAATCTAAAAACAGTACAGTAAGTATAATACAGGGTGTCAAAAGTGTCTAGAAACACAGAGAAAAAAGGTGTATTTATTGCACTTCTGTCAGATTAACAATTACACCCACTGCTTTAAATTTAGGGATGTTTCATCTGAAAAGTATCTGGAGGCTAATGAAGAATGACTGGAGTATATTATTTAAAAATATAGCCAAGATATGATTTAAAAATAAGTTTATCTTACAGTTCCCAGAAGTAGTTTCTTTAGTTAAAATTACACACCTGCATTTGGATATCAGTTTTTGGTATCTTTTTTCTTAGTGGTAAAACACATGATCTGCCATTTTATTTTTATTGGGAAAGCAAAGATAGACAAACTTCCACTACACTAATACTGGCTCTCACCCTTTTCTCTGTAAACTCTGTCTGGAATGAGATGTACCAAAATGTAAAGTGACATTTGAACTACATTCTTGGGACTCTCATGGATCCCATCCCATCCCATTAAATTGATTATTTTAATTGTCTTTTTTTAAAAATCCTCTTTGTAATACTCTTAACTGTAGAAAAGGCAGGCAGATATAATTATCAGAAAAAAAATCTTACCATTGGATCATCAAACATAAACACTGAACCAAGATGGAGTGCAAAAGAGTTGTTTATTTTGGTTTTTAAGTCCCTTATCATATCATAATTAGGCATTATTTTCACCAGTATAATAAGAACCCCACCTTCACTTTCTTGTAAAGGCTCTCTTCTGTTAGCTTGGTTAAATGTGGACCAGGACCCCGGAATAGGGCTAAACACTTCACCCCACGATGAGAAATGCTGGAGGGAAAACTCACCTGGCTAAATTTCATTTAAAAAATGATGCCTGCCATGCACCAACCCCTCTACCGAGTCATGAAGATATGAAGTTAATTAAGACACAGTCTCTGCCCTCAGGAAACTCACAGTTTGATGTGGAATATAGATAAGTAGGTCTTTGATTATAGAGCATCATGATAACAAAAGAACAAGTAACACAGTGGATGAGCCTAAATCAGACTGTGAGGTTAAGAACGAATTCCTGTCACTTTGAAAGCAATTAATAGTTAGAAAGAGAAACCATATGTATCCTGTGTATGCATGTATATATGTTTGTGTGTGTCTGTGTGTGGCTTGTATTGCATGGGGACAAATGACAGAACATTCCAGTCAGAGTAGAGGTGAATTTTGGGAAACCAAAGGACTCCTTATTTCTAAGTAAATAAAGTATTAGTGGAGGAGCAGAATATAAAGCAGGTAGACAGATGCTAGAAGAAAAAAGGACTTAGAACACTTGGTTAAGAATTTATCTTTTCTCTGAAAGCTCTGAGGAAAAATTTAGGAGTTTTAAGGAGAAGCATCATATGTTTATATTTACATTGTAGCTGCAATATGGAAGGTGAATTAGACAAAGGGAGCTCTACTGGAGGCTGCAGACCATTCAGGAGAACTGCATTATACCAAGAAGGCAGGGCTGGCAGTTGAGAACAAGGCTGGTTGGCTGGTTAAGAGAGGGATTTAGATGTTGAATCCTCAGTCCTTGGTGAATGAGTTAGTTTGGTGGGGACAGTGAAAGAAAGTGGGTGTCCAGAATGATTGCATGTTTCTAGCTTGGCCTCTCTGGGACGTTAAAATAGACAATACAGGAGAGAGTGTAGGTTTGAGGGGAAATACAGTGAGTCCAGACTTGGATGTCATACTGAGTTTGAGTTGCTCACAGAACCTCCACATAGAGATGTTCTTCAAACAAATCTATGGGTTTGCAGCACAGATCTGAGATTCCCTAAGAATATCAACAGTGATTAAAGACATGAGAGATATCTGATAAGGGGTTAATATCCAAAATATATAAAGAACTCATACAGCTCAATAATATACACACACACACTAAAAAACAACTGATTGTGGGCAGAGGATCTGAATAGACATTTTTCTAAAGAAGATATACAGATGGCCAACAAGCATGTGAAAAGATGCTCAGCATCACAAATCATCAGGGAAATGCAAATTAAAGCCACAATGAGGTATCACCTCACACCTGTCAGGATGGCTATTATCAGAAGGATAATAAACAAAAAATAATTGATGAGGATGTGGAGAAGAGGGAACCCTCCTGCATTATTTGTAAGAATGTAAATTGGTGCAGCCACTATGGAAAACAGTATGTAGGTTCCTCAAAAATTAAAAATACCATATGACCCAGCAATTCCACTTCTGGGTATTTATCCAAAGAAAACAAAAACACTAATTCAAAAGATATATGCACCCCTATGTTCATTGCAATAGCCAAGATATGGAAAAACCTAAATATCCATCAGTGATGAATGGATAAAGAAGATGTGGTATATGTATACAATGGAATACTACTCAGCCATAAAAAAGAATGAAATCTTGCCATTTGCAACAGCATGGACAGACCTTGAAGGTATTTTGCTAGGTGAAATAAGTCAGACAGAGAAAGATAAATACAGTATGATTTCACTCATATGTGGGATCTGAAAAAAACAAAACGAACAAAACAAAACTCAAAGATACAGAGAATAGATTGGTGGTTGCCAGAGAGGAGGAGGGATGGGGGTTAGGCAAAATGGTCACCCATTTTGATCAAGAGGTACAATCTCTCAGATGTAAAATAAATAAGTCATGGGGATGTTTAAAAAAAAAAGACATGAGAGGGAATGCAATACTTAGGAGGGAAAAAAATCAACAAGATTGCAATAAGGGAACATTAATAAGGTATGGATGAAGAAAAAGATCTTGTGAAAGAAATTGTGGCAGAAGTAGCAAGAAAAAAATAGAAGATAAGGAAGGCAATTAGAAAAGTAGGATTTGCAACTGAAAAACTAATTTCTTTAGATTTAATATTAAAGAGGTCATTGATGATTCAGGTAGAACTGTCTTTGTAATTAATAGTTTTTTTAAAAAAAGGAAATAAAGGTAGAAAAGAGAGATGATATTTGGTGGAGAAAGGTGCCAAAGTAGGCAGAAGGGGATTGAACCAAAATCCAGGTGGAGGTATTCCTTTGGATTTGGGGACACTGCTTCCACTGATATGGGTTGAAGGAGAAGAAGATGCCTCTTCCCATTTACAACAAATCTGCAAATCTCATTAGGCAACAGTGGAGAGAGAATGAAGAGCTACATAGAAGAACTGTGTGAGCTGCTTAACTCTTTCCTATAAGCCACCTTCTACATCCTGAATATCAGAAAGTTGGAGAGATATGCTACCACTTGCTTGTACTCAGGATGCACATTTATTTTACAGTGAGGCTGAACTGAAACCACTCTGAAATAAGACAAAGCAGGCCAGTTTAGGAGAAGCATTTAATGAAATAGTGGTATCTTCACACTCTGTCACTGGTTGCAATGATATACTCTTCATCAAAATCCTTTTCAGGACCATTTTTGAAACAGAGAAATCCCAAGGCACAGTGAAAATGAAGTCACAAAAGTTGAATTATGTGTGTATTGGTGGTGGTCGGGGTAAGGGGACAATTCTGCCCTAGTTTCGATGGGGGAGGGGAGACTAATTACATTGCGCTATGCTTCCTTTCAGGGTCATTATTCCTCCATCAACAACCTGAGTCTGGAACGTTGACCCTTGTTTATTCTGCTGTAGGGAGAGCTCTCTCTAGAGTACAGAACCAGTTCTTGCATAGAAAGAAAAACTGTCCTTTTCAAATCACATAGCCCCCAAAATAGCTCTGTCAGTAGAATATCAAATATGTCTTCCCAGAGAAGCAAGACCCTCAAGCTCCTGGTTAGGTTGAGATACTGGTGATGAAGTCAGATGGCTGAAAGGAGTCGTATTGGTCCAATGGCTGTAGGGCAGGGAATACAAGGAACAGTCCAAGAGGTAGAATCTTGAGGAGAAGCAACACGCAAAGCCATGCCAATCATCCATGAGGGAACAGCCTGATAAGGCTATAGAGAATCCTAGTGGAAGGCAACACGATACAAACCAGGGGAAGGCAGAGAGTTGTGGGTCTCTAGAGAAATGTCCCGATTACAAGAGGTAGCTAGGGGACATGTTCTTTACAGGGAGGAGGAAGTCTATAAAACTTGAGGTTCTAAACAGAACACCCAGGATGAAGTGGAAAAGTTACTCATTTTTCAGTTTTCCCTACACAGTTGGGTGTTTGACACCATATATAGATGACACAGATAGATGACAGTTTCAATTTTCATCCTGATGTAAACTGTCCTACAGACAGGACTGAAATGTGGGAACAAAACATTTTCACCAGTAGTTTAATCCTTGGTATTAACGGAAGTCTAACAATAATATTTGCGTGCTTTCATCCAGATGCTAGACTGATCATAGGTTTTTGTCAGACCTCCCCTTCTCCCTGATGGATAGTAGGAAGAAATCAGCCTAGTTCATGGGAACCTTATAGGCTTCCCCTGGACAGCTGTAGGAATAACTTTCAAAAATTAACCCATAAGCCTATACTTCAAAAAATAGGACACACCATGGATATGTTTGGATGAAAAGTGGAAGCAAATACTGTTAAGCAAAGTCTACCCAAAGCCACAAAGCTCAAGAGAATATACTTTTGAAAAAAATAAATTTCTAAGTTACTCAGGATGGGCTCCATATAAATTAGCATTCTCAGTGTACCTTTAGTGTTGGAAACAATCATAGAAAAAAACAAACAAACAGAATTTTTATGGAGGATCCCGGTTCCTAAACACTCTCCTCTTAATGATCCATAATGCAGGGTCATGAATCCCCTAGGAAAATAACAGTACACAATGTACTTTGTCAAGAACTCACAGTGGTCTGGCTATTGTTCTTGTCATGTCTTGTCCTACCATGTCTTAACTCATCTTTTAGGAAGGGCGTCTAGAAAGACAGAGCAACCCACAGAAGCATTTGGTTCATTTTATTTGCTCTGGATTTTGTATGAGTATGTACACACACACACACACACACACACACACACACACACACAGGTGCTTTGAAACCCAAAGGAAAAAACAGCTCTACTGCTGCTCTTCATTTCTATTAAGAATACAATCAAAATTTATCCAAGCATTTCAGAATTCTTCCAATTAAGATCTTGTATACTTCATTCTGTAACGTACTTGTTTCTTTCCTGACCTCGCGAGTATTTTTAAATGAAGGTTATTGTGATTATAGTGTGGAATAGCAACTGTCTTCTATTTCAGCCTTATTTATCCTACTCAGAGCCATTTCTAGGCTATAGTCCAAAACAGCCTCTAACCACCTAAGCTGTTCAATGAAGTGTATCAGAAAGCAATCCTTGAAATAACTCTCGAAATATGTTCTCTTCCTTCATTTGAACATAGTTGCATGCCAATCACCAGCAAAGCAATTAAAATCCTGCCAGGATCAAAGAACTTGCCTTGCCACAGCTTTTGCCAATCTATAAAAACATTTCCCCATCTCCTTTTGTTAAGGCCCTGGCGACCTACACTACAGCAATATCCAAGAATCTATTTATTCTCTTTATAGTTCTTAATTTGTTTCCAAATATATGTCAACAAATTTCTTGCTACAAAGTACATGCTGTCAGTTTCCAGTTTTCCCCACACTGCCTTCCTCTGTTTTGTATTTCCCCATCTTTTTGTAAACCACCTGTCTTAGCAACTTTTAATATCCCACCTTTCATCTTGGATGTACATGCATTTGATTTTAAAATTTTCATTGAGGCTACAGTGCTTGAGGATTTGTCATGTACTCCTATCTATTGTGTATATCAATTTTCTTTATGTGTTCTCTCTCAGCTAATAAGATAATCCTTTTGCAGACTTTTCTGGTGCAATCTATTGAATCCAAGTACACTCTGATATCAGCTTCCTTGAGTTAATCAGAGAATACATTGCTGTGGGAGGTAACACAGTCCCTTCCTGGATTATTCTGCCTTCTCATGGATAATCGAAAAGACCAGCTAAGCAATTTTCCATATTCTCTCCTAATCCTTTTGCTCCCCTCTGAGTGCAATTGACATGCATCTCATACTATTTTACTCAAGAATTTTGAACTTTCTGGGGGGCTCTGAGCACAGCTGCGTGACAGAATGTCAGGAAACAGACCAAACAATTTCTCTGAATCCCAAACTGTCTATGAATGCAAAGAGACACATAGAATTGCTGCAATTAAAATGAGTAATTCAAACCAATAATATGTCAGCTGAAAAACCTAGGTAATTGAGGCAAACTTATGTTTTGTTTTAAATTACATGAATAATAGCTTACATGTAACACTTCGTTTATGGTTACATTCTGTATCACTGACACCGTTCCATTCTCATAATTGCTGGGGCCTGGTAAACTCTATTTTAAAGGCTTTTGCAACCTAGGCATTAGTCTAACCCCACCGCTCCAGCATTACCTTAGACTTCCAGTGTATTTCTATAAATTTATTTATTTATTTTTGGCTGTGTTGGGTCTTCATTGCTGCGCGCGGGCTTTCTCTAGCTGCGGCGAGCGGGGGCTGCTCTTCGTTGCCGCACGCAGACTTCTCATTGCGGTGGCTTCTCTTCCTGAGGAGCACAGACTCTAGGCATGCAGGCTTCAGTAGTTGTGGCACATGGGCTCAGTAGTTGTGGCTCGCAGGCTCTAGGGCGCAGGCTCAGTAGTTGTGGCGCACGGGCTTAGTTGCTCTGCGGCACGTGGGATCTTCCTGGACTAGGACTCGAACCCGTGTCCCCTTCATTGGCAGGCGGATTCTTAACCACTGAACCTCCAGGGAAGTCCTTCTAGTGTATTTCTAATCATTGCTTCCCAACTTTACTATCAGTCTATTTGTCTAAAATATATTCTTCCTTGTTTATAGAGTTAATCAAATGTAACACCCCAGAATGTGCTTAATCCTTCAACTCTTTCATCAGATGAGCCTCAATATTAACTTTAAGAAAAAATAAACTTCTTTAAGATTTAAACATTTTTTGAAGATGAAATATCTTTTGCTTTCCATTTAATTTTAATTCTGCAAGTCTGAAACACTATGTCTTTTGGCATAATGATATTTGTTTTCATGTACGCAGATAAAATTCAACCTTATTAAGTCTTCCTCCCCCTCCTTGTCTACCCCAGCCTAATTTTCATCCTGTTATTCTACTTTTCCCTTGGAGTTACAGAAGGGGAAAAAATTTGGTCCACCTGGACCAGCAGTTCAAAACTGGGGGGTAGCATGGGTCCATGTAGAGGCATTTGGAGTGTGTGTGTGTGTGTGTGTGTGTGTGTGTGTGTATGGGGGGTGAAATTTGACCTTTTGGTGGTCAAATTAACTGTGAAGGCAGGTACTTATTGGACAGGATCAGGCATACTAAAAAACCTTTATCTCTAATTATTGAGGTATTTTTGTTTTAAATGTTAAAAAAAAAAGTGTTTGAGAAAATGTAAACAACTGTAAGTTGAAGTATGAGAAATTCAGGTTTTATATTTAATCTCCTCACTTTTCTCACAAATGTAGTCTCATTTATGGAAGTGCCAAACCCTGATATTTTATTCTCCTCCACTTGTCTCTCAGACATTTTCTTCTTAGAAGGTCGATATTTTAAAAATTATATTTCTCCAGAGAAGTTCCTGTGTCAAATTCATCTTGAACTTGTGACACTAGAAGTTCTCCACAGCTGCTGTCATTTCTTTAGAGGCTAAAAGTAGATATGTGCCATGTCACCAATGACCCTTTCATGTCCATTGTTTTTTCTGAGAACATCAAACTGCCTCAATAAATAAGTGCCATAGCTGACAGTACTCACATTATTTTTAGAAAAACTTAGACTTCCTTTTTAAAAAGCAACTACAGGGCTTCCCCGGTGGCGCAGTGGTTGAGAGTCCGCCTGCCGATGCAGGGGACACGGGTTCGTGCCCCGGTCCGGGAGGATCCCACATGCCGCAGAGCGGCTGGGCCCGTGAGCCATGGCCGCTGAGCCTGCGTGTCCAGAGCCTGTGCTCCGCAACGGGAGAGGCCACAACAGTGAGAGGCCCGCGTACAGAAAAAAAAAAAAAAAAAGCAATTACATTACCTCCAGTATACTATTCCTTACTTGTTAAAAATTTCATGATCATACTATCTTATTCTACTATGTACTATCATTTCTGTTAGATTCTATATTGAGATAAACCAAACAATTCTTCTTTGCTCTGGAAAAAAAATGGCAAACAACTTTTTTGTGCTGCTTGAATTCCTTTTAAGACTTTTTATTTTTTAATTTGTAGCAATAACATTAACTATAGTCTGAGATATTAACAAGTGAATTTTACCTTTATAATGACTTTCTGGATTCCACTGATAGAACAAAATATATTTTATGAAAATTGCAATGATTGACAGATACCTACAATACACTAATACATAGAACATCAGGAACTTATAAAATGTCTGTATATAATAATACCATAAATCTAATACAAAAGCCTTGCTGATAATCAAAAATATATTGTCTTAACATTTATCTTCACTAAATAATTACATGGTTGACATACATGATACCCAATGCTATGGTGGAGGCTGTTATTCTCCCCTGATCACTTTAAAGGGAGGGATCTTCAAGATGGCTGTATCGTATCACTCCCAGACAGAAACTGTCAATGGTTCTCCTAGTCCACAAGATGAACTTCAAGTTACATGATGTTGTCATCACGGCTGTTCATAATCTCTATCTGCATTGTCCTCATGCTTGGCAAGTTCTGTCCCAGCCCCAGTCTGCCTAACTCCAGTGTAGAGTTTATGACCATGTTCCTCTCTGAGCTCCTGCATTATTTAATTTTTTTATTCATCTAGCCAACAAGCTATGGAGCAACCATGAACTGAGACCTAAACAGCAAGGGGGTGGGCAGCTGTGTGGAGAAAAGGAGGAGAGTGGGGACCATAATAAACCAAGGGAGCATCTAATTCAACAGCTTTAAGGCAAAAAGGAATTAGAATATTTGAAAAACAGAACGAAAGCAAGTGTATTAGAAGCATAATATTTCAGGAGAAAAGAGGTTAGAGGATACAAGCCTTGTAGGCAATAGTAAGGAGTATAAAGAAATGACAGTCTAAAAGCAGCAGAGCATAGAGGAAACAACCCTTGTAGCAATATCAATCAAAATTATATTTGTATGTCCTTTGACTTAGCAATACCTACCTCTCAGATATACTAGCACATATGTGAATGAAGTTTGAACAAGGTTATTTATTGTAGCATATTAGCAAAAGATTAAAAGCAGCTCAAATAGCCATCAATAGGGACCTACTCAAATAAATTAAGGCATATCATACAGTGAGGTATTATGCAGCTGATAACAAGAATACAAAACTCTCCAGTACTGTTACATAAACAGCTCCAAGATACACTGTTTGGTGGAAAAAGCAAAATGCAAACTGTATGATGGTATGTTGCTCTTTATATAAAAAGGAGAGGGAAAATAAAAAATATTATACCCATTTTCCATTGCTGCCATACAAATTACTACAGACTCAGCAGTTTAAAACAACATAAACTTATCATTTCATGGTTTCTGTAAGGTTACTTATGTTAAGGTCTTACAAAGATGAAACCAGTGTGTTGGCCATCCCAGTCTCTTTGGAGATTCTTGGGACAAGTACACTTCAAACTCATTTCAGGCTGTTGGCAGAATTCAGTTCCATGAGCTTACAGGACTGAGGTCTCCGTTTCCTTGTTAGCTTTTGGCTGGGAGTCGTTTTCAACTCCAGAGGCCACTCACATTCCCAAGTTTAGGGGCCAGTTTATCTTCAAGCAAGGAATGGCTGCTTAGTCCTTCTCACTGCTCAAATCTCTGATTTCCCCCACTGCCTCACTTTCCTGCCTCCTTTTCTCTGATTTACTTTTATGCCATTCTCTTCTGTTCTTAAAGGGCTTCATGACCTTGGGTCCAGAATAATCAAAGATAATCTCCCTATTCTAAGGTTAGCTGATTAGTAACCTTAATTACATTTGCTAAATCTCCACAGTAGTACCTAGATTAGCATTTGGTTAAATAACCAGGGGACAGGAAATTGATGAGACATCTTTAGAATTCTGCCTTTCACAGGTATATTCTTATTGGCTTTTATATGCAGATGAAAACTCTGGAAAAAAATAGATGAGAATGTAATAACAGTGGCAACCTGGGTGTGTATGTGTGTAGTAGTGCGAAGAGGAGAAGGATGGGAAATTGGAAGGCAGGACAGAAAGATTCTTTTCTAATATTCTTTTTGTCATGTTTGGACCATGGAACAATTCAGTAATACAACATATGAGATTTTTAAAGTATAACAAAACTAGTCAAACCACATTTAAAACATTTTATTTTGCTGAAGTTAAGATTATAAGCAGGGCTTCCCTGGTGGCACAGTGGTTGGGAGCCCACCTGCCAATGCAGGGGACACGGGTTCGTGCCCCAGTCCGGGAGGATCCCACGTGCTGCGGAGCGGCTGGGCCCATGGGCCATGGCCGCTGGGCCTGCGCGTCGGGAGCCTGTGCTCCGCAGCGGGAGAGGCCACAGCAGTGAGAGGCCCGCGTACCGCAAAAAAAAAAAAAAAAAAAAAAGATTATAAGCAACATGTATATCAAACTGAGAGACATGGCATAGTTCTTTCAAGTTTGGTATACTTTTATGACAAATAGTGTGTTACAGCATAGGTCTAGTAGTTTTCTATATTTAAAGTTCTGCAAATCATTCTTACAGCATGCTATAATATCATTTGATTTTAAATTTGGGTAAATGGGTCTTTTACATATCAACACTGGCTCTGTTCTCTTCTCTTTAGCATATGTCAACTAAAGTAATAACATCTGAGACATCCATGATGATCAAATGTGCAGAGAGAGAGACTGAAATAAGATGACTACATAAGATAGTTAAACAAATAATTCAGCATATGCTTACATCACCTTTTCTAGAATACATTAAAACTGAACAAGGAAATTAAAATTATATAGAGAAGTCTCACATCTCAAGCATAAGTCCAAATCCCTGAGAAAGTGAACTCCAATTTGTGGAACATTTACCTCAATAATACCAAATAGGAAACACATTTACATTAAAAGATTACAAAAAACATCTAATGGCCGAATCCATGAGCTTCTTTCCAGAACCATCCTATCTTCTTGCATCACGTGATATGCTGACCATACCCTCCTTCTTGAAACTTTCTGTTGGGAGACAGTCTTCCATGGGACTCTTATACATCTTGCTCATCCACACCAAGAAGGTAAGGCCTTGACCACTCTTCATAGGGCCATTTCTCAGGTTTCTGTTTGCAGCCAGCAGTCTTAAGGGATGAGGAAATGTCTCCCCCTTGAATAAAAATACAGGCTTCCTTACAGGCTGCTATAAAGTGGCAAGTTCCTGAGGTTCAGAGTCTCTCTCTTGTAATATAGTCCAATGTGTGGGCAGACATCCATCTAGGCCCGTAGACAATCTGGCTAGTGCTTTTTTTTTTTTTTTTTTTGCGTTCTGTTGCGGCCTCTCCCGTTGCAAAGCACAGGCTCCGGACGCGCAGGCTCAGTGGCCATGGCTCACGGGCCCAGCCGCTCCGTGGCACGTGGGATCTTCCCAGACCGGGGCACGAACCCGCGTCCCCTGCACCGGCAGGCAGACTCTCAACCACTGCGCCACCAGGGATGCCCTGGCTAGTGCTTTTTTTTTTCTTTTTTTTTTTTTTTGCTTGCATCTCCCTCCCTCCCACCCTCCCTATCCAACCTCTCCAGGCGGTCACAAAGCATCGAGTTGATCTCCCTGTGCTATGCGGCTGCTTCCCACTAGCTATCTACCTTACGTTTGGTAGTGTATATATGTCCATGCCTCTCTCTCGCTTTGTCACAGTTTACCCTTCCCCCTCTCCATAGCCTCAAGTCCATTCTCTAGTAAGTCAGTGTCTTTATTCCTGTTTCACTCCTAGGTTTTTCATGACATTTTTTTTTCTTAAATTCCATATATATGTGTTAGCATACGGTATTTGTCTCTCTCTTTCTGACTTACTTCACTCTGTATGACAGACTCTAGGTCTATCCACCTCATTACAAATAGCTCAATTTCGTTTCTTTTTATGGCTGAGTAATATTCCATTGTATATATGTGCCACATCTTCTTTATCCATTCATCTGTCGAAGGACACCTAGGTTGCTTCCGTGTCCTGGCTATTGTAAATAGTGCTGCAATGAACATTTTGGTACATGACTCTTTTTGAATTATGGTTTTCTCAGGGTATATGCCCAGTAGTGGGATTGCTGGGTCATATGGTAGTTCTATTTGTAGTTTTTTAAGGAACCTCCATACTGTTCTCCACAGTGGCTGTATCAATTTACATTCCCACCAACAGTGTAAGAGGGTTCCCTTTTCTCCACACCCTCTCCAGCATTTATTGTTTCTAGATTTTTTGATGATGGCCATTCTGACTGGTGTGAGATGATATCTCATTGTAGTTTTGATTTGCATTTCTCTAAGGATTAGTGATGTTGAGCATTCTTTCATGTGTTTGTTGGCAGTCTGTATATCTTCTTTGGAGAAAGGTCTATTTAGGTCTTCTGCCCATTTTTGGATTGGGTTGTTTGTTTTTTTGTTATTAAGCTGCATGAGCTGCTTATAAATTTTGGAGATTAATCCTTTGTCAGTTGCTTCATTTGCAAATATTTTCTCCCATTCTGAGGGTTGTCTTTTGGTCTTCTTTATGGTTTCCTTTGCTGCGCAAAAGCTTTTAAGTTTCACTAGGTCCCATTTGTTTATTTTTGTTTTTATTTCCATTTCTCTAGGAGGTGGGTCAAAAAGGACCTTGCTGTTATTTATGTCATAGAGTGTCCTGCCTATGTTTTCCTCTAAGAGTTTGATAGTTTCTGGCCTTACATTTAGGTCTTTAATCCATTTTGAGCTTATTTTTGTGTATGGTGTTAGGGAGTGATCTAATCTCATATTTTTACATGTACCTGTCCAGTTTTTCCAGCACCACTTATTGAAGACTCAGTCCTTTCTCCACTGTACATTCCTGCCTCCTTTATCAAAGATAATCTGACCATATGTGCGTGGGTTTATCTCTGGGCTTTCTATCCTGTTCCATTGATCTATATTTCTGTCTTTGTGCCAGGACCATACTGTCTTGATTACTGTAGCTTTGTAGTATAGTCCGAAGTCAGGAAGCCTGATTCATCCAGCTCCATTTTTTGTTCTCAAGATTGCTTTGGCTATTCGGGGTCTTTTGTGTTTCCATACAAATTGTGAAATTTTTTGTTCTAGTTCTGTGAAAAATGCCAGTGGTAGTTTGATAGGGATTGCATTGAATCTGTAGATTTCTTTGGGTAGTAGAGTCATTTTCAAAATGTTGATTCTTCCAATCCAAGAACATGGTATCTCTCTCCATCTATTTGTATCATCTTTAATTTCTTTCATCAGTGTCTTATAATTTTCTGCATACAGGTCTTTTGTCTCCTTAGGTAGGTTTATTCCTAGATATTTTATTCTTTTTGTTGCAATGGTAAATGGGAGTGTTTTCTTGATTTCACTTTCAGATTTTTCATCCTTAGTGTATAGGAATGTCAGAGATTTCTGTGCATTAATTTTGTATCCTGCTACTTTACCAAATTCATTGATTAGCTCTAGTAGTTTTCTGGTAGCATCTTTAGGATTCTCTATGTATAGTATCATGTCATCTGCAAAGAGTGACAGCTTTACTTCTTCTTTTCCGATTTGGATTCCTTTTATTTCCTTTTCTTCTCTGATTGCTGTGGCTAAAACTTCCAAAACTATGTTGAATAATAGTGGTGAGAGTGGGCAACCTTGTCTTGTTCCTGATCTTAGTGGAAATGCTTTCAGTTTTTCACCATTGAGGACGATGTTGGTTGTGGGTTTGTCATATATGGCCTTTATTATGTTGAGGAAAGTTCCCTCTATGCCTACTTTCTGCAGGGTTTTTATCATAAATGGGTGTTGAATTTTGTCAAAAGCTTTCTCTGCATCTATTGAGATGATCATATGTTTTTTCTCCTTCAATTTGTTAATATGGTGTATCACGTTGATTGATTTGCGTATATTGAAGAATCCTTGCATTCCTGGAATAAACCCCACTTGGTCATGGTGTATGATCCGTTTAATGTGCTGTTGGATTCTGTTTGCTAGTATTTTGTTGAGGATTTTTGCATCTATGTTCATCAGTGATATTGGCCTGTAGTTTTCTTTCTTTGTGACATCCTTGTCTGGTTTTGGTATCAGGGTGATGGTGGCCTCGTAGAACGAGTTGGGGAGTGTTCCTCCTTCTGCTATATTTTGGAAGAGTTTGAGAAGGATAGGTGATAGCTCTTCTCTAAATGTCTGATAGAATTCGCCAGTGAAGCCATCTGGTCCTGGGCTTTTGCTTGCTGGAAGATTTTTAATCACAGTTTCAATTTCAGTGCTTGTGATTGGTCTGCTCATATTTTCTATTTCTTCCTGATTCAGTCTTGGTGGGTTGTGCCTTTCTAAGAATTTGTCCATTTCTTCCAGGTTGTCCATTTTATTGGCATAGAGTTGCTTGTAGTAATCTCTCATGATCTTTTGTATCTCTGCAGTGTCAGTTGTTACTTCTTTTTCATTTCTAATTCTATTGATTTGAGTCTTCTCCCGTTTTTTCTTGATGAGTCTGGCTAATGGTTTATCAATTTTGTTTATCCTTTCAAAGAACCAGCTTTTAGTTTTATTGATCTTTGCTATCGTTTCCTTCATTTCTTTTTCATTTATTACTGATCTGATTTTTTATGATTTCTTTCCTTCTGCTAACTTTGGGGTTTTTTTGTTCTTCTTTCTCTAATTGCTTTAGGTGCAAGGTTAGGTTGTTTACTCGAGATGTTTCCTGTTTCTTAAGGTAGGATTGTATTGCTATAAACTTCCCTCTTAGAACTGCTTTTGCTGCAACCCATAGATTTTGAGTCATCGTGTCTTCATTGTCATTTGTTTCTAGGTATTTTTTTAATTTCCTCTTTGATTTCTTCAGTGATCACTTCGTTATTAAGTAGTGTATTGTTTAGCCTCCATGTATTTGTATTTTTTACAGATCTTTTCCTGTAATTGATATCTAGTCTCATAGCGTTGTGGTCGGAAAAGATACTTGATACAATTTCAATTTTCTTAAATTTACCAAGGCTTGATTTGTGACCCAAGATATGATCTATCCTGGAGAATGTTCCATGAACACTTGAGAAAAATGTGTATTCTGTTGTTTTTGGATGGAATGTCATATAAATATCAATTAAGTCCATCTTGTTTAATGTATCATTTAAAGCTTGTGTTTCCTTATTTATTTTCATTTTGGATGATCTGTCCATTGGTGAAAGTGGGATGTTAAAGTCCCCTACTATGAATGTGTTACTGTCGATTTCCCCTTTTATGGCTGTTAGTATTTGCCTTATGTATTGAGGTGCTCCTATGTTGGGTGCATAAATATTTACAATTGTTATATCTTCTTCTTGGATCGATCCCTTGATCATTATGTAGTGTCCTTCTTTATCTCTTCTAACAGTCTTTATTTTAAAGTCTATTTTGTCTGATATGAGAATTGCTACTCCAGCTTTCTTTTGGTTTCCATTTGCATGAAATACCTTTTTCCATCCCCCTACTTTCAGTCTGTATGTGTCTCTAGGTCTGAAGTGGGTCTCTTGTAGACAGCAAATATATGGGTCTTGTTTTTGTATCCATTCAGCCAATCTGTGTCTTTTGGTGGGAGCATTTAGTCCATTTACATTTAAGGTAATTATCGATATGTGTGTTCCTATTGCCAGTTTCTTAACTGTTTTGGGTTCGTTGTTGTAGGTCTTTTCCTTCTTTTGTGTTTCTTGCCTGGAGAAGTTCCTTTAGCAGTTGTTGTAGAGCTGGTTTGGTGGTGCTGAACTCTCTCAGCTTTTGCTTGTCTGTAAAGGTTTTAATTTCTCCATCAAATCTGAATGAGATCCTTGCTGGGTAGAGTAATCTTGGTTGCAGGTTTTTCTCCTTCAACACTTTCAATATGTCCTGCCACTCCCTTCTGGCTTGCAGAGTTTCTGCTGAAAGATCAGCTGTTAACCTTATGGGGATTCCCTTGTGTGTTATTTTTCCCTTGCTGCTTTTAATATGCTTTCTTTGTATTTAATTTTTGACAGTTTGATTAATATGTGTCTTGGCGTATTTCTCCTTGGATTTATCCTGTATGGGACTCTCTGTGCTTCCTGGACTTGATTAACTATTTCCTTTCCCATATTAGGGAAGTTTTCAACTATAATCTCTTCAAATATTTTCTCAGTCCCTTTCTTTTTCTCTTCTTCTTCTGGAACACCTATAATTCGAATGTTGGTGCATTTAATGTTGTCCCAGAGGTCTCTGAGACTGTCCTCAGTTCTTTTCATTCTTTTTTCTTTATTCTGCTCTGCATTAGTTATTTCCACTATTTTATCTTCCAGGTCACTTATCCGTTCTTCTGCCTCAGTTATTCTGCTACTGATCCTGTCTAGAGTATTTTTCATTTCATTTATTGTGTTGTTCATCATTGTTTCATCTTTAGTTCCTCTAGGTCCTTGTTAACTGTTTCTTGCATTTTGTCTATTCTATTTCCAAGATTTTGGATCATCTTTACTATCATTATTCTGAATTCTTTTTCAGGTAGACTGCCTATTTCCTCTTCATTTGTTAGGTCTGGTGGGTTTTTATCTTGCTCCTTCATCTGTGTGTTTTTCTGTCTTTTCATTTTGCTTATTTTACTGTGTTTGGGGGTCTCCTTTTTGCAGCCTGAAGGTTCGTAGTTCCTGTTGTTTTTTGTGTCTGTCCCCAGTGGCTAAGGTTGGTTCAGTGGGCTGTGTAGGCTTCCTGGTGGAGGGTACTACTGCCTATGTTCTGGTGGATGAGGCTGGATCTTGTCTTTCTGGTGGGCAGGTCCACATCTGGTGGTGTGTTTTGGGGTGTCTGTAGACTTATTATGATTTTGGGCAGCCTCTCTGCTAATGGGTGGGGTTGTGTTCCTGTCTTGCTAGTTGTTTGGCATAGGATGTCCAGCACTGTAGCTTGCTGGTCGTTGAGTGAAGCTGGGTGCTGGTGTTGAGATGGAGATCTCTGGGAGATTTTCGCCGTTTGATATTATGTGCAGCTGGGAGGCCTCTTGTGGACCAGTGTCCTGAAGTTGGCTCTCCCACCTCAGAGGCACAGCACTAACTCCTGGCTGCAGCACCAAGAGCCTTTCATCCACACAGCTCCTTAATTTGGGATGATTCGTTGTCTATTCATGTATTCCACAGATGCAGGGTACATCAAGTTGATTGTGGAGCTTTAATCCGCTGCTTCTGAGGCTGCTGGGAGAGATTTCCCTTTCTCTTCTTTGTTCTCACAGCTCCCAGGGGCTCAGCTTCGGATTTGGCCCCGCCTGTGCGTGTAGGTCGCCGGAGGGCGTCTGTTCTTTGCTCAGACAGGACGGGGTTAAAGGAGCCGCCGATTTGGAGGCTCTGGCTCACTTAGGCCGCGGGGGTAGGGAGGGTCACGGAGTGCGGGGCGGGCCTGCGGCGGCAGAGGCCGGCATGACATTGCCAGCCTGAGGCACGCCGTGCGTTCTCCCGGGGGAGTTGTCCCTGGATCCCGGGACCCTGGCAGTGGTGGGCTGCACAGGCTCCCCGGAAGGGGGGCGTGGATAGTGACCTGTGTTCGCACACAGGCTTCTTGGTGGCAGCAGCAGTGGCCTTAGCGTCTCATGTCTGTCTCTGGGGTCCGCACTTTTAGCCACGGCTCGCGCCCGTCTCTGGAGTTCCTTTAAGCAGCGTTCTCAATCCCCTCTCCTCGCGCACCAGTAAACAAAGAGGGAAGAAAAAGTCTCTTGCCTCTCCGGCAGGTCCAGACTTTTCCCCGGACTCCCTCTCGGCTAGCCGCGGTGCACTACCGCCCTGCAGGCTGTGTTCACGCCACCAACCCCAGTCCTCTCCCTGCGCTCCGACCGAAGCCGGAGCCTCAGCTCCCAGCCCCGCCCGCCCCGGCGGGCGAGCAGACAAGCCTCTCGGCTGGTGAGTGCCGGTCGACCCCAATCCTCTGCGCTGGAATCTCTCCGCTTTGCCCTCCGCACCCCTGTTGCTGTGCTCTCCTCCACGGCCCCGAAGCTCCCCCACTCCGCCACCTGCAGTCTCCTCCCGCGAAGGGGCTTCCTAGTGTGTGGACACTTTTCCTCCTTCACAGATCCCTCCCACTGGTGCAGGCCCCGTCCCTATCCTTTTGTCTCTGTTTATTTTTTTCTTTTGCCCTAACCAGGTACGTGGGGGGTTCCTTGCCCTTTGGGAGGTCTGAGGTCTTCTGCCAGCGTTCAGTAGGTGCTCTGTAGGAGTTGTTCCACGCGTAGATGTATTTCTGGTGTATCTGTGGGGAGGAAGGTGATCTCCGCGTCTTACTCTTCCGCCATCTTCCCGGAAGTATGGCTAGTGCTTTTGAAGGAATACTAAAGTCCTTCATCTCTGACCCAGTAGTCTTGTATCTTCTGTCAGCACCCAGAAAAGAGTGGAAGGTTAATTTGTTTGCTTGCAAGCAAGGTAAAAATGTCAGATTCTTCACAGTTCTTGCCACTTTCTCAGTACATTTCTTTGAAAATGTTCTTTCATTTTCATTTATCTCCCTGATTACGCCTCCATTCCCTCTTTCTTCCAATCTTCCTCAGCCATTTCAGAAATGTTAAGACCATGCAGGGCTCTGTCCATGGTCCTGTTTTACTTTTATGTTATACTTTTGCCTTGGCAACCCTCTCTTTATCCGTCAGTTCTACTACTATATGTATACTCAGATTACTTTCAAGAATACATTCTTCAAAATTCATCTATTTCTTTAGCTCCAGCCATCTTTGTCCAACTTCTTAATAAATATTTTCTATCCAATAGGCTATAGACTCATCACACTTAGTATCATTTAAAATAATTACCATTATTTTATGTAATGTTCACTATGTTTCAAAGCGAAAAATATTGGGGTCATCTTCAGCCTCTCTGAAAATTGTAGTCATACATCTAAGTGTCGTAAGCTTCATCTTTATTTCAGGGCCATTCCTCTCTCATCTGATCTATTACATTAACTCCTGACCAGTCCTCTTCATTTTATTCACCTCCCCCATACATATTTCATGCTCTGAACTGCTCCCAGAGTTATCTTTATTAAACACAGATTTGAATATCTTACTGTAAGTCTCCTCTATATTACCTATAGATTAAGTAGGCTACCTTGAAATGGAAACCCAGATGCTTCACAACATTCCATATTAAAATTCTCTAATTTCACTTCAAATCACATTATTATCACCATGTTGACAGGCGCACACACAGTCACAAGTGTGCACATTCATCTTGTACTATACCTAACGCCCTTACAAGTCACAACAACCGTGTCACTATTCTCACTATATTCTCTTCCCTCTTCTGCCTTTGTGCATGCTGTTCCTTCTGTCGGAATATTGAATAATTGCTACTCCTCATTTAAGTAATAACTGAAATGCAATTTCCTTGCTTCTTTAGCCTCACAACTTTCTTCCTCATCTATTATCTCACAATACCATACTCTCATTTTTATTATAAGGGCACCCAAATCTCTTACTGTTGCCCTTCAAATATTTCCACTCTAGGCCATGGCACAAAATAACTTGTATCCTTAATCTATTTTCATATGGTCTATACACTAGATTTTAACTAAACTCTACTTCTTTCCCACATCATATAGCTTCTATCAGTGCTTTCAAAGATAGCCTACTCATTATCTTATGTTTGAGTGGAGAGATGTCTGAACTGTCTTCTAGATCTCCAGGTCTGTCTCCACAAATCTATGTAAAAATACTCATGTCTTTCTGCTCTATCTACACTTATCTCTACAATTTTCTAAAGACCTATTCATATCACCATATTAATCAAAGACTCTGTCATAGCCTTTGTCTCCACCCCGAGTCTAATTGTCATTTGGGTAGCTTCAAAATCTATGTAGATAAATTTTTTTCAATACTTATTTATTTTGGCTCTTAGTTGTGACATGCAGGGTCTTCTTTTTTCTTTTTTAGTTGTGGCATACAGGCTTCTTAGTTGCAGCATGCAAACTCTTAGTTGCAACGTGCATGCGGGATCTAGTTCCCCAACCAGGGATCGAACCCAGGCCCCCCGCACTGGGAGCAATGGAGTCTTACCCACTGGACCACCAGGGAAGTCCGCAAAGTGGATAAATTTATCCAAAATTTTAGCCCACAGTTTGGTGGCTCCTCATCTATATCTGAGTCATTCACTCTCCTGGCCATACCTTGTAACATTTTTCACCTATAACATTTACTTCTGAAATCCTGAACTCAGCTAAATACTGACCACAACTTTCTGCACTTTGTAACCTTTAGTTCACGAATCACACAACTCCTGCTCTTTAACTTTATAAAGACCTATAATCCCTTGATGTCTCGATTTTCTTCCTCAAAACATCTGTTCTTTTCTGATGTAGCCTAAATCCTATGAATATTAAATTACTTTTCCACCACATTCTAAACTTCTTTTCTATTTATCCTAAAATGTATTCACCCAGAAAAAAATATCATATTGGCTGACATTACTATTCACTTTCATTGGTCCAAAGCCTAGTGGCTGTGTACTATGGAAGAAAATTCACACAGAGCTATCACTCCAAATGTCTGCCCTTCAATCACAGTTGGGTATCAGAGTACTGTCTGTCAAACCTTCCACTGATCCTCACTTATTTCTCTTTCAGGTGTTCTCCAATAATAATTGCTTGCAGTTCTCTTCAAACCCTTTACTCAGTCCCTGATCCCAAAACTCTCAGAAGGTAAACTTGCCTCTTATTTTAGGGACCACCACAATTTCCACTCTGCTGTTCAAACATTTATTGATATCTCCACTCATCTTCAACTTTCTTCTAGTTTCGGAGGGTGAATTTCCCTCCAACATTTTAACACAAATATGTTTCATCTTCAGCTTTCTGTAGTGCTTAATTTTTTTATGAAAACCATATTTCCTTTCACGTGTTCTCTTTTTCACTTTCCTCTTTCCCTCTTTCTTAATCTCTTTCTACATTCAACTTCTTTTCATCCTATTTGCACCCTCAAGACTATCACTTTGAAAAATCATGTCCCCAGACACAAAATTACCACTGAGCTCATCTTCAAGTCTTTTTCTTTCCAAAAGAGTAATCTAAACTTGCTGATTTTACTCCCTGACCTCTTATTTACTGTTCAGTACTTATTATTCGATCTGGTTTCCTCAATTCCACTGAACTTGATTTTTCCTAATTATCAAATCTAAAACACACTTTAAATCATGTCCTAGACTCTCTCTATTGTATTTGATATAACCAAACTCTCCTAAAACCCTTACTCCTTTATGTTTATGACAACAGACTCCTCTGGTTCTCTGATTCTCCCTATAACTCTAGGACTACTTCTCTGTCTCTCTCTCTCTCTCTCGTGTGTGTGTGTGTGTGTGTGTGTGTGTGTGTGTGTGTGTGTGTGTATGTGTGTGTGTACTTTTGCCTACCCCTTAAAGCTTGGTGTACCCAAGGAATTTTTCTCCCTTTAGCCCATTGAAATTATCATGATTGAAATTATCATGATTATCACTCTCTCTGATACCATCCATTCTGTTGGTTTTGATCACCACCTATATGCTAATGGCTCCCAGTACAAGTCTAACCCAGACTTCTCTCTAAGTTTTACATTCATACGTCAAATCATTTCTTTGTTTCTAAGTTTCGGATACATATATGAATACACTGGTAAATATCTGAAATGAATATTGCAAATACACTTTCATATCATATTTGTTGTTATATATATTGTATATAATATATTAAACGCCTAAAATGTAGCATGAATTGTGCTAGTCACCATGTGTATGGTTACTAACAAAATAGACTTTATTCTGCCCTTCTGAACTTTACAGTCTATGTCTAAAATCAAACTCATCATTCTTTTCCATTTTCAAAAAGAAAAATCTATTGCTTTTCTTGATTTTTTTTCCCTTGAGATCTAGGCATGAAACTGGTTCTTTTCTTTTCCTTATTCCCCTAATCCAGTTGTAATCAATCACAAATTCTTGCCATATTGACATGATCCTTTATAATTTCTAAACCTTTTATTCATACATTCTACCACTCTCTTTAATCTGTGGTCATCACTGGCCTGCTCTAATGCATCAGTCTTGGAATTCAGCTCTCTACTTTGCATTTTGTACCAAGAAATTCAATGTCTAATATACTGGCATGATGGTGTATGAAAATGCAAATATAGTTATGCTGCTCATCTCTTCAAAACCATTTTATTATTTTTTGACCAAAGGACAAATGTGAATCTCTCTGATATGACATTCAAAGTCCTTCAAAATCTTGCCCTGCTTAACTCTCTGGTTCTATCTCTCACCACTCCCTGTATTGTGTTTTACACTATGTCAACCACAACTGCTAGTAGATCCCCCATGTACACCATGTTATTTCTCACTTTATATATATCTTTATATACAACTTGTGTTCTACCACTTGTGTTCTAACTTGAACTTGTGTTCTAACTTGTGTTCTACCACTAAGGTAATAACTCTTCCAGAAAGGTTCTCCTGATCCTTCAAGTCTGAAATAGCTCTTCCTTCTCTGTGCACCATTTACATATCTGTACACTTACACATAATCACAATATATTACATTGATCTCTGTGTATGTCAGTTGTCCCAATATATGGTGAAATTGAGGACAGAGACTGTACTCTATTTATATTTGTATCCCTGGAAACTAGCAGTGCTTAAAATGTATCATTTAGTAGATTATGGTTAAATAAATGAGTAAATGAATGCCATTCACCTTTCATAATATTACCTTCTCTGCTTTATTAGTTCCCTGAGTACATTAACTATGGCCTATTAATCTTTATATTTCTACTACTTAGCACAGTGATTGGTGCATAGCAGATACTCAGCAAATGCTTGTTCTATGAAAAGTTGTGGATGAGAATCAAAAGTACTACAAGGCAATGATATAGAATAGAAAAGAAGAGTTACCTCTGAAAAAAAAGAAAAAGTAGAACACTGACAACAGGCAAACAATTCTAGTTTGGTATATTAATTATTAGAAGTCATTATTTGATTATATTCTAAAAAAATAGCTCCATTATCCTAATTGTACTGAAGAGAGTTTAAATGAATCATGACAATGCCTTCACTGAAAACAAAGCTGAATTATAAAATTGTTCTTTTGGAGTGGCCATTTTTAGATAGATTGATACCTGTTAGGTATTTGGTTTTCTATAAAAAACACTGACAGCTTCCATGTTTCCAAACCAAACCTATTCACTAGGTAGAGAACAAACGAATGAACACCAAGGGGGAAAAGTGGTGGGAGGGAAGAGGGTGGTGGGATGAATTGGGGGATTGGGATTGACACATATACACTAATATGTATAAAATAGATAACTAATAAGAAACTTCTGTATAAAAAAATAAATAAAATAAAATTTTAAAAAACCCAAAAAAGCTGGTCCAATGGCTTTCTCAATTATATTTCAAATCTCACATTTTATAATCTTATGAAAACCCTAGGGAAAAAAGGTGAACTGCCATTATAAATTTTTAAATAAAGCATTTAGATAAGCAAAGGTATTTTTCATGCCCTCATCTGGTCAAGGGAAGATCTTTCATTTCAGCATGAATAAATAAGCAGCCTAGTCAAGAACTGTAGCTCTGACTGTTAGTAATAGGCTCCAATGGAAAATGTAGTGTAGCTGCCATGAGCAACCTAAACAACCTTAGGAAAAGAATTCTGAATCTGCTGCCTCTTTGTTCTTCATCACACGGTAAGGAATTTGGGTTTTATTCTAAGTATAATGGAGAGCTATTAAAGAGTTTTAAGCAGGAAAAATTTATAATTTTATTGGTTTAAATGATTCTGATGTTGGGAGATAAGCATGCACAGTTATGGAATGAGTAGCTGGGACGCTACTGAAATGGGCCAAGTGAGAGGTGGCTTAGAGTAGTGTAGTTTCAGCAAGATGAAATTAAAAGGAATAATTTTGGCTATATTTTTAAGGTACAACATGCCATTTACTGCTAATTTGTCCTATTGACTCTCAAAACTTTTTCATCCTTCTCTGATCTACTCTGCATTTAGGAGGCTGATCATCCCTACTGCATCATCCATGCTCCCTTTGTAGGTGTCTTCCATTTGGTTTTAGCCAACAGGAGATGCTGGTAGAAAATTGGAAGGTGCGAAGGTATTTCTCCCTCCCCTACACACTCCCTACTTCAGGCCTCAATCTCTGAGAGTATCTGCATTTCCCCGTGACTATGATTTCTCCCCCATATGCTCTACGTCACCTTCTCAAGACTTCCTGATTCTGATAATATTCCTTTCTCCCTTTACCCATTCAGCCCCTGGGACTTTATTGACTTCCTGCTGTTATTAATCTGTTTGCCTCACCGTTCTTTGTCTTTTTCATAATTCTTCTCACATCACCAAAACTCATCCTTTCATTCAACTGTTTTTATTTGCACCTTTTGGGATGAATTCTGTTTCCTCTGTTTCCTTGAATAAATGAACAATCAGGGCTTGTTGATACGCCACATGTAGGGAAGTGAGGAAATGTAGAGTCAAGGTCACCTCTCATATTTTAGGCTTAAGCAACTGGGTGCATAGTGGTTGCATTTAATGCAATGAAGGAGGCTGGGAAAGAAATGAATCATTTGTGGAACCAATATATCATCATACAACAGTATACATATCACTAACATATGCCAGATGGATACTGATACAAGCACAGGATGCTGACAGCTGAGGGTCATGGCACTCAGGCTCATACTAAGTTTTGGAAGAATCTGATGTGAGTTTTATATAATTACTAAACCAAATATTTCGTATGTGTCCTTTTCTGCTTTTTTTATATTACAGTATTTTCACAGGACATTTTTAAATGTTGCATTAGATTCATATGATCTTAATACCGTTAGAAAGCACGTGAATTTAGCATTTGATGAAAAGTGTCGAAAGAAAACACCAAACAAATTTTAACTTCTATCACATAAAGTTTAGGAAGACATATTTGTATCACATGACCTAGAGTAAGGAGAAATGTAAAATTATTGCCAAACACAACGGTTGAGAAGGTCAGATGCGTATTTACTGAAAACGTTCAACAACAATCTAATGAGTCACTCATATCGCCAAAAAATAAGTGACATAGGGTCTTTTTATTTCTAGCTAAAATATTTACTAACACTTAACCATGGTTAGGAAGGAGTTAGGTCTAAGAACTCTTGGAAACATTTGTTCTATTTCCCAAGGAATGTTTATCAAACACTCCTTATCACAATCTTACATGATTTCCTCAGAAACCTCATAAAGAGCAGTATATGTATGTTATTGCTTAGTCTAACTACTCCCACTTGTTTGACTGGTTCAGTCTTTGTTGAAACAATCTTATCATCTCTAATTTCTTTGAATTTTATTATCCAAAGTGACCTAGATTTCTTAAACACTGAATATAACTAGTGATTTTTGATGTCACATGATAATTAATATTTATATAAATAGGGCTAAGATAATATTATAGAAAAGTAGTGAAAAAATTATGTACTAAAGAGATTTAAAGAGTTAACCTCCAGATATCAAAAAACAGATTTCCATATTTTAACTGATTTCTAAGCTTTCAATATAAACTCTGTCATCAAATTAACATTTAATCCAGCTTTGGTAGCTTAGACGTCAACTGAGAGCACTGTATTATCCTGGGAAGTGGTCTGATAGATTTGGTAAGTATATGAAAATCAGTTGATTGCCATATCATAGCTCCTCCTCCTCTAACCCCTATAATTCCACAAAAGCAAAGAAACTACACCAAGTACCACTCTCTCTGACAACTACTGCCAAGTTCATTGCCAGCAGGTTTCCATATTTAGTATGTTGTTTTGTCAGTTAGGGTTACAGGTACTTGGGGGTGGAAATCACCATAAATATTTGCTTAGGGATCTGAGATTAAAATGTTTGTTGAGTGTTTTGTCTTATAAAATCCATCCCAAATTCTGTTATGCTCATCAAAAGTGACCAGTGTCTAGGGAATAATATGTGATATTTGGAGGTATTTTAAAACTT
The DNA here is from genome assembly GCF_003676395.1 of Aethalodelphis obliquidens. NCBI lineage: Eukaryota > Metazoa > Chordata > Mammalia > Artiodactyla > Delphinidae > Aethalodelphis > Aethalodelphis obliquidens. The sequence goes on from NW_020837945.1 coordinate 31,736,196, forward strand.
TAACTGGCAAGAAGCATTTGGCAGAGTAAATTTAAGAATCTTTTCTTGTTCATTTATTCTCCTGTTTTATTCAAGACTCTTTTTTAAGCTGATATAAAAACATAAGTATAAACCTGCACAGTAAATAGAATTCTTCTAGCTCAGACTACTGCCTTATTAGTTGAGGTCCCAGCTGGGTCAATAATCATGCTTTGGGGAGAAATCTCAATATTTTCCCAATTCATGTAAGCTAACACAGGCGATGCCATTGAGGCTTCACATCTTTTTTCTGCCCTTCAAATGTGACATTGCATGGGCTTTTCTAAGATGATTAATGACAGGTGTGACTGGGAGAAGTAATTACAGGGAGTGACTGGAAGTTTAAGACTTTGGGGATGAAAGTGAATGATATGAACATGAAAGTTTTAGTGATGAAGTCAACTTCTGACAAGCACAACATGCTCATTATGGAAATTCTGAAATAGAATAAAGATCTGAAGAGTAAGTTTGAAATGGAAGAACATAATTTAATCATTAACCTCTTTACTGTGGAGACTAAAGTCATATCCTGTGTTGAAAGCATTTGTGATTTGGAAACCTAATTATTTATACTCCTATAATTTTATTCTATTTCATTCCTAAGCTCCTTGTACATTCTCATGGACTGTGCAATTTTCTCTGGTATTGAGGTTGTGTAGGTGGTGGCTGACATGGTTTGGAAATACTAAATGGAACACTCTAATCATTTAATTTTATACTAGTTCTTTATAGGCATCAAATTAGCCCACATGAAGAAGCCCTACAGAGAGACAAAAAGCACTTCCAAGTATCTGTTGACTTTCTTCTTGGTTGGTCCTTTGACAGCACTGAAAACTTAATTAGATTGTAAACATCTGGAGGGCAAAGATCGTATCTTATATACTCTTTCTCAAATAGCATCTAGCTTTGTGTCTCATGAATAATAGCTTTAAGATGAATGTATAGAATGAGTAACTGGCAAGATCAGATTCCTTGGAAGAAGATTTAAGAAGAAATTGAGCACATCTGAGCATGAACTTTAGACAAATGAGTTTTAATGATTTCGAAACAAAATTATTTTACCTATTTTGAATTTGCCAAGGACAGGTTTGCTTCTCACTTACTGCTTAACTTAAAGTCATAAAACTACATATATTTCTATACTAATCATTTTCCACTAATGCAAACTAATAAGAACATGGGTACCAAATTTAAGTTTTCATAGAAATTATATATATCCAGAAACAACAACAAGACAGGAGAGTAATAATACTTTAACAACAGTCTTTTTTTTTTTTTTTTCTGGGGGGGATCAGGAGGGAACAAATTTACTGAGATTGAACTTCAGTTCTTCATGGCACATCTCATTTCATAGCTAATATCCAGTCACTTAAATATTTATCAGTCTGAATATACTATTTCTTTCTGGACTTCAGTTGCTTATGCCACCAGCACCCATCCATCCTAGTCCTTGAATTAATAACTAAAATTTTCTCTGGAAACTGACACACTTCCCACTTTTAACCCATGTGTTTAGGTGAGGTTTCACTCCTAGCCCCAAAGGTAGAGAATGTGAATCAAGCCTACCTAGCTGCCCATCACATTCCAATGTCTTCAGTTCTTGGACCAAGTATGTAAAAAAAATCCAATCCACTGGAACATGGTTTTGGAAGTAGTTTGGGAAAATAACAGACTGGACCCACATGAACCAATACTGCTGACACCAAACAACTTATAAGCAAGAAAAACCTAGTTCTGATCACACCATTTTAACCCTGATTCCAGCTGGGCCTGAAATTAGAGCTAACTTAACCTTTTTCAATTTTATGAATCATAAATTTCCTTTTATTTCTTAACCTAAGCTAAGTTGGATTTTCTGCCAACTGGTGCTGAAAGTGCCCTAACACTGACTTGCTCAAAGGCAACATGACATGTAGTTGTCTGTCTCTAACCAAAACCAATGACTAATGTCAACTGCAGGCATGACGGGATGGCTATGATTTTCTGAGTGAAGGATCTCCCAGAGTGAAGCTCTATTTGTCATGCCACTTGTGAACAGAATCTGGAGAGAAGCAGACAGCATGTGATTTTGGCTGCCTGCCACAAATTAGATCTAGATGAGAAACAGCTCCTTTGCTTCAATGACAACAACACTTCTCCACAGGCGACAAATTTGTCTATTATCTTTGGCATAAGCAGTTAGTAAGCAGTGAGTGAATTGTTGGTGGTCCCAAACAGTAGTGATTTCAGAGGTCCGAAGCTGGCTGGAAACTGTAGGCTTTCCTAGAGTCACCTCATGAGCATTCAAGGCAGGGTAAATTAAACTCACAGGAGAGGGTATAGAGCAAGTGACCATCAGCATCATTTCTCAAAGGAATGTCCATTGGCCATGGATCATGTGTAACTCCAACAGTGGACATTTATTAATATCCCTTGTTGGATCAAGCATGCCAAATTAAAACTTAGTCCTTAAAGCTTCCAGAAATCCACAAGTTTATATATTACTTAACTTGAAATCAAGACTCCACCCCTTAGAGAGTTCTGCTCAGAAATACTACTTCTTCAGTAAGCCTGGGATTAAAAGTTGAAGACAGAACTAGTGTGTAACTTAGCTATTACAGCCAGTGGCTGAAACCTTATTTTCAGAGAACTAGAAGTTCTTTGGCTCTGATAGGTGTGTTCCAAGAGCTGAGATTAGACTGGAGGGTGGAACTAGCCCATGGGCTTTAAAACTTGAAGTCAGGTGTTACTGAAAGATAGTTTAGTAAAAACCAAGTTCAAGAACAAGATCACCCAAAAGAATATCAACCCAAAGACTAGGCAGTAAGACTAATAAATTTGAAGTTATGGAAAAGTAAGAGGAACCATCAGGATACAGAAAGCTGGTAAGGCAGCACTAGTGGAAGGTAAATTTTTAAATCTTTTAAACGTGGGTGCAGAGAATATTTTATGAAGAATTTGGGCCTCGCCCATACTCTGGGAGCAGCTAGCAAGTTTTTGCAACTACCCTGAGCTCCAGATCATTCTTCCTTTTAGATTAGAATTAGAGTCACGGTAGTAGTTTATCTCACAGCTCTCCTATATGTGTAAAAAAGATGTGTATCCACAAGAAAAGTAGAAGTATAAGAAAAGATATGGTTCCTGCAAAATGAGCCATCCAGCTACTCTCTGAAGGATTAATAGTTTAATAGTAGTGTACCCCATTGCTATTATATGTTGTTTATTTGCTAGTATTGAGATTGCTATCAGAAATACTGCATTCATGTCTTTAGCAGTCTGTGATGAAATGGAAGAAATAAGAACAATATATGAGGTTGTAACAAAGCTGAATGTATTGAACTTAAAGGAGAGTGATGTTCTAAGATGATCATTCTGAGATGATGTTCTTTCTACATTTTCGTGTTAAACTGTCTTTTTTATATAGAATAATAGTGATAGGAAATAGTTGTTGGCAAAATAGTCCTTGCTGTGTAAAATATAAGCTGATAACTCTGTATTGGTTTCCAACTCAACACACACACACAAACACACCCCACAAGCACATACGCTGTAAGGTTCAGATATATTCTGGAGAACTCAATATTGTGACAGAAAGAAAAAAAGGAGGGTTCAGAACTGGTAGATTGATTGAATTATTCTACATGAAGTTGGTAATTATGTTTTGAAGTAGAATTGCCAGTCATCTAGGAGGTCAGAAACAATTGTTTGAAACAGATTCCTCCAAATCAAGTGAAATAAATCTCCACCAATCCCCGTATGATGACATAATATGTATTGAAACCAGCATTGCATAAATAACATATTCAATTGGCAGGCTGTGAATACATTCACAAAGTTATTGATGACCTTTCATCATGATTTTCTAACTTTGCTTTGCCCTAGCACTCTTGAGTTATAAGCTCATCAATAACTCATAGAAAACATGATGTATGTAGAGTCAGTAAACAAACGTAGGTCTCGTCTAGCTGGTAAGCAATGATGTCTCTATATACTACTCTTGACAAAAATTTGAGGGTCATGTTGATCACCCTCACTGTATAAATATTATTTCACAACCACATATACTTGCCTTTGATTTACAAATATTTTTAAGGTATAATGATTTGAGACTTGACAAAAATGAATATAGAAATATTAAATATACTTTCTGATACAAGAGAATTTTATTTTTAATTATCAGTTCCAATGAGTTAGTGACATTAATCCAAAACATTCTATGTAGACTATGTCTAAACATGTGGAAGAAATGAAAAAGTAAGTCAATTAATTTTTTCCTTAGCCAGATATTTTTGATTCATGTAGATACATTTCACATACATTATATTTGTGATGTTTAGTGATTTTATTATGAAAATTGAAGAAGTCTATGTTAAAATTTATTTTTTGACATCTTGTAATACCAGAAAATAAAGAAGTGCTCAGAAAATGATGAGAGTATGTCAAAAGGATACAGGAGCCAGACTGAAGGAATTCCCAATAGCCAAATCTGGGACAATTTGAGCAAGATAAGAATTAAAAATAGTACTGATTGTAATACTATAACCCTTAAAATAATATAAATATCCTTTAATCCAGATGAAGTAAGATAGGCAGATAAAGGGACTGTACTTCCTTATAGTGGAATTCTGACTAACAAATGTAGAAAAAATGACATAAACAGAAAATCATTATTTGGCAAACACACATGATTGATAGTGATGATTTCTAAATTTATGATTTACAATCATCAATAGTTGCTGAAATTAGCAGGTAAAAGTAAAATGAGAAATAGTATTTGTATAGCCTCAAAGCATCTCTTCACATAACACTTATTAATTACAATGGAAAAAATACCTTTACAGTTGGGAAACCTGCTAGACACCACCTTAACCAACTGATCAAGATTAATATCCAGTAGTGGGACATATTGATTCTATGAGATATACTGAGACATGAAACAGTGAGAAAGAATAAATACCACTTCTTGAGGTATTATTGCCAAAAATTCACAGCATGATTTCCACCTCAGACAAGTGAAAATTGAGGCACATTCAACAAAATATCTCTTTAGCACTCTTCAAATGTGAGAACTTCATTAAGACAAAAACTGAAGAAACGTCGCAGATCAGAGGAAACTAAGGAGAAATAGGACATTTGGGGAAGTAGAGAAATCTGAATAAGGTCTGTAGATTAATTAACAGTATTGTGTCAATATTAATTTCCTGGTTTTGATAACTGTGCTGTGGTTATATAAGATGTTAACATTTGGAAAAGCTGGGTGAGGGGTACAGAGAAATTCTTTGTATTCTTTCTGCAACTTCTGGTTAGTCAATTTCAAATTGGAAATAAAAGCATAAAAGGAATTTGTTACTTTTTTTGTAAGTTTTTAAGAAAATTAATGCAAAGCTCTACAGGATCATGCTAAGTAAGGACCTTGATAGGAATTTAGAGGAGGGAGCAATCCTGCTCAGCTGGAGCAAGCCAGGTTCTGTCTACAACCTAGGCCCTGAGGCCCAGCTGAGGCCGATTAATCCATATCTACAAGTTCACCCAGGGAACGTCTTTAGAACCAAACCTTATCTTGGACAAGAAGGTGGCACTAAACTCTAAATCAGCACAACCAGATTTAGCATCACATCAATTGTACTGCTACTCTGGTCCTGAACCTGTACCCTAGTTCTGGTAAGAAGGTTTCTGCTTGTTCCATTAAACTCCAGGTGGCATTTCAGTTCTTCAGTCCCTTCAGCACCACAGTCCTACCTTCCTCTTGCACTGTCACTTATTTCTTAATGATAGACTTCCCAGATGCCAAATATTTGCCAACATGTTTGGGCAGACCTGATCCCTCTGATATTCCCATCTCCTATGCCATCTCCATTACTTCACATTAACCCTCACCACAAACCAGCTCCTTGTCTATGTTCCATGTTATTCCTTGTCTATCTTCTTTCAAAATCTATGAATGCTTGCCATTGTAAACTTTCTGTACCTACATCTATTTCCCCAGGTCATGCCTTATCCCATTAAGTAGGCCCACTATGGCTGGTGCCCAGACAAGTTTTAATGCTTTACCCACTGCCTTCACATAGGTGTTATGGTTCTTCGTGTATGCAAGATGTATCCCTAACAAGCTAGACATGCAACTCCCATAAGATGACAAAACTCATCATGACTATTCATGAGGAGCCAATCTGATAGGCAGTGGGGAAGGATTCTGTGACCATAACTTTTAACATTACTGTTCAGAACTTCCCTGGTGGCGCCGTGGTTAAGAATCCACCTGCCAATGAAGGGGACACGGGTTCGAGCCCTGGTCCAGGAAGATCCCACATGCCGCAGAGCAACTAAGCCCGTGTGCCACAGCAACTGAGCCTGCACTCTAGAGCCCGCGAGCCACAACTACTGAGCCTGTGTGCCACAACTACTAAAGCCCACGTGCCTAGAGCCCATGATCCACAAGAAAAGCCACCACAATGAGAAGCCTACACACCGCAACAAGGAGTAGCACCTGCTCATCACAACTAGAGGAAAGCCCGCAAGCAGCAACGAAGACCCAACGCAGCCAAAAATAAATAAATTATTAATTAAAAAACATTACTGTTCATAACCACATTATGAATCAAACAGCTGCTGTTAGTGAAACAGGTACTAGAATTAGATAACTCAGCAAACAGAATCAGGAGCAGAGGCGATACTGTCCTCAAGAAAGATATGTACTTTACATTTTCCATATAGAAATTGTATTCAACGAGCAGTTTAACCTCCTGTTTGGACTGTGAACAACTTGAACATAACACACAGTAATTTGTACTTTTTCTGAGTTGTAGACATTACTTTGCACAAAGACTGAATTGACTGCTGAACCTGTGAATTCCAGCATGACTTTACTGTGCTCTAATACAGTGCATATGCAGCAACTCTCATCAAGGATGTGAGGACTAACATATTGCTCAAAGATACTCAACTGCAATTTAGACACTCAATTATTTGTTCTAGGGGTATTTTGGAAATGAGAAAATTGAGATTTCTTTCTCATCATACATGACTTATGTATAAGAGCCTTGTGCTTGGCTGTATTTTATTTTTTCTCATTTCTATACACAGATATTTTTAAAGTTGACAATTTTTTCCAGGGGTAAAATGTCAATAATCTGAGAGGAGCTTTAACCTCTGCACTCTGCACTGTTCAGTACAGTAGCCACCACCCATGTAGGGCTATTTCAATTAAAATTGAAACTAATTAAAATTAAATAAAGTTATAAATTAAATTCCTCCATTGCATTAGCTACATTTCAAATACCCAGTAGCTACATGAACCTAGTGGCTACCATATTGTCAGTACACTTCCATAAATGAGAAAGTTCTATTAGACAACACTATAAATCTGGAGTGGAAAGAACTCCAAGAAATTTTTTTTTTTTTTTTTTTTTTTTTTGCGGTACGCGGGCCTCTCACTGTTGTGGTCTCTCCCGTTGCGGAGCACAGGCTCCGGACGCGGAGGCTCAGCGGCCATGGGTCACGGGCCCAGTCGCTCCGCGGCATGTGGGATCTTCCCGGACCGGGGCACGAACCTGTATCCCCTGCATCAGCAGGCGGACTCTCAACCACTGCGCCACCAGGGAAGCCCCCACCAAGAAATTTTTGATGTCCGAAATATTTGAATGATGTCACAAAGAAATGGTTAACTCTCAAAAGACTGGTAACATCGTAGTGAGAAGGAGAAGCTATATAGAATGCTAAAGGCCCACTTTTTCCCTAAAAAAAAATTAATTCACTTATAGACTGAATTATGCTAAATTTCACTATAATGTCATATACTCTACGAAATGATTTTCTCTGTAATGATGTGAGTCAAAGCATATCTTTTTCTAGAAGTTTTAAACATCTAATCACAATTTTTTCCCTGATTCATTAGCAGCCTACAGTAGCTTGAAAACATAAGGTGCCTATCTTACAAAATCATGGTATAACATGTAATGCCCCATTTACAAAAGTATATCTAGATTTTGTTCTATACAAATGTGTGTAGGTCAATTTTCTAATCTTTTCCAGTGCTGAATCCCATATAGCATTGAATTAAATCAGATCTAAAAGTAATAACTGTAATAATAATAACTTTTCATATCATCTTAATCTGCAGAAAGAGAATTTGTTTCACACACGTAGCTTAAAATGTTAAACACATTGAAGATGCAAGTAAAGCAATTAAAATAAATGTGAAGCTAGAAATTTTAAAAATATATATGTATAGTCATGCCACGATTGTACTGCAGAAAAATCATTTTGGTTCTTTAATATTATTTCTCAAGTAATTTTAGTTTTGCAAAACAAATATGCCAGGCAATCTCTTGGGCTGAGAATCACAGAGGGGAATACCACACAAAAATGTCTTTTAAGAAGCTCGCATTCTGCTGAGAGACGCAGACAAAAGTGGGATGTTTTGTACAGTTTTGTCTGTTCAGTGATGCTGACAGACCATCTATGAAAGTCTGGCTGACTAGAAGTCTAACAGTTTGTGTATTTTGACTAGCTGCAATTGTCAAGTTATGCTAAGAACTGACAAGTCGGGCCTAATATGTCATGTCTCAACTGAAGATAAATAATTTTTTTAACTTCTTTTTATTGATGTATAGCTGATGTATATTATATAAATTAGAGACATACAATACTTCACAATTTTTAAAGGGTATCTATACTCCATTTATAGTTATTATAAAATATTGGCTATATGCCCCGTGTTGTACAGTATACTCTTGTAACTTATTTTATACCTAATAGTTTATACCTCTCTTTATAACTTTTTGTAAGCAGAATTTTTTTTTTTTTTTTTTTTGCGGTACGCGGGCCTCTCACTGCTGTGGCCTCTCCCATTGCGGAGCACAGGCTCCGGACGCGCAGGCTCAGCGGCCAGGGCTCACGGGTCTAGCCGCTGCGCGGCATGTGGGATCTTCCCGGACCGGGGCACGAACCCGTGTCCCCTGCATCGGCAGGCGGACTCCCAACCACTGCGCCACCAGGGAAGCCCAGCAGAATATTTTTAAAGAAGAATTTTTCAAATATTCTAACAATCATTTCTCTCTGAACTCTAAATTATTATGTATCCCATAGATAGTTCATTTAGTTTCTCATTGAGGTGGATCAGCCCTACTGAACACCCCTCAAATAGAATTGGTATTTCCCTCCTTAATTTTCTGTTACAACTTAATACAGATCACAGTTGAGGTATTTTGTATTGTATTTAGTTGTTTGGATGCTTATTTCCTACACTAGATAACAACATCTCATGGAATGAATTATGTCTTAGTAGCTTTGTTCCTTACGTTTGTCAGTCTTAGTTCTTTGAATGCATAAATCAATGAATGAACTGCTACAATTAACTTATTATTTCTTTAGGCTAGATTCCCCTGTCTCCTTTGTTGTAGTTCTCACAATTATAGTTAACACTTTTACAAATTTAGGGATTTATTGTTCGTTTCCTAACTTGAAAATAGGTCCTTGAGAGCACACACTTCACCTGTTGGAAGGAATAGTAGGACAATTAATTAATGTTGTCATGTGAAAAGTGGAAATAAATAAGAAAACAGCAAGAAGACCATGACTAGGATTATAGGTTGGAGACTCACCTACGGATATTTGCAGTCTTGAAAATGTATTACTGCATGGAGGAGTGAAAAGACAGGATCAAAGGACAAGTACCGGAGGCTTGGGTAACAGCCACATTTAAGGAATGGGGAAAGAAAAAGAAAATGAATGAGAGAAGTAGAAGCAGTGATTAGAGAGGGTGGAGAATGGGAAAATGCAGAGTCATGGAAGGCAAGGAAAATATAGTTCGAGGAATGGAGATTTAATGATACCACATGCCATAGACAGGTCAAGTAGCACTGAAGAAAGGTAATTAAATTTGAAGGTTATGAGTGACATTTGAGAATTAAATTCAATATAGAAGTGGGAGTTTAACCATATAAAATGAGATTTATGAGGGGATGGATTGTCCAAAGGAGTACATATTAAAGGATTTGGGGAGTAAATGGAAATAAAACATTACACTACTTTACTATTTAGTAAGAAATTAGATCAAAGATTCTAAAAGTCAAGTCAGTGGACTGACCAGATCAATCTTGCTGTGGTAGGGATGAGGCTGGTGGTAAGGATGTTTACAGCATCTCTAATGTCAGGGTCATGATGTTTATTTCCCTTACTTTGTGATCCTTCTGGAGACAGAGGAAACTCTATCACTGAACTTGATGAGTTATTTCCACATTAATGATTAGTATATTACATATGTGCCAGGAGTGAATAAAAATCTAATTTTCTGAAAACTTACACTTAATTATAAGCAATGTAGGATATATAATTCAAATAAAAATAAAAGTTTGAAATTTATTAGCAAGTGGTACAGTCTTTTTTTCCCCTGACCAAAGATTATAGAAAAATCTAATAAGTTACCTTGGAAATGCTTACAAGGTAAAAGTTAATACTTAATTTCAAATATGTACCATTTTAAAAGTACATATGTGCCATACAATGGAATATTACTCAGCCATAAAAAGGAATGAAACTGGGTCATTTGAGGAGACATGCATGGATCTAGAGACTGTCATACAGAGTGAAGTAAGTCAGAAAGAGAAAAACAAATATCGTATATTAACGCATATATGTGGAACCTAGAAAAATGGTACAGATGAACCGGTTTCCAGGGCAGAAATTGAGACACAGATGTAGAGAATAAACGTATGGACACCAAGGAGGGAAAGCCGCGGGAGGTGGGGGTGGGGGTGGTGATGGGATGAATTGGGCGATTGGGATTGACATGTATACACTAATGTGTATAAAACTGATGACTAATAAGAAACTGCTGTATAAAAAAATAAATAAAATTAAATTTTTAAAAAAAGTACATATGTGCCAAGTTTTTAAAGTTAAAACAAAGTATATTTTGTAAATTCAATATACATTATTCATTCAAAAAAAATTTTTTTTTGCAAGCTTACTTTGTGTCAGGTATATCAGTGAACAAAAACAAGTAAAGATCCCTTCCCTCATGTACCTTACCTTCCAAGGAGAGTCAGACAGTAAACATAATAAATAAGCAATTATATATTATCCTAGAAGGTGATCAAAGCTATGGCTAAAAAAGTAGAGCAGAGGGGCTTCCCTGGTGGCGCAGTGGTTAAGAGTCTGCCTGCCGATGCAGGGGACACAGGTTCATGCCCCAGTCCGGGAAGATCCCACATGCCGCAGAGCGGCTGGGCCCGTGAGCCGTGGACGCTGAGCCTGCGAGTCCAGAGCCTGTGCTCTGCAGTGGGAGAGGCCACAGCAGTGAGAGGCCCGAGTACCGCAAAAAAAAAAAAAAAAAAAAAAAAAAAAAAAAAGTAGAGCAGAGTAGGAAAGATGGGGAGTAATGTGGTAGGAAGGCAGAGTGTAGTCTCAAATGAAGTGGTCAGAGTAGGTCTTAAGTGGTCAGGGTAGGTCTTAAGGGAAAGTGAATTTGAGCAAATGCTTAGAGGAAGACTGCAAGGAAGGTAAGCCAAGGTAATACCTAGGGAAGAGCATTACCGGTAAAGGAAACAAAGGTTTTGTGATGTTTGAGAAACAGCAGAGGCCAGTGTAATAGAAGCAGGGAGCAAGGAGAAACCGGGAAGAGGGGGCAGAAGATCAGAAAGGTACTGGTTAGCAGGTGTGCGTGATCTAGATCTTTGAAGGTCATTGTAAGGACTTTGGTTTTTATCACAAAGATAATCAAGTCTCCTTCTCTTTTACTAGCTCCAATCAAATCCCTGAGAGTTGACTTGGGGATACATTGTTTGGGCTTAATGGATATGTTTATGTATGTTCCAATAACTTCTGCTTCTAAGAATGGTATTCAGGAATCTTCCTACCTACACTGCAATGACTCAGTGACTCATCATGCTTTGAAACAGCAAGCTATATAATAATATGACAGTGTCCTATGGCACCAAGAGGTGAGATGAGGATTGAGATATATGCAGCTAGAAGCTAATCTATGAAACTGAATCTTACAGCACATCTGTGAAAGAAACTTAGCAGAAGTTTTTTCAAACTCAATCAGAAATTGGCATGCACGTATCAATAAATAGTTGTGAAGCTGAAAGAGAAAATTTAATAATAAAAAACAAAATTCAACTAAAGACTAAATTATCTCTTTAGATGCTCTACAGAACATGGTAGTACCAAATTATTATCATATGAAGAGATAAAAGAATATGCAGCCAAAAATAGAGAAAAAATTGATCAAGCAGTTAATAAAACATGTCGTTTTACTGATTTGGTGATATTTGTGGTATTAGCTTTTTTTAAGTTTATAATTTGGTTGTGATTTTTTTTTGTTTACTAACTTCAGAAGATAAATTCATATTTGTTTTTTTTGAAGAGAGCTATATTTTATAAGCTTCAATCCCTTAAGTCCTAGACCTATCCTTGCTCTGAGTAAAATGGAGAGGTATTTCAGGATTTTTAGCTGAGGAATGGGTATAAACAGAAAGGGCAGGAGTGAGCAAGATCTCAGGTGAGCTGTAACATTAAGAAATGCCTAGAGATTATCATTCCAAGTGAAGGAAGTCAGAAAGAAAAAGACAAATACCATATGATATCACTTATTTGTGGAATCTAAAATATGGCACAAATGAACATATCTATGAAACAGAAACAGACTCACAGACATCGAGAACACACTTGTGGTTGCCAAGGGAGAGGTGGAATGGGGGAGAGAAGGATTGGGAGTTTGGGATTAGCAGATGCACGCTATTATATATAGGATGGATAAACAACAAGGTCCTACTGTACAGCACAGGGAGCTATATTCAATAACCAGTTTTAAACCATAATGGAAAAGAATATGAAAGAGAATACGTATAACTGAATCACTTTGTTGTACAGCAAAAATTAACACAACATTGTAAATCAACTATGCTTCAACAAAATTTAAAAAAACAAAAGAGGCAAGAAAAAAGGAAGAAGCAGCAAAGACCTAGGAGCCTCCACAAAGAAAAGCAGGAGAGGGTTTTGTGCTGGAATCCAAGTGAAGAAAACGTGGAAAGTAGGAAGCGAGCAACTGTGTCTGCTAGTGGATTTAATTTCAAATGAATCAAGAACTTGCTGTTTCTTTATTTCAGAATATTTTTGATAGACAAATAAAATGTCTTACGTTTAAATTTATTTTAAACTTTCTTAAGGGTTTTTTTTTTTCTTTCAAATTTTCACTCACTGTGTTTTCAAAATTATCTTATGTGTTGCCTTATATGCTTCCCTCATTTGGCTACAAGCTCCTTGAGGAAAAAGATATGATATCATCATTTTGTATCCTCAGCCTATAGTTTGATGCCTAGGACATAACAGCTATTCATTCAGTGTTCAGTGAGTGAGAGAATAAAGGGACAAAACAAGTAAAACTGTTAGGTTTCCCATTTCAATTAAGCGTTCAACCTGAAGAGATATAGTTTCTGGAAATATTTTTCACACTTTACCAATTTCAGAAGTCACGAGCCAGGAACACTGATATGTGCACCATCCAAACATGCCAATAAATGCATTCATGAAAACGTCCCTTTGTTCCTATTGATTGTTAATTTTGTGACTGCATTGGGTCAGGGATGGGGGAAAAGGAAGCTGGTCAGGTAGACAGCTAGTGGCCTTTAGATGATTAAAGTGGCTTATACTTCCAGAAGTTCCTTTTGTGCTTTAGATGCAAACCTTCTGTTCCCCTTTAAAAAAAGAAAAAGGAGGAGGAAAGGATGTTACATGAAGAAGCTTGGAGACCCATAGTAAAGCTACCTTTTATCTCGTGAGCTTTCTCATCTCCTCCATTGGTTACTTCCTCCTGATGCTGCTCTTTCTGCTGCATATTCCATTTCAAGGTCACCTTTCTTACATTTCTCTTTAAAGTCAAAGGTCCGTTTTTACTCTGGTTTCAAACACCATCCTCAATTGCTTACTTCTAAGGCTTACTGAAAGAGTATGTCTTCTGAAGACTAAGAGAACTGTAATCTTTATATACAGATTCTAATGCATTAAATACAGAATTTTAAGTATAGTTTAAAGATTACTGAGTTGTATGGCTTCCTCACTATTTATGTCTGGAATTGTATTTGCTATACCCAGGCATAGATATAATGTAATTTAATTAATAAGTTGCAGGGGGACAGGTACTAAGTCTTGTTCCTTATTTTCAGAGTCCTTAATGCAGGTCATGAATACGCAGCTATTTAATCATAAATTCACAGCTTTCCAATTACTACCTGTGTGACCCTGGCAAATTATTTAACCTCTTTGTAGTTTAAAGATTCATGCTGAAAAATAGATGTTAACTAGGGTACCCATGTAATTTATTTTCCAAACAGAGACACCTTTGTGAATGGTAGAGAATGTTAATGATTTTACTCTAAGAAAACAGGCATAAAAACCAGGACCATTCAAGAGAATCCAGGACATATGGTCTTCCTACAAGTAACAGTACCTACCATTATTAAATGAGAAAGCACAAGGAAAACACGTAGACTTAGAACTGTAGGTGCTCAATAAATATTATTGTTGTTAATATTTTAATTTATTATTATTGGCCTAGGAAAACCCTTGAGCCATCTTTGGTCAGTAAGTAAGTGTAACCTTCCTGAGACAAATAAACCATCTAGGACAGTGCAGTTGTTTTCCCACTTTTGCTTCTTTTACATTTTCTTTTGATAGCATATTCCAAACTTAAGCCATTCTCACCATTAGTGATTTCTGTAATCTGGATGCAATAAATGAAATATTTTGCTGCACTGAATGACTGTTTGTTAAAATTCTATCCCCAGTAGAGATTTAGAAGAGCTGATCAGTTTTTTGAGTGAGCCCTGAAGGATTATTTTGAAACTGGTCTCAGTTTCTCACTTTAAAGGCAGAATCATTTCAATTCCTTTAATGTCTCCTCTTAAGTATAATTTTCGAGCTCTTTCATTTATATGGCTCTCCAATGAATTCTACACAAAGTTCATTAAAATCCTTAAGAAGCCTCACATTGGGCATGGTCCTCTAATAAAGATAAAATGTTAAATATAGCAAGAGGATAACACTGAAATCGCCATATGCTAATTTGGCATTGTAGTAAAACATTTTTGCGTGTATATTTAGTATCATGATTGATTTGCTACTTTCCACTGAAATAAACTTAGTCTTTGTGCCTTAGGAGCTTACAACAAAAAAATACAGGCTTCTTCAGGTAGTTAAGATCTTTATGGTAGTGTAGATACTAGATACTAGACTGCGAGTTCCACAAGGGCCGAGAATGTGTTTGTTTTTATCGCCAGTGTATAACAAGCTCCTAGCAGAGGGCTTGCCACATTATAGGCTGCTAGCAAATATTTGCTGAATAGGTGAATGAGTGGATGAACATATGAATAAATGAAGATAGACACAAATGAGAGAATACTAAATAATGCAGTGAATCACATATTAAAGTTATGTACAAATAAAAATATCAGATACTAACATCTATTTATCCATTTATTCAGGGAATATTTATTGAACACCTCTTCTGCTAAATACTAAGAATATAAAAGAATATTAAGATTCAGTCATTGCTCATTCATAGAGAAAATATTACGGATTAGATAAAATAACAAATAACCTTAGTATACACTAAAATAATAATACACCATGAACAATAAAGTTTATCCCATAAATGCAAAAATGGTTTAAAAATAAGAATTTTTTCATTCATTACATTATTAATTGAAAGGGAAAAAATCATATAATCATAGAAATAGATGACAAATGTCTTTTGATAATATCCAAGTATTTCTGGCATTTGTTTTGGCAAACTGGGAATAGAAGATATTCTTAATAGAAAAAGTAAAAATTAGAAATAATTATAGAGATTATTCTGAAAGGGTGAATCACTAAAGAGAGTCTCATTCAAGTCACAAACAAGTTCCCTATATTGCCACTATTATTCAAAAGCCTAGAAATTGTAAATTTAAAAAAGAAAGGAAACAATGCAAAAAGAAGGGTACTTTTTTGGATACTGGAAAGGAAGAGATAAAATCATAATCATTAATATACCTCTGTATTTGTTTGTGTATGAAAAACTATGCAAAGATGTTCATCAAACTGTCAATAATATCTTGAATAGATGGGAAATTGAAGGAATGAGAAATTGGAACTTTCTCATTTTTCTGTTTACAATTCTATATTTGGCATGATAAGAATGGTTATAACTATATATATATAATACATTCCCTGCCCTCAAAGAGCTGCACTAAGGAAAAGAGACATAGCCATGACCAGACAATTGCCTTGTAATACCCAACATAATAGAAGCCCTTACATTGATTTAAAGAGAAGAGAGAAGGAAGTAACCAACTAGATGTCAGGGAAGACTCTGGAGAGGGATGAGACTGAGAAAAAGGAAATACTTTCAAGGCAATGAAAATAATGATTGTGAGATTAAGAAGTATAAAAACAAAATTTATTTTGTGAGAGCAAGTCATACCATGCGGCAAAAAGCATAGGGTGCAAGGCAAGAAGAGAAGAAAATGGAGAGTAGTACGGTGAGAAAGAAGGATCTGACCAGATTGTAAGACTTGCTTATCATTGCAAGGAGATAAGGCTTAATTTCATTCCAGTGGTAACCATACATTTTATTCATGTTCACCCAAAATATTAAAAACTATTTACCCCTGTAATGTAATATGTATATGTGTACTACACACTATATATAAAAATATATACTATATTGTTAAAAAACTATTTACCTGTTTTATATTTCCAATTGATATCTAAAAAATTTATCATAATTTTAAATTGCTTCAAAGAATAATTTCTGGTATATTATACACATGCATTAGTTATACAGTTGACTCTCGAACAACATGGGTTTGAACTGTACGGGTCTACCTATACACAGATTTTTTTCAAAAAGTATAGTCAGCCCTCTGTAACCTCGGGCACTGCATCCTTGGATTCAACCAACCATGGATCACAGACTTGACACACCATCAGTCGTTTGTGACTCCACAGTTGTGGAACTCATGGATACAGAGGGCTAACTATGGGACTGGAGCGTCCAAAGATTTTGGTGTCCTCAGCAGGTCCTGGAACCAATCCCCTGCAGATACAAGGGATGACTGTATTTGCAAATCTTTGAGTCCCAGAGCACCTCATTTAATTTAAATAAAATATCCTCCATGCAAGCTAAATGAAAAAAGAAGTCCTCTCATTAAAACCCATCATCCATATCAGCAAGGTAAGCAAGTAGGTATTTAGGTAAACGTGTAGGTAGACAGATAAATAATCAAGACAGACGGATTATACAATAGAGCCTTGACAAAATAAACTATCTGGCTGAAATAAGATAAAGCCTCCCTTTAACATTTCTCAATGAAGCCCTTTTGGCTTTTTTCTTAGGAAAATCACTCTCAGAAGCTATGCATTCTTGAAATGTCTCTTTGTTGATAACCCTGGAGATATTCATGTATGGGGAATGTGAGAGATGGATGAGAAAAAAGACAAGGATAATTATGAAAAGAGTGTTGGGAAAGGAGGATTTCTAGACAGCAAGATCATTTTCTGGAAGATATACTTTAGGAGAAAATATACATTGAAGTTGAAGATCTGGAAATATGTTTCATTAAAACCTCATATTCCCTAGAAGGTCTTCCTGTGGCCAAGAGGTACAAGTGTCTCAGTGTACAGATCACTTCCACTGACAAGAAAGAGTCATTCTAAAATTTTAAATTTGTAATAGAAGTGACCTGATGTTATTTGTGATTTAGGAAGATAGCTGACTATATCATCACTATTGCACTCCAGCTGCCTAATATGGTGCCAGAAACATAGAAAGGAATCAATAAATATCTATAAATAGGCATCAATAAGGTAATCAATAAATGAACTAACAAACAAGTAAATTAGAAACTCTAGAGAATAGGGAGGATGTGTTTCCTATTCTTGGAACTCTCCCTGCCACAGTCTTACTTGTCTAACTATAGTATTTCTATCTTCCTACAAACTTTTATCTCTTTTGAAAAAATTTCGCTCAGATTAAGCTGCTTCTCCCAGTCTTCTTGTTAAGCCTGTTGCTCCTCGTGAATATCTCTGTCATATTAATTATCACATCACACTGTAATTGTTGACTTAATGTCTGTTTTTTTCCTTTTGCATATGACAATATGAACCACTGTGGTCAGTGTTTCCTCAGTGCCTGGGATATAATAGGTGTTCAGTAAAAATTCAACAAATAAATAATATAAAAACATAAGGGTTGCATACTTAGATCCCCAGCGTTGGTGCTGACAATTCTCTGGGTTCTTATGGGGAGACTTAGGTAAATTTAAATAATTGCACTTTCCAGAGTCTTGAGGGTCTGCAGGAGACTTTTCTTTCTCATTTGAACACACAGCATAGTTATTTTCTTTCCAAGCTATTAGTCTGCCTTTGTCTTTGAAAACTGTGAATCATACATGATTATGTTTTCCTCTTTGTAATGAATAATAAAAGACTTTGAGCTGAAGAAGTGTTCATCACTAGAAAAAAAACAATACATGCATATTTTATGTAACTTTATCACTGGTTTTATCTTATCTTCTTATCTTCATTTTGCTTTTTCTTCATTTTTTCATTCATGAATTTTTAACACTGAAAAAATATCTTGTATGAAAAAATAATTTTTAGAGGTAAATAAAAATAAAATTATTATACATATAAAAGTAAAAATTTCTCTCCTACTTCTGACTCAGAGGCCTCCTCTCCAGAGTCAACCATTCTCAGCAGTGTCTTGGGTATTCTGTCCATAGGTTTTAAAGGTAACTTACATGTACAGTTGGCCCTTGAACAAGTAGGGGTCAGGGGCACCAACCTTCTGCGCAGTTGAAAATCTGATTATAAATTTATAGTGGACCCTCTGTATCTGTGGTTCCACATCCATGGATTCAACCAACTGCAGATGATGTAGTACTGTAGTATATTTTTAGTGAAAGAAATCCAAGTACAAGTGGACCTGCACAGTTCAAACCCGTTTTTCGAGGGTCGCCTGTATATAATAGCATGTGCATACTACATCCCTTTATATAGATTATGGTGTAACAACTATGACACATCTTTATTTTTTCTACTTTAGCAATAGATACTGTATATTTGTATAGTTCATTTCTATTCTCTTTCTGTAAGAATCTATTTGACATGTTTTGGATCTTCTTATTCTATTTCCTACATTCCTTAACGTCTCTACCACATTAACGATCTGCTCCTCTCTTTTCACTTCCTTCTGGGAAATTCCTTCAGCTCTAACTTTCAGTTTATTAATTATTTCTTCCCCTCTGTCTAATCTGCTATACAAAACCTCTATGGAGTTTTTAAATTTGATTAACTATTTTTTTTATTTCTAGAAATTATACTGGATCTTTGAAAATCTGCCCATTTCCCCCATATTTAATAGATCTAATATGCAAAAGGATATCTTGATTATCATATATTCTTATTTAACTTAAAGTGCTTTGAACTAAAAAAAAATGTAGAGAACTATGTGATTTTTGAACATACATATTTTGATTACGTTGTAAGTAAACCTGAACTTGAGTTAACCTGAGAATCTAATCACAATTTTAAACATTTTAATTTTTTTTTCTATCAAAAAAAAAAATTCTGTGAATTATGGAGAAAGAAAAAGAAGAAAAAAGAAAAAGAATGGAAAACTTCCATTACTGATTGCTATGGTAGCATCTATTTAGTCCATGGTGTGAAAAGTTACTTTTTCTTTCAGATGCTTACTCTTTCCTCTATCTCTTTATCTAAATAGATGAAACAAATAAGAAAATAATGCATAAATATTGCAAGTCATATACTGTCTGTTTAAAACCTTGCCTGACATTGACATGTCTTTTATTGTATTTTTAATTCCCATGTTTATATTTCAGTAAAGAATGCTACCCCTTTATTTAAATATTTACTTAAATAAATATACTTATTTTATAGGTATGTTTGTGACCTTTTCAGCACTTAAATTCTCCTACTGGTTTTATCGAGTGATGATCACAGAGGGTTTTTTCCCCATGTGCCCTGTGACTTTGGACTATGACTTCATC
Source organism: Aethalodelphis obliquidens (assembly GCF_003676395.1). Lineage (NCBI taxonomy): Eukaryota > Metazoa > Chordata > Mammalia > Artiodactyla > Delphinidae > Aethalodelphis > Aethalodelphis obliquidens. The sequence continues at coordinate 31,756,247 of NW_020837945.1, forward strand.
TTCAGAGGAAATTTAACTGAGGCTTCTTGTTTAACCTGGGGGTTATTCCAAAGCAGTTTTGCACTTGTTTCTTCCAGTTGCTCGCATATGTAAACTACTTGGGACCACTTTCTATGTCAAAATCGGTTGGGAAAAACTGTGGAGCAATGTTTTGTTTGGAGAAATGTTTTGTTTCCGTCAAAACTCTGGCATAAAGAGAAAACTTCCTTGTCATCTTTTTTAATCTGAAGTTGTTTTATTTTTTTCTAACTCACATTTCACTCAATGTGCAGCCCTACCAGGGTTCTGGTTTATGCCAGGATCTTAGCTTTGATTTCCCTCCTATATTGCTGCAATGCCTGGTCTCTGGTCCCCATTTAAGCATTTAAACTTAAGTCAGTTGGTTGTCTAAACAGCACTTCATCTTTTCCACCTTATACTGTCTACCACCACACTGCTGAAGCACCAACTTAATGCATTTATACTCTGGCTTGCGATTTGTTGGTTCTTTTCTTAGTTTCTGTCACCTAGATATTCCTTTCATCTTTCTAAGATTAGCAGGTATTAAGTTAAAGTTTTATCTATATTTTATCCAGAATTTCTACATATTTGTACTGAAAGAATTTTTAACTTATCTTATTCCACTAAGTTGTCATAACCAGTTATAATTCCTGGCTCTTCTTACATGTTAACTCTTTCATATGAATTTTACAATCAGTTTGTCAAAATTTTTATACTACAGTTTATTGATTAAGTTTAAACATTTTATTAGAGGCATTATTTTCCAATGTTTAATTTTCTCTTATTATAAATTGAAACTTGTAAATAATACTAAGCACAGATCTATAATTGAAACCACAGATCTTTCATTTGTAGAAACTTGTTGTTGCTACATTTAAATAGAAGTTTTACTTTCTCCTCTTCATCAAGATACTTTCTTGGGCTTGCTGGTTCCCCAAAACAGTAGTAGACCTTGTTTTGACTTTCAAGTTTTCTATGGATTCACTAAAGAACAAGTAGTCAGGACTGACCACTTGAATACATATTTAACAAAAAATGTCTTATTTCCAGCTTAGTTTATTAGATTCTAAGTTTAGGTTAGCCCAGTTCCAACTAATTATTCCTAATCATTACCAGAGTTTTAATCAATTCATTCGATCTTCTATTTTAGTTCCAGCATCACCTTTTCATTCATATCTAATAAAAGTTAACTATTTTCATTTTCCAGAATATTTGACTGCATTTGTATTCTAATTTATTCCCTTAGGCCTAATTTTCTGCTTAAGCTGCACTGTCCTTACCATTACAAGTCTTTTCTAGTTATTTGTGCACTGTTGTGTTCTACTTTACTCGCTCCCTTTGAAAAGATGTTCATTGCTACTTTAGCAATTCTGGCGTTTTCTTTCTACCCCTAGATCTCCCAACTATCTCCTGCTTTTTTTTTTTTTTTTTTGGCGGTACGCGGGCCTCTCACTGCTGTGGCCTCTCCCGTTGTGGAGCACAGGCTCCGGACGCGCAGGCTCAGCGGCCATGGCTCACGGGCCCAGCCGCTCCGCGGCATGTGGGATCTTCCCGGACCGGAGCACGAACCCGCGTCCCCTGCATCGGCAGGCGGACTCTCAACCACTGCGCCACCAGGGAAGCCCTCTCCTGCTTTTTATATAAGGATATGGAACGTTCTATTCCTTCATGCTAAATTCATTTTTTTCCACTCCTACACTAGGAATGGATCCCTATTTGCTGCTTTAAAATGTTATTCACAACAATTTGTGTTTACATTCTCCCATCCCTCAGTTGCTTTTCAGACTTTTTCTTTATCTCTGATGTTGAGCAATTTGATTATGATGTGCCTTAGGGTAGTTTTCTTCATACTTTTTGTGTTTATTTTGTTTCTTGGATCTCTGGGCTTATAATTTTCATCAAATCCAAGAAAATTTTAGCCACTGTTTCTTCAAATATTTTTGTTGTCCCTGCTGTCTTCTTTCCTGCAGGGATTCCAGTTACACACTTGAATTACACTTGAATCATCCCATAGATTACTGACACTCTGTCCATTTTTTTTTAAGTCTCTTTTCTTTCTCTATTTCATTTTGGATAGCTTCTATTATGTCTTCAAGTTTACTAGTCTTTTCTGCAATGTCTAATCTGCTTTTAATCTCATCCAGTGTATTTTTCACCTCATAGTTTTTGTCTATAGAAGTTCAATTGGGGTCTTTTTTTTTTTTTTTTACTATCTTGCATATCTCTTTATATTTTTGAACATATGGAATACAGTTACAATAACTGTGTCAGTGTTCTTATCTGCTAATTCTAAAATCTGTCAGTCTGGATTAGTTTCAATTGATTGATTTTTTAATTGAAATTTTTATTCATTTAATTGTAGGTTCCCATACAATTGTAAGAAATAATACAGAGAAATCCCATGTATCCTTTACCCAGCTTCCCCCAGTGGTAACATCTTATAAAACCAGTATAATATCAACCAAAATATACTGATACAAAGCACTGATGTTGTTCAAATTTCCCTAATTTTACTTGTACTCATTCATGTGCGTGTATGTATGTTTAGTTCTATACAATTCCATCCCATGTGTAGGTTCATGTATCCACCACCACAGTCAAGGTACAGTTCCATAACCTCAAGAATCCTTCATGTTGCCCTTTTATAACCACACCCACTTCTATCCTGACCCCACCATACATTTCTAATTCCTGCAACAACTATTCTATTCTCCATTTCTAAAATTTTGTCACTTCAAAAATGTTATATAGGGCTTCCCTGGTGGCGTAGTGGTTGAGAGTCCGCCTGCTGATGCAGGGGACACGGGTTCGTGCCCCGGTCCGGGAAGATCCCACATGCTGCGGAGCGGCTGGGCCCGTGAGCCATGGCCGCTGAGCCTGCGCGGCTGGAGCCTGTGCTCCACAACGGGAGAGGCCACAACAGTGAGGGGCCCGCGTACCGCAAAAAAAAAAAAAAAAGTTATATAAATGAAAGCATACACTTAAAAAAAAAATTGTGTTTAAAGTAATGAGGCTGAGAATTCATGACCTTCTGCTCTTGTTGGAGACTAAGATGACTACAGAGTTATTATTTACTACTAAATTCTGTGCCTCAAAAATTAATCAATTCTAAGAGAAAATCATAAAGTTGTATTCATGAGGGGACTCATCAGAAACCAGTCATCACTATGTGGATTTGCCTGGGATGGGTATCTAAAATAATCTGAGCTCTGATTTTAGAGAATGCCAGCACAAAATGAGAGCTTGGATAATTTATATTTATGCAAATACCTGCTAGTAAAATATGTCTTTTCCAAGATTTTTTCTAGGTAAATAAAAATGGTAAGCAATTTAATATCAGGAGTCATGGTTTATTAATATATTTTCCACATCACCAACTTCACTGACATATTCACAGTCACCCTTTAATAAGTACTAATTGAATTAAATTCTTTTAGAATTAGCCCACCAAACATTCACGACATGCTCTAGATTCCTGAGCCCTTCAACTCAGGGGTATTGAGTTAGGAAGGTCAATTGTTAGGTACTTTACACATCTATCTGGACCACCATAACAGCTTTTGCAAAACTGAAACAGATGAGATCTATACGGAAAAATGTCCTGAAATCACTTCTTAGTAGCCGTACGTTTATTTTTTCCTGATATGCAACTTACCCAATGATTCTCATATAGAATCACCTGTAAAGCTCATTGAAATACTGATCGCTGGGCCCCATCATCAGAATGTCAGATTCAATCAATTTGAGTTAGGACTTGAAAACTTGCTTTTCTGACATGTTCCAAAGTAATGCTGATGCTTCCGGTCCTAATGTCACACTTTGAGAATCACATTACAACCATATGCACTACTTTTTAAAATTTTATTCTTCTCATTCCTGAACCTCCCCATATTAATTTCTTTTATAGTGCTATACTTTTTATTTGAATATAATATTTAGGACTCCATTATTCAAAGATTAGAACTTTTCTTTCTATTCTTTTCTTTTTAACCCCCAGAACATTTCTGAGATAATTGGTCACTATACAATGGATCAAAGATGACTATGGATCAAAGTTTGTATTAGGCTCTTATTATTTAGATATTTAGATATTATTTAGATATTTAGATATTATTTAGATATTTATTTCCCATCCTGTTCCAAAATTTGAGGCAGATAGATCAAAGCAAAGCTAATTAAACCACAAAGTTATTGAAATCAGGACCTGATTTCCTCAGCCCCTTATTGTGGACTGAGTCATCTTGCTTCTAACTGCCTTCCCACAACTCAAGTAACCACACTGGCCAAGGCAAGAATCATGATGATGATGGTGGGGCTGGTCTGAGACTCTGGCCTCATTTTCTAACATATTCCAAATACACTGTCTACAGAGTGCCTGATTTTACTACATTACACTCAGCAAGAAAGTCACCTTAACGCCTCCATCTATCTGCTGCCTGCCACAGAGGAGCTGCAATGTATTTACCGTCAACTGAGAAAGAAATCTATATTTATCCGGATATGGAAGACGCTGAATTTACTGACAATTGACAAATTAGTCTGGAATGAGAATGCATATAGAAATAGCCTGCAGTATGCCATTATGTTGTGACATAAATATATGGTCTCTTCCCTCAACTTATGCCAGAAGTAAATGAACAATGTTTCTTCAACATGAGTAATTTCTCGTCTACATTAGTCTGCCTTTATTGTTTTTCTCTCAGTTCTTAACAGCTATAAGGGGATATCCTAATAACCATAGTGAAATTTACACTTTGAAATCCATGTTAGCTATTAGTAAAATCTCCAAACGCTGTGTCAAATTACAATAGAAAATTTGATTTAAATTTACTCTCTTTCCTCTCTCCCTCTCGCTCTATATTTAGGGGCGTGTGTATATATATACATGCATATATGTATACACACATAGCTCTATAATAGCAATATACTACACATCTTAATATAGACTGGTTAGGCTTTTCATAACGTTGTCAGACAGATTTTTACTCTAACTGTAAATGGATTTATGTCCCAAATCTAGTCATTTCCAATGAGGTGATATGGTCTAGCAATTAGGAACAAAAATCAGAAGTCCTTGTATTAAAAACCAACATTGTTCCTTGCTCTCTGTAAGGAACAATGACTATCCTTTCACAATCTAAATGGACTATCCTTTCACATAAATTGACTATCCTTTCACAATCTCCCTTTCCTTACTTTTGAAGCAGGTATTAAATATGCAACCCTATTTTAGCTATTAAATTCATACTATATACAAAGTGATAACAATGGCTGGTACATTGTATTTAATATTACTGAGTTATTAATAGTACTATTAGTAATGACTATTGAGTATTATTAGTAGTCGAATAAATATATTAAATATATGGCCTTATTCACTATATTAGTCATCCTGTCCATTGATCTCAGTGTGATGAAAATTTTGTTTATTTTCCTTAAGGATCAGCTATGTGTAACAACTCTGATATCACTCTATAAACTACAAACCCATCAGCCTTGTTCTTTTTGATCTTACAGAGCTTTGTTCAACAGATATGTAAGTTTAGTTAACTTAGTAATAGCCAGTTCCTACTGAAGCCAACGTGATAGATCTTTCCTATTACCCCTTCCACAGAGTATACACTGTACTCTTTTTGTTCATCAACTACATAACAAACACTAAAGTTTACAAGACCTTCTGAATACCACAGAGATCGCCTCAGTGAGTGCTCATTTCAAACACTTATTAACTAGTAAAAGAGAAGCAAAATCAGCACAAATATACTGCAAACAGGAAAGAACACACGTTTTTATTTTTATTGTGCACACATTCTTTCTGGGTAATTGTCACTGCACAATTGGAAAAGAAAGCATTTTCAACATACTAATGATAGTCAACTTTAAGTCAAAATTTTTCTGTCTGAGGCAGGACAGTTGCTTAATTTCAGAGTAATTTATTAATCATGAGAGCTGTTTGTAGAAACTGGGCATTTTTTTTGAGAAATAATTTATCTAAACCTCAGTAGAAGGATTATGCCTATATTTTGATCCACTTTTGTGAGTGCATCCAGACCTCAGACAACATTTACAATAGTTCCCAGCTTTGAAACATCTACCCTCTGTTGATCCAACTCAGCATGAATTGCTTGTCTTTCAAAGAGCAAAGGTAATCTCATAAACTGGTACGCTATGTTTAGGCAACTCTAAAAAAATCATTTTAATTTTGTTTTAAAAATACAACCTACATTTGTATTTTAAGATGCATTGATACTTTCAATTTTTCTTGATTAAATACACACAAACTTCCCAAGTCATCTTGCCAAAGATATTCATGAAGGAAAAAAAAAGTTAAAAAAAGAAAAAAACATTGAGCACACTTAGCATTCAGAGCTTAGTTTCTAATTCCATTCTCCAATACAAAAGGCCAGGGCTCCTTGTAGAAATGTCTGATTCTAGCACTGGGCAGGATATAAGAAGAGCCTGGAGCATCTTGTAGTTCCAGAAAGCAAGGAAGTGCAAAACAAAAACAGATGAATCAAAAATCCCCGCACAATAATAGGATATATAAAATGGGTATCGGTGCCAACTGAAAGAATTCCCAATGGCCAAAACTGGAACAATTTCAGCTAAATACAAAACATACATATATACGTACATAAAAGTAAAGGAATAGTATTGGTTAATATCCCAAGGTATAAAACGAACATCCATGAGTCTGTACTGATATAAATAAACTACTAAATAAAAAGGTAAATGGGATGAAGATACAAATCTCCAGTGCAGAAGAATTCCAAATGATGTATGTAGATACTCTGCCCTCAAGGAGAAAGAGCACAACTTCCCATTCCTTATGTATGGGCTGCTCATTGTAACTTCCTTCTGAACAGTACACTATGAGAAGGAAGGAGAAAAAAGAGTGACTTCACAGTGGAGAAACTTGACAGAACTACGTCAGGCAAGTGATCAAGGTCAACGTCAAGAGTGGAAAGTCATGCTGATACTACGTACCCCTGATACGACATGATGAGAATGGCCCTTCTGTGGTTTTCCTTCCTGAAACCCATAATCCCAGTCTAATCATAACAAAAACATTAGACAAATTCCAAGTGAGGGACTTCTACACAACACCTGACCAATACTCCTTGAAATTATCGTTATCAAATACAAGGGAAGTCTGAGAAATTGTCATAGCCAACAGGAGCCTAAGGAGACATGATTTCTAAATGTAATATGGTATTCTGGATGGGATCCTAGAACAACAAAGGAACATTAGGGAAAAACTGAGGAAATTTGAATAAAGTATGTAATTCAATAATATATCAATGTTCATTTAGTAATTGTGACAAATATACCATGCTAATGTAAGATGTTAGTAATAGGAGAAACTGAGTCTGATGTATATGGGAACTCTCTGTACTATCTTTACAATAATTCTGTAAATCTAAAATGTTCTCATATAAAAGGTTATTTTTTAAAAGAGTTATATTTGAACAATTTAATATGAATTTCATGAGTTTCAAATTCAGGCAATTTTCATCAAAGGAAGAATTTTCTGTTGTTTTCTAAAGTCACACAACTATATAGGTAGCAGTCACTTCCATATATTGACTCAATGGCATGCAGATATTTAACAAATTATTTGAGTGTGGTGTAACTGAGCAGAAATAGCAGGGGGTGCAATTTTAAGCATCATAAATGAAAGAGCAATTGATTTCCAGTAACTCTCCTTCTGAGCTGAGTGGGTTTTGTATTTGAAAATTGCTCTGAGAGAAACTAAAGCCAAAAACTGACCTGATATATTATTATTGATATTTTAAGGGAGAGGTAGAACCTCCAAATTACAACTAATCGGATTTCTCTCTTCCCTCTTTTCCTGAGTTACACTGAAGGTTAGTATTGAGTGTGTAAGCAGTTCTATGTGTAAAGCCTTTAAGAAAACAATTCATAATTCTCTTAACAACAAGAATCCTCTTCTACATTACTCATTTTCCTGAAGTAATTTCCCTCCTTATTTGGTTATACAATTAACTAGAACGATAGTGAGTGTTATGCGTTTAAAATAAAACTAAATTAAATGGTAATGCAGTAATCCATCAATTACAGTGGGGCTACTGATGGATCCAAATGGCTTAGTATGAAAATATTTTGTTGGATTAATAATATATTTAATGCTATGTACTCACCATTACAGCAGGGAATAAAATACTGTTTTAGTTAATCTCTCACTGTCAGTGCCTGGAAATTTTTACAATCAAAAGGATTATTCTTTACCAGCAAATGAAGATGGGCAACAGTATTTGACAGCCCCCTTTAAAATAACACAAATTCTGGATTCACAGCAACAGTAAATGGTGGGGGGGAAGGCCATTTAAACTTAATATCAATTACCAAAATGACTATTTATAACCAAATGAATTATGTATTACATTCTCATTTTTTTCCACTGCAGTTTTTGTAAGAAGTGTTTCTAATAGTTTTGTATTGGTACATATATGTAACATAATTCTAACATTTAAAATACAGCTCTGCAAACATACTGTACAAGCAAACTCTTGTCTTCAATATGCTTTAGCTTCACATCAGACAAAAATACCTAGCCATGCACAAATGACTTTTCATCCATAGATGAAATGGTTTCATTGATGTTTCTCCACTTCAAATAAACAAAAGTCATTTTCATCTGAATTTTTAGGAATTCTAAAATTGTAGCACTTAGTTCAGCAAAGGCAAAATAATATCCGCCACAGTCTAGAATTTCTGGGAATCTTCAAAGCCGTAAGTTGTCTTTAAAATATCTTTAGTCCAGAACATTCAACACTTAAGGCCACATTTTATTAGCTGTGTTACATTTCCTGCAAAATTCAAATGGGGATACTTCAAATAGCAAACCATATGGTCTGCTCCACATTTAGAAGTTCTTTTTTTTTTTCATTTCCAGAGGAATTTCTCTACATCAAATATGTACAGAAATATCTGAAAGTACTTTCTGTACAGAAAAAGAAACAAATTTGTGTGGCTTTACCTCTCCTTAACAATAAGACTATGAACCACAGGCGGAGAGTCAGGAGGAGGGGATCAACTTCCCAATTCTTTTCATGGTTTACAGGAAGCCTTACAGAGCCCTCGCACCCACTGTAAAAGACATGCTCTGAATAGTGTGGTCATATATTTTTTTCCCCAGTGAACCCCAATTATGGGTCACTTACACTGAAATGGAAGGAAGTCCTTTTCTTTCTTAATTGAAGAACACCAAAGGAGGAAAGGAGACACAAGAAAAATGACTACCATGAAAAGGAAGTTAAAATGATTTTATTGAACTGGCTGCATTCCTAGCCACCTAGCGTATGAAGTAATAACAATCAGTCACATTACGGTACATGATTAATAACAATGACTGATCCTCAGATCTCCCACCATCTATCTATCAGTATCTAAAGAAGGCATTATTCATATTGATTCTCAGCTGTCTTCTGTCGCACCATTGTAATTTCCTCTTCTTGGTATCATACACTCTGCAAAATGCAGCATTTAACTTCGATAAGATTGGTGGAGAGTGGAAACTATCTTTAAATGGTGTGTATAACTTTTTAAGAGACAGTGGCATCTGTCCCTTAAAAAGAGACACCTTGATACACCTTGATTTTGAGGTGCATCTGAATTGTGACATATGGCTGTAATTTATCACAAAGGAACATGGGGAGAAAAAATAAATTTTAAAAAATCTAAGTTCTCTCTTCGGCGCTCTCACAACACATTGTTGCCCTCATTGCACCTCATTTCCTTTCCATTTTTAATAAGAGTTTAGGAATAGGTTTGCAAGTGCCCCAGAGTTCAGGTCGCAGCATCCTTTAATATTTCAGGGAATAGCAGCCCATAGTAGCCTTTAAAATTTGGGGGAACAATAACCCATAAGTTATGGGAGTACTGATATTAGATTTCATCCATAATAATAATGCTGCTTAAAATTTCACAGTACTGAAGCATATATTATCTGATTTGAGGGGCAGGTTTTAATTTTCCCTTTTTTTTTCAGAAAAGTTTTATGGTTTAATGGATGGAGTTAGATGATCCGATTTGCATTAAGCTTTGCAGAGTACATTATTAATATTATTTTTATAACTCCAGCTTTTCTTACCTTTTATACATCTGCATCCCTGGTCTATATATTGGAATATAAGTTTGAACCGTGGCATGGGTTTTGAGTAGACCTTTAGTGTTAACCACCGTGCATTTGCCAAGAACCTCAGAGGGCAACCGTATATTCCCCCACCGCATCCTCAAACTTTCCCAGCCACAGAGGTACAAACAGCCCATTAGGGGTGTCCTTCCAGAGGAGGACCTCTGAGTAGCCGTGCTCTCCTTTCCCATTACAGGAAAAGGCAGTGTCTTCAGTGGTTAAGAGGAAAGGTCTTGGAATCAAATGAATCTGAATGCAGAGTATGAAAAAAAGGAAGTTGAGAGATCACACAACTAGGAAAGTGTGGGATTATATTAAATCTCAGATCTTAACTATAAATTTTGAGCTATTTTTACTTCCGGTTTCTATGCACTGTTAAGAGAACAGCATTAATTATAATTCCACAAGCCACCTTCATTCAACAAAAATACCTTTATCATAGAGAAACTGTTAGTAAGTGCCAGAGCCATGATCCTTATTTAGTATTTCCACACGGATTGAATTAACTGGAGATCGACCAAATTATTCTTTAAGAAATGTCCTATTCCACGATTTTAAATAGTTGTAATGGCAGCAGAAAGACAGTCCAGCATTTGTGGTTCTATGTAAGAATCCAGTTTTCCACCACACGGCACGGACTTTTGCAAGTTTGAGAAAAGCACTGTTATACTACTCTCAGGCTCTCAAGTGAAGCTCTACCTCATCCACAAAGAGCTGTCCAAGAGAAGTGCACGAAGTCTTAAGAGCAGCTGCTTGCACATGCTGCATACAAATTAAGACCTAGAATTAAAATAAAAACTCTCCCAAACCTTTTTTTAAAGACCCGAGTTAGGAGTCAAGATATCCCATCTCACATCCTTCTCACTATGCCATTTATCATCATTGAAAGTAGGGGCTGAGTCCTCACCTTTTTTTGTTTGTCTTGCCTTTAGCAGAATCAGACAAGATACATTCTTGGTGGTGGGACAAGCAGCGACCAAAGTCAACTCTGTCTTTTTTTTGTTTGTTTTGTTTTGTTTTGTTTTGCGGTACGCGGGCCTCTCACTCTTGTGGCCTCTCCCGTTGTGGAGCACAGGCTCTGGATGTGCAGGCTCAGTGGCCATGGCTCACGGGCCCAGCCGCTCCGCGGAATGTGGGATCCTCCCGGACCGGGGCACGAACCTGCGTCCCCTGCATCGGCAGGCGGACTCTCAACCACTGCGCCACCAGGGAAGCCCTGTCTCTTTTTAAGTGATGCAAGTTATTCTTTGGCTCTAAGAATGCAGTGTAATATCACCATTTGTGATTTTGACTTCATGGAAATAAGAAACTTGAAATAATTACAGTGCTTCTGTCATTGCTGTTGTTACTCATATTGATCTGAGAAAAGACCAGAAAAACAACAGAGGTAATATCCTAGATAAAAGCCGTACTTTGGCATCAAGATTGGCCCAGCTTTGATTTGCATTTCTTTAATGATTAATGGTGTTGAGCATCCTTTCATGTGTTTGTTGGCAATCTGTATATCTTCTTTGGAGAAATGTCTACTTAGGTCTTCTGCCCATTTTTGGATTGGGTTGTTTGTTTTTTTGATATGGAGCTGCATGAGCTGCTTGCATGCATTTATTTTTGATGAGAGCAACTAGTCTTTTCTCTTCTCTATGTTACTTTATTGATTAATTGGGCAGATAATGAGGGTGATATGATAAATTACTCCTTCTTCAATTAGCTCTAATTCTTGTGAAGTACAGTATTCCAGTAAACTTTTTAAGCTAAAGTTGCTTCCGCTATTGTGACTGGAAAGTTTTCTAGAATGTAGAATCCTTGTGGAATAGATCTTTTTTAGAAGTGTATTTCTAGTCTATAGCCCATCCCCATTCTTCCCCTAAGTGGCACTCAAAACCATTTCCCTATCCCAGCAATGAGGCCTTGGCTGCCTTGATTGTACTAAATGACCCCGAGGAGCAGAAATGGGTGAAACATTGGAGAAGTTGGCAGAAAACCTCCAATATTCTTTGTGAAGAGCAAGAGAGAATAAAAGCGTTGAATAGTAAATTACTGTAACATTGTGTACTTTGATGAGGTCCAGTTGACAGTACACTTTGAGTTCCCTATTATGTGATTTTATTTTTTCCTCCCAGCAGTATTTATCTGACCAGGGCAAGCACAGAGAAGACAGATACCTGATTTTGGGGTTTTTTCCTGGAAAATGAGACTAAGGAAATTCATAAAGATATTCAGACATACAGAAAAATGCATAGAGATGGAAGATAACTCAGAGGGGAGGTAAGTAGAGGAAAAGAGTCAATGACTAGGACAGTCCAATGAAGTCAAAGAACAAGAGTTGCAGGAGTGGCTGAGCATAATCACTGGGAGGATAGAGCTGCTGCTGGAGAATAAGAAGTGGTACGTCTTTAATATTTCAAAGATGCAGCAGTTTCATGGGATAGAAGATTCAGGTTGTGACTCTGTCAATGAATGAAGAAAGTAAAATAAAGTTTGTTGCCATTAAATGGCTGTTGAGTAATTGGGATGTTAAATTGGTCATCCCCATGAACATGATTATCATCCACAAGATTCTTTTGATAACCGGTCATGTTATCAACATAGTAACTTAACATCTTTTGCTTCTTTTTTCCCAGCATTACAACTTCAGTTCAAGCCCTCATAATCATTCATTTTAATCTGACATTTTATCCTAACTGGTATCCCTGATTCCTGACTTACCCATCTCCAATCAGTCTTATACATAGCTTTGTCCATGAGCTTTCTAAAATCCAATCATTTACTTTATTCCCAATTAAAATCTATATTGTATACCTAGAGGAAAAAGTCCAAATCCATCAGCATGACATGGAAGACTCCAAACCAAACCTTTTTTCCTATCCAACAGACTCTTCTTTCCTTCTCCCATGTCTATTTCCAGTGCTGTCTGTACCTGGATTGATGCCACTCTCAAATCCTGGCATGACTTAAGACTTGCAGATAGGACCTCCTTTATCTGTGGAGTATTTCCTGTGTACCCCAGTCCTTTCCTATTGTCAGGAAGTGACCAACATGCCCTTCTTTCAGTCTTCCATCATACTGAGTACACATTTCTTTTGTGGCACTACACTGTACTGATTTATTTCCATGACTTTTTCCCAGCTAAATGGTACCTTGAGGCCAGAAATTTATATTATTCAACATTTGACTTTGAGCACCAGCACAGTGTGGGGCATGACAGACACTCAATAAAGTTTCAAGGGGTTCTTTAAACTGAAATAGCAGGATAATGGAAGGAATGTGTTCAAATCAACATAAATTTGAAGCCTGTGAAATTGGAAAATAGATGGTGGTTTTGAAAGTAATGTGGAAATTGAGGGTTGATACTGATTTGAGGTGTAACATGAGTGCTTTAGGGCATGCTGAATTTACGGAGAAAAAAACCATTTTTGAGTGAAAATGAGAGACCAATGGTATTGGACAGGGAGAGAGTGCAAGGTGTCTTGTGCAATTAAGAGTCCCAGGGAAAACTCTTAGTAATAGTCACGTGAATACCTTTTTCTCTGAGACACTAGGATGCAACAATAGGAGAAATGTTACTTCTTTCTGAATTTCAAAATCTCCCACCTGATTATTTATAATTGAATTATGATTACTATGGATCTAAATATTTGAGATTTTTTCATGGATACAGAAAACATAATTCTCATCATTTTTTGGCCAAAAACATGCTTAATCAGATATTTGAGATCTATCAGAGAATCTACAAAATGGATACAAAAAAAATCCAATTATCCTTGATCATAAGCCATTTTTTTTTTATCAGTAAAGTCTATCTATAGCTCTAACACAGCACTGCTCAACTCTTTTATGGGGTTTTACTGGAGAAGATGTTAATAAAAGTCCTGCGGAAAATGTGGCTCAGAAGCAGAGTGCTGATCAAACAACTTTAGAACTCTATAAGGGTTCCAGGAAATAATGCTGTCAATAAAGCTCTTTAACTTTATAATTTCAACCTTTTTTTTCAAAGTTCTTCTATTAACATTCTAGAACAATTTTCTGAGGACTTTATCATATTAAATTTATCAAGTGATCTTCTTTCATTTTACATTCCATCATCAGGAAAAACCATCCAAATAACTAAAAATATTCATTTCTTTGATGATGTTTGTTGTTGGAACTTAACCCCCCAAAATGGATTTTCTATTGTTTCTGTATTGAAAACCTTATTTTTATAAAACGACCCTGTGTTATAATTGAGAATGATTCGGATTTGAAGTATTTTACTAAGTGCTGCTTATTCTGTTCCCTAGTGTTTTCACTTGCGTTGAAAAGAGAGAAAGAGGAAGAGAGATATAAAAAGAGAGAGAGCGAAAGAGAGAAACAGAGAGAGAACGGGAGAGAAACATATACATAATTCAAAAGGCAGTACTTTGAATGATAAAACCTAGTGATGTTACCTAAAGAGGGACATGAAATAAAATGTAAGGCATGAATTTAAAAAAATAAAGTAATAACAAATGACAGTGTGACTTATGAACTAAAATTAAATCTAACTAAGACAAATATAAGAACATCAGTCTCTTCAGACATACAGACAGATGCAGAGTTATTTTATATATTGCCATGCAGAATTTGATTAGCCAGCCTTGTTTCTGTCTGTGCTTAAGGGCTTTGAATTAAAGTTTTATTGCTTCAAAATTTTAACAGGAGACTAAGCTTCTGTTTTCACATGCAATCCATCTTTAAAAAACACCCATTTACATCTCAGAATTATTTCACTACTCTTTCTAATAATTAAGGCGTCCCATCCGGATCAGCAGTATGACATGGTGAAAGGAATGTGGCTACCAGAATAAGAGGACCTGGGCTTAGCACTTGCTTTTTGTTTATCTTTGGCTTGTCAGTTACTTTATCTGAAACACAAACTCCTTATCTATAAAAAATGTGATAGAGAATAAAAATAGTTTCTAGGTGGCAGAATTTTTTTAATGCATATGTTAATTTAATGAAATACTTTGAAAACTCTAAATTGCCAAACAAACATGAGTTATTATTGTCATACCAGAAGCAATGGTTGTACAGAAAAAAGAATACAGTATTTGAAGAAGGAAAACTGGCTTTGAGCTCTGGCTCTACTTCTTGCCAATTGTGGGCCTTTCTGCTCTGCTGTCCCATCAGTGAGGCTGATACTACCACTCACTTTATAGGTTCCTGGGGCTTCCCTGGTGGCACAGTGCTTGAGAGTCCGCCTGCCGATGCAGGGGACACGGGTTTGTGCCCCGGTCCGGGAGGATCCCACATGCTGCAGAGCGGCTGGGCCCGTGAGCCATGGCCGCCGAGCCTGCGCGTCCGGAGCCTGTGCTCCGCAACAGGAGAGGCCACAGCAGTGAGAGGCCCGCATACCGCAAAAAAATAATAATAATAATAATAAATATAGGTTCCTGTAAAAATCAAATGAGATATTAGTGACAGGACAATCACCCCCTGAAGAACATTTTAGGAACCCTAAGTCTAGGCAGAACTCAGTTTTAGAAACACTGTAGTGAGGTGGACCTCAGTTGAAAGCCACACATTGAAATAATCTATCAAAATTGTAACCATTTTTGAAAATATTGAAATTCTTTATTTGTTAATTAAAGATAAGAATTTGGTGGTCCACCAGCAAGATAGCCTTACAAATAAAAGAGTGTTAGAGAAATTTTAAAAGGTGCTCTATGTACATTTTAGTTGATTTATTAATCACAAAATTTTACCTTTCCTTCTCTGTCATTTCAATCTCCTTCTCTTGAAATGGACACACACACACAAATGTGCCTACATATGATTTATGGTTCCTATATGCTACCAAAAATGGTCTGCTCTGTTGAGGCAAAAGGCAAGAGGCAGCCTGTTGTAGTTTCAACATATCCTTGAGATATTTAATTTTCATGGGTCTTTTATATGCAGTCATTGCAGAAGCCAGCCTCATGTGCAGAGATGCTATGTGCTGCTTATGGGTCTCCTTTGTTTCCTAACGTGTATGCTTATTGTCTCTACAGCTTGTACCATCCTAGCCTTGACGCAAGATCCCCAGGTCTAATTGGGTGACAGCTTTATATCCGTGGTGGCTTGTCAGCTGATGCGTTTTTCTCAGAATGTGATTCTGAGTAGTATTTTTTAGAGGAATAGGATCAACAGAGTGTTAAAATACTGCTTTGACTTTTTCTGTTTTCTATTTACTTTCCACACCCATATATACTCTCATACACTTGCAAATTCACTCTCTTGGTAGACACTTTAAAATGAAATTGCTTTCTAATTCATGCTTGCAATAGTATAATGCAATATGACTATAACAATTTTTATAGCATCTCACATTGTTATCATTCCTATTATCCCAAATATTAATGTTGAACTACATCTATCATTCCAAGTCAGCAGCACAACTAAGTTTTCTTTTTTTGAATTTTTAACTATTTTTTTCATTGAAGTATAGTTAATTTATAATGTGTTAGTTTCAGGTATACAGCAAAGTGATTCAGTGATATATATATATTTTTTCAGAATCTTTCCCATTATAGGTTATTACAAAATATTGAATACAGTTCCCTGTGCTATACAGTAGGCCTTTGTTGTTCATCTATTTTATGTATAGTGGTATGTATACATTAATCCCAAATTCCTAACTTATCACCCCCTGACTCCCGCTATCCCCTTTGGGAACCATAAGTTTGTTTTCCATGTCTGTGAGTCTAATTCTGTTTTGTAAATAAGTTCATTTGTATAACCTTTTTTTAGATTCCACATATAAGTGATATCATATAATATTTGTCTTTCTCCATCTGACTTACTTCACTTAATATGATAATCTCTAGGCCCATCCATGTTGCTGCAAATGGCATTATTTCATTCTTTTTTATGGCTGGGTAATATTCCAGTGTGTGTGTGTGTGTGTGTGTGTGTGTGTGTGTGTGTGTGTATCTCACATCTTCTTTACCAATTCATCTGTAGATGGACACTTGGGTTGTTTCCATATCTTGGCTATTGTAAATAGTGCTTCTATGAACACTGGAGTGCATGTATCTTTTCAAATTATAGTTTTCTCCAGATACATGTCCAGGAATGGGATTGCAGAATTATATAGTAACTCCATTTTTAGTTTTTTAAGGAACCTCCATACTGTTCTCCATAGTGGTTGTACCAATTTACATTCCCAGCTACAGTGTAGGAGCCTTCCTTTTCCTCCACACCCTCTCCAGCATTTACTATTTGTAGACTTTTTAATGATTCCCATTCTTACTGGTGTGAAGTGATATCTCATTGTAGTTTTGATTTGCACAACTAGATTTTCTTTACCCTCAAAAAATATGGCTTGGGCTTCCCTGGTGGCGCAGTGGTTGAGAGTCCGCCTGCCATTGCAGGGGACACGGGTTCGTGCCCCAGTCCAGGAAGATCCCACATGCTGCAGAGCGGCTGGGCCTGTGAGCCATGGCCGCTGAGCCTGCGCGTCCAGAGCCTGTGCTCCACAACGGGAGAGGCCACAACAGTGAGAGTCCTGCGTACCGCAAAAAAAAAAAAAAAAAAAAAAATGCCTTCATCTTTGAAAACTGTTTAATAGAATTGGAAAATAGTTTGTTCTCTACTGTTAAAAAGCACACATCTGTGGGAATATAACAGAGTATGCATGATCACTCATTCCAGGACCAAAGAGGCTGATCCTGTTGCTCTATAAAGAGTACTAAGCACTGCTCTGAGGCCAGCAAGAACAGTATCCAAAATGCTTAGACAAAGCCTGCAGATAGGACATCTCCTAAAGATGTTTCACTGAAGGGCCATAACAACATTTGCAATTTAAGAAGAAGCTAGATCTGAGACAGAGTGAACTGTCTGAAACGAAGTCATCAAAACTAAGAGGAGGAAACGAATGGTGAACAAGGAAACAGGGTGATTAAGGGTTAGTGGTTGGAGCCTTGTAAGACATTTGGTCCTATTCAAAACACCTTTTTATAAGACATTTTGTCCATGCCAAAAGGTCCTTGATATTCAGTCCTACCCAAAACCATTTAAAATGGACCAAATATGCTCATGAACATTTTGGATATGACCAAATCTCAAGGACCTTTTGGCATGGACCATTTTGGACAAGACTAAATATCTGCTAACCAGTTGGGGAAGAAATAGCTACAGTGTAATTTTCCAAGTTAAGCACAGATGACTGAGATTGCTTTTTTACTTGCATGAAGATAAGGAGCGAA
Organism: Aethalodelphis obliquidens; assembly: GCF_003676395.1. Lineage (NCBI taxonomy): Eukaryota > Metazoa > Chordata > Mammalia > Artiodactyla > Delphinidae > Aethalodelphis > Aethalodelphis obliquidens. Next base: position 31,774,604 of record NW_020837945.1, read on the forward strand.
GAAAAAATGGTAAGCAGACAAATATGAAGAATAAGTGTCCAAAATGTATTAAGAGCAAGTGGAAAGATCATCAATAGAAATTTAGAAGCCATTGCTAGAGGGTCACTTTATTGCTCAGCGTTGCCCTGTCTTCCAGGCCACCTTGAAGATCTCCTAGTACTGCCTTGTCCTCTGACTTCTAGACCCTTGTTCAATGCACTGTCATTTTTATTCCCTACCAGCCCCCAGCACCACTACCAGAAGCCATAGGAGATTGAGGCTTAACCCTATACATTCAAACAGTCCTGACAACCAACCACATTGACATGACTCTGTTAAGAAAGAACGTGTGCCAACATTGCAATGATAAAATCAACCACCAAACTGAGAAAAAGTCTAGACCTCTGTTACTCTGAGACAAGTAAGTATTAATTCCTCCATAAAAATTTTATAAAGTATTTCTATGATTCAGTCTGTCTTTTAAAAAGCAACCCTTTACAGCCCTTGAGGAAGAAAATGCTGAAAGTAAAGGCAGCGGTTAAAAAAAGGAAAGTCTGGATTTTTAAAATCTAGTCCCTCCCAGACATTGGTCCCAAAGGAACTCTGTGATAAATCACCTGCATACCAATCTTATATTTTCAAAGTCTGTCTTCTCATTAACCTGACTTGCAGAAGTTGGTCTGAAAAATGGTACTAGAAGGCAAATACCAAAGTAGGATTTTGGTGTTGGATGACCAACCTCTAGACTTTTACGAGGATCTCATCACCCAGGTGAAGCACTGAGACCATCCTGGCATGCAATGCTGGTATAATTATTAAAATATTCACCAATAATGCACTGGGAACTGATACCAGTGAAAGGGAAGGGAGTGATGATTACAGTGCTTCAGGTGTTTAAGAAGTGCTAGAAACAATAGTAATTATAAGAACATTGAACTTGGGGATAATCAATGCACTGTTAAAAGGCACTAATAACCAATTAAAAGCTAACTGTGAAAGTCAGAGGATTTTCCTGGCAGGAAAGAAAGAAATTCCCTTCTTATGTAACCAGATGACCATTTTTTCCTGGTTGAGGACACTGTTTACCAAAATAATAAGAAATGCCATGGTGAGATGGGCACGAGTATCACCAAGAAGCTCAGTCATGGTACTCCTTTGTAGGGTAAAACTAACAATATGAGATGCTTTTATAAAACTAGGCTCAATTGGACTGATAGATTCTCAGAATAATAAAGGCCAAGCAGTACACTTAGCTGCAGAAGCCAGGTGTGAGCAATGATCCTGCTGAGTGATAAGGTTGCGGTGTCAGCCTTGGGGGCCTGACCCACAGATTGCTATGGAGATGCTTAATAGGACTAAAGAAACCTAGGATGCCCAATAAGTGTTTGCTCAATTTGTACAAACATAAGAATTCAAGTGTAGGTCAGAAGGCTAAGGGAAGCAATCCCATTTAACATTCATAATAATTTCCCGATATCCAGAACTGAGTTTTCAGACCCAGACCCCCTGAATGAAGCACGGGCTTTATACCCGAGAGGAAGGACCCTGTTCAACCCTTATACGTGTATTTTAATTCCTCAAACTTATTCCAAAGGGCTTGTAAACATATTGGGGTAAGGGATAAACTCATACATTTCAAAGACTGTTGGACATACAGTTTGAATCATTACAGATTGAGTTCCTTGGAAAACAGACATTAAGATGGAATGTAATGTGCAGGATGTTTAAGGACACTAAGAATCTAAACCTATGGAAATGAGAGGCAAGAAACAAGAGTGTCAGAAGTAGAAGTCAAGTGTTATGATGGTCCAGCAACAGACTAGCCCTTCAGAGTTGTCTTAAGTTGACTCAATATGGTACAGTCTTTATACACTCTCACTGATGAGAAACTGGAAGTGGACTGCCCAGAGAAAGGGGATGACTTTTGGTAAAGTGGCTTTCTAGAGCTAAGGCTGTTCCTGAAGACACACTCAGCAGCTGGGGCAACAAGTTCCTTACTGAAGGCGATATGGATGGCATTTCGCCATGTCCACCATAAAGTTGACTTTGATACCTGGTAATGATTCCTCCAGTCCTTCCCCAAAGGGTCCTAAGCAATTTATTCAGATAACATCACACTGGGGTCAAGGGACTACCTCGTCATTTTGAGGACATTTAGACACAATTTTCTCTTACAGTGATATCTGGATATTTGAAGGATCTGAAGCATCATCACTGACCCTCTGTTAGAGTAGACACATATAGGATCCAAATAATACATTAGTGAGTTCAGACCCAGATCCAGCTCAGAGCAGCTCCACTAGTTCCACAGACCCAAGGTTCATTTCCCAGTTCCAAAATGTAAAATTAGGATGAACATACTTAGAGATGAGTAGAACCCCCAACACTGGCCCCTTGACCTCTGTGGTAAGAACCACCACAGTGAGAAAAGTCAAGTGAAAGTCTCTATCAGCACCTACCCCACCTCTGGCCAAGAGAGTATATCAAAGACAATACTGTATCCTACAGGGAATAATAGAGATTATTGTCATCTATTAATATCTGAATAATGCAGAGATAGTAGTTTTCAATATACATCCATTTAATTTACTGTCTTGAACTCTATAAAAGCCAAAGAGATATAGAAGGATGACAGTGGATTACCGTAAACTCAGCCAAATAGGAAACCCATTAAACCTGTTGTACCTGATACGATATCTTTGCTGGAGCAGATTAACAAGTTCTCCAATACATAGTATATGGCCATCAATCTGGTAAATGCATCCTGTTCTATTCCTCTCAAGAAGCAGGATCAACAGTATGTATTCATGTAGGACAAACAAGAGTATGTGTACATTTACCATCTTTCCCCATGGCTATGATTAATCTTCTTAGCCTCTATTAAAACATAGTCTGAAGGGACCTGGAGAATCTGTATATTATTCAGAAGTTTATAATGGTCACATTTTATATACGATAGATTGATGACATCATGTTAATTAGAGTGGATGAGCAAGAAGTAGCAAGTATGTTGGAAATCTTTATAAAACATAGGTGCTCCAGAGTGTAGGAGATTTCACCAATGATGCACTGGGAATTGATATCAGTGGAAGGGAAGGCGCCCACAAGATCAATGAAATTTTTAGGGCTTCAGTAGTCTGGGGCATGCTGAAACATACCCTTCAAACTAAAAGAAATAAAGTAAAAGAGAATAAAAGGATAAGCCACAGACTTGGAGAAAATATTTGCAAAAGACATAGCTGGTAAAGTTTTACTATCCAAGTACACAAAGAACATGTAAAACTCAACAATAAGAAAACAAACAACCACATTTTAAAATGAACCAAAGACCTTAACAGAAACCTCACAAAAAAAGACATACAGATGGCAAAGTTATATTAAAAGATACTCCATATCATATGTCATCAGGGAAATACAACTCAAAACAATGAGATACCACCACATACCTATCAGAATGGCCAAGATCCAGAACACTGACAACGCCAAATGCTGATGAGGATGTGGAGTCTCATCTTCCTGCTGAGACAGGAACTCTCATTCATGCTGGTGGGAAGGCAAAATGGTACAGCCACTTTGAAAGACAGTTGGGGAGTTTCTTATAAAACTAAACATACTCTTAACCATATGATCCAGCAATCACATTCCTTGGTATGTACCCAAAAAAGTTAAAAATATATGTCCACACAAGATATATGCCAGCACACAGATGTTTATAGCAGCTTTATTCATAACTGCCAAAACTCAGAAGCAACCACGGTGATGCTCTTCAATAGGTGAATGGATAAATAAACTTAGGTAATCCAGACACTGAAATAGCAACACTAAAAAGAAATGAATTATCAAGTAATGAAAAGACATGAAAGAAACTTAATTGCATATCCCTAAGTAAAAAGAAGCCAATCTCAAAAGGCTATATACTGTGTGATTCTAACTATATGGCATTCTAGAAAAAGCAAAACTATGGATACAATAAAAAGAACAGGGGTTGCCAGGGGTTAGGGAGGAGAGAGGGATGAATAGGTGGAGCACAGAGAATTTTTAAGGTAGTGAAAATACTCTGTATGATAGCATAGTGGTAGACACATTATAAATCTGTCCAAAGCTATAGAACGTACAAATCCAAGACTGAAATCTAATGTAAACTATGGAGTAGGGTGATAATGATCTGTCATTGCAGGTGCATCAATTGTATTAAATGCACCACTCCAGTGGGAGATGTTGATACTGAGGAGGCTATGCATGTGTAGGGGCAGGGGAAATATGGAAAATCTCTGTACCTTCCACTCAATTTTGATAATTCAGAACCAAAAACTGCTCTAAAAAATGCTTTTAATTTTTTAAAAGATAATAATACTTATGTAGACCTTGTCTCATGCGCCAACAGCAGACTGCACCACAACTCTGGGAACATTGAAGACCTCAAGTGGAAATTATTTGTAAATACTATAAATGTGTGAATAAAGTTAAAGACTTTTTCCCCTCAAAATATTATTTCTTAGGAATAAAAAAATATTCTGTATTCAAATCCTTTTTATATAAAAGGATAGACTCATTTTAATACAATAGCTTCAAAGAACCTAAATCTGTGCTAATTTCAGATGCTTTAGAAATCAGTTCACAGAATTGTAATGTACATTTATGGTTTGGAATACTCCACTACTAGGAATAATCAGTGTGTAGTCTAATGCCAGGGAGACACAGTCTATTTGGCAAACAGCAAAACTTGGTGCAAAGCATGAGCCCAGTCCTTTAAAATAAAATAAAAAGTGTGGGTGTGTATACGTTTATGTGTGTTATGTATAGAATAGCGACTGAGAGAATATATGCCAAAACACCAACAGTGGTTACCTTTATCCGTAATTATATTTTATATTAAATTTCTATGTATTCCTTTCATCAGAAAACAATTCATAATAAATGTGATGGTTAAAGTGCAAAAAAAATTAATTCATAGAATAAATAAAAAAGAAGACTAAAGGCTTAATACAGGTTTATTCATTTTTTCTGTGGTTTGAATTCAGAATTGAAAATGTTGAACTATATTGTAAACAATTTTTAAAGGTCATTTCCAAAAGTACCACTGTGAGGGTTATAATGGAAAGATCACAAATATATACCTACTGGATGAATTCTTAAAAAAGACAATGTCCTAATCCAAAGTTTTTCAGTCTTGGCTCTATTGACATTTTAGACCAGAAAATTCTGTGTTGTGGGAGACTGTCCTGTGCACTGCAGTATGTTTAGGAGTTTCCAGGCCTGTACCCACTAGATGCCAATATCACCCTGCTCCCAGTTGTGATGTGATGGTCAAAAATGTCTCTAGACTTTGCCAAATGGTCCCTGGGGCACAAAATCCCACATACACCCCACTGAGAACTAATGCCCTAAAGTTACGGAATAAATTTTGTGACTTGAGTTAAAATTTAGTGACAGCATGAGATACAAATTCAAAAAGGGCTGTTATCTCCATCTACTCAGGCGATAGTGAAGCTCATGTGCTCCAGAAAGTAGAGGACTCTAGGGATGACAAAGACATGAATATTGAGGTGAACAGGAAAAGTCTGAATAAACTTGTTTTATGAAGTATGAGTTAAAAGTAATATTTTAATTAATATATTTTTAGAGCATGTAATTTTAAATATATGATGCAATTAAACTAATAAATTACCTATCAGAAGTAGATACTTGACTCTTTTATTGATACCTCTAAATTTGAAAGTCTTTTTTACTGGGGAAATAAAGAATCAATTTGTATTTTGGTTTTTCCTTTATTGAGCAATGTAGTTTTCTGTTGCCTTGAAATCATGGAATTTAAGCAGTTAGAACTGCACTGTCCAATACAGTAGTCACTAAGCCACATGTGGCTATGAGCAAGTCCAAATTCAGATATGCTATATATGTAAAATGTACCCTGGATTTCAAAGAATTAGTATGAATAAGAAGAATGTTAACTTACATTTATAACAATTAACATTTATAATGTTAAATTACCATTATAGTATCATTTATATTGCTATAAATGTTGAAATTATAATATTTTAGATATATTCATTTAAATCAAGAATAATATTAACATTAATTTTACCTGTTTCTTTTTACTTTTTAATATGTTTCCACTAGAAAATTTAAAAATCATACATGTGGCTCACATTATATTTCTTTTGGACATCACTGCATAAGCTCTAGTTTGAGAACTATTAAATGGACCCCCTGAACCTTACAAGAAGCCATTTAATTCACAAATAGCAATTGATTAAAACAAACAAAACAAACCACTGTACTTTCTCAGTGAAATATTCCACTCCAATATACTTGTTTTTTAAATCCAATTTCAAGATGAAAATTAGTCACTCCTGTTTCACCAACCCCTGCAATCAAATTATAACTAATATTCACATCTTATTAAAAAATTATAACCACTATTTGGTGAGAGATTGGAAAATAAAGACTGTCTTTTCATGGAACACCAATAAAACATATGCTGTATAAATAAAAATAACACTCATGAAAAAAACTGTAATCAAAACCTTTTCTGAATATATTACGATAAATTATGTACTCTTTTTTAAAAAATGAATTACAATCTAAGTATTTAAAGAATTCTAGATCAATATGCATAATATTGTAACTCTAAAAAACTAAAAGGAGATGCATATAAATAAATAAATATGTCATTGATTGGATAACTGTGAAATATAAAAATCTCTGTAAAATGAGATATACCATTAGGCACTAACTAATATCTAGACCTTTTCATCCTACAGCTCATGAGCATGGACACAAAAGAAACACATTGACTAAGGCCTATACAGTAAAGGCATGGCTTGCAGACAAAAGATAAAAGCCAAGTGGAAAAAAAAGATGAATGCTGCTGCCAATTACATATCAAGTAGTATTTTTTAAACGCTTAATGCTTTTAAACTAAGACTTTAGAAAAGAGGCAAGAGTGCCTGGAATCTCATAATTCCATGAAATCTTAACTTTTTACCAATTTCTTTTTCCGTGCTTTGAGAAAATGGAAAACACTTCGTAAATTAAAGTGTTTTATACAAGTCAGATTTTATTCAGACTCTGTCCTGACATTTCCTTCTCCAGCAGATTAACCAATAGCCAGTTCTGTACAATAATTTAATCGTGTTGATTTCCAGGTTTTGGTTTGATTGTGCCATGAAATTGGTCCACCGCTCAGTAGAAAATATACAAAACCCTCCTGACTGAGACAGTTATTTGACTTGGTTACAGGGCAACTTCTTCCCTTTTTTTCTCATGTCTACTGCTTGGGTTATTTCCATGAATTCTTCTGCATTATTGTCTTCAAGATTACAAGATTAGATTCCAGATCCCCTGTTGCAGATACTGCTGGTGGCCCACCCAATATCCTTTCCTCCACTCCTTCTTCCACACTAACGGATTTCTTTCTTTCCAGAGTGGCAATGAGACCAGTTAAAACATTCTATTTCCCAGCCTCTCTTGAAGCTAGGGTATCTATTAGCAGAATTCTGGTAAGATGTAATTGGATTTCTCCCGGGAAGACACAAGATCCTACATTTTTTCTAAGAGAAAATCCTTTGGGGTTTTGCTCTTAGCCCTTAACCCTTGTTCCTATTTCTTATCTAAAATGTTAATGCAATGCCTGGAGATATAGCAGACACCTTGACATCATAAGCATGTGAGCTAAGTGTAAGGAAGGTAGAGAAAACAGAAAGATTCTGGGTCATTGCAAAATCTTGAACAGTTGCACCAATTCTCAACTCTCTACTGCAGATTCTTTGTTATGTTATTAAAGTCACCTCTGACCTGCTTACACTCTGCATGTTATCTGATACATAGGTAGTGCAGTCCCTTATTGGTCTACTATTCATTTCTGCTTTCCTGTGTTGTGACTTCACCCTGGCCCTATTCAGTGAGACATGTAAGTATACCCTGTTCTGGGAACCATCATTGTTGTACATCATTTCCCTGCAATGCACCTCTGATGCCACATGGGCAGCACCCGGCACTGGTTGTTTTACAGTGAGTCAACTTTACACAGGTTGGATCCCTCTTCTTCAAGCACCTGAACAGGGCCAGCTTCCCCAGTAGTTACCCCACACAAGTGGCCAGAGTCAGGTTTCTATTCCACCTAAGTTATGTCCAACATGTCTTGAAAGATGTCAGCCCCTGAGTCACTTGGTCTTCCGCATTGCTTTATTTTAGAATTCCAGTTTCGTAAATAAACTTTTTATCTGACTGTGTTCTAGCTGTAAAACTGTAAGTTCTCAAATGGGGGTAATTTTGACCCCAGGAAAACAATAGGCCATGTCTAGTGATATTTTTTATTGTCACATGGTTGGGTGCGGGGAGTTACTACTGCAGCTAGTGGGTAGAGGCCAGGGGTGCTGTTACATATCCTATAATGAACAGGAAGAACAGCTTCCCACAACAAAGAATTACCCAACACAAAAGATCAATAGTGCTGAGACTGAGGTAGTCTACTCTAGGGCAATGATTTCTACCTCAGCTGCACTTTAGAATGAAATGGAGAATTTTAAAACAGTCTCTCTACACCTGGGCTCAACCCCCAGAGATTGTAATGTAACAGTTCTGGAGTGGGGCCCACACATATTTGAAAGTGCCCCAACTGACAGCCAAAGTTGAGAACCACTGAGGCAAGCATAACCCTTGAGTCTAGGGTACAGGCTGTTAGAGAGTTGGCCGGGGACGGTGAAGATACCATCTGGGCCAGAAGCAAGGAAGGAAGTCAAAAAGTGCAAACACAGAATCAGAGCCATAAGAGGGCTTTCTATAAGAGAATTAATCCAAGGTGAAAAGCCAGAAAGGAAAAGAAAAATTACCAAAGAAAGTGTTGTGTGTGTCACGAAAAAAAGTTCAAGAATTGAGTTAGAGCATAAATAACTCAAAGGTGTTGGAAGCCCTCTTTTTAAATTATGAAAATATATGTCTGGTTATACATCTATAGTTATAGTTTTATGTTTATGGCTAAAACTATCTAGTTGTCCTTCTTTAGCCCTGATTATAAGAGTGATGCAGATGGATAATTAAAAGCAGTTGTATGCTAGGGTAGAATTTGGACTAGGCTCTTTTTTATTAAAAAAATTCTTTAATATTGTTGTATTATATGACATCAATTTTATAAAAATTTAAAAGTCAAAATAATATGGCTTAGTGTTAAAAATCTGAAAAACAAAAAATAAACAAAAAAATAGAAATTACATAGAATACCAGCTTATAGAAATACTCATCAATTTTTTAATTAATTAATTAGTTCATTCATTCATTCGTTTATTCATTCATTAGCATAGACAGTGTAACCTAATGGCTTAATGGTACAGAGCAGGAGCCAAAATGTCTTCTCCACATTCATTTTCACATCCTGACTCCAAATAATTCTGCCATAAATACCTCAATATCTGAAACTGGTATAATGTTTCTATCAGCTTATAATCACCAGCTTATTTTCATCTCATAAAAAAAGCTGAGTTTAATGTCACATTCTCCTAGTGTAATATAGACTATTGCATGTACTCTGAGTATAAGATTTTTACCAGTGAATCCATGCCCTGAGTCTCTGTGCTCAGGGATTTTTTTTCAAATTCACAGTAACCTGATTCGGTTAAATATGGTGATTGCTTTTGCAAATTCACAGGAATGCAGTTCAGTTAAGTTTGTTATATGGCCAAACCCATCTTAATTTTGCAGTATCTACAGCCTGTATTACATCTTTGACTTCTGTTTAGTTTCATAATTCATCTGAAATATGGTTATGAAATGAAAACCTGTGCCTGTAATATTCCAATGCTAATTTAGTAATAGCCAGTTTCTTCTCTCAAGGATGTTTTTCACTAAGGATTGATACATAGATCCCTGACAGTGAAATGATTAAGTCTAACACTTCGTTCTTCATCCTTATGAGCAATTCATCAACCATCAGTGAAATCTTGTTCTCAGCATTGAAAGTGGGCCACTTGATCATATTCATTGTATATATTCTAAAATATAGATAAAATACAGTAGATGAACTACTGACATAAGTAATAAGAGTATACACACAGTGTTCTTCAGTTGCCTTTCATCCAGTCCAATGGCTTTTCAGTAATGTTTTACCAAAACATACAGAAAGAAATTCAGTTTTCCTTGCAACCTAGTATATATAAGTGAAGCAATTTTTTCCATGAAACATATCCTTAAAGTAATGCATGAAAGGCACTCTAATATTTTGTTCTGTAGTTATAAATTTTTAAAATTCCCTGCTGCTAATTAGTGAATTTCACCCTGTAGTTGGAAAAACACTAAACAAGATCAGGTAAAGGAGACTTACAAACCACGAAGAAAAATTTTTAAAGCAAACAAGGAAAAACAGTGAATAATGGAAATGGAGATTACTAACACTGAACAGTGTAATGAATAGTTCAACACTTTAAAAATTGTTATAATTCCTTCACAACTCAACATTATGTACATAAGTGTAATAGAGTTATGTATAAGCTCCCCATAGGGTGATGTACTATACCAATTACATTTTAACCTATTGTTAATATCTTCTAAATTATTCTGTTTAATTTTCTATGTAGTACCAATATTTATATACTCTTATTTATTCATACATAAACTCCAAAACTGAAACATTGAGATTTTCCTTTCATTCTGACTTGCTATCTTCACTACTTCTAATTATGGTTAACAAAGGACTGAAAAAACAGAACAATGTTCATGAAGAAATACCTAAGGAAGAGAATAGATACATCCTCAGTATTAAGAAGATTCCAAGTCACAAAATATATGCCTGAAGAATGCATTACATTTGACAACAAAAAAGAATCATTAGGACACACAAATCTGAGAGGAAATCTTATTAGTTTGTCTTATTGATGAACATATTTGTCAAATACTAAATGATTTCTTTTCATGTAATTGATAGCCTATTGTGACTATTTTAATTAAATATGAAATATTCACCTATCCCAGAGAAAGTGTTCAGTAAATAAGTTGATATTATTATTAAAATTAAATAATATTAAGATTCTTGACATTTTTTCTTTCATTAAATGTACATACAGAAATTAACAGCATAACTATTTCCAAAAGAAACTAATTATAATCATACAAACAGCTTAAAACTATGCCTGTAACTTCCTCTTATTTAAATTCTTACAGTATCAAACGTTCTACACATGTATATGTGAAATTACAGGAAAAAGATTCCCTAAGAGAGTTCAGAGCAAAAGAATAGGCAATTTTTATCAGCAGCTTCTTAACATTCATTTTAATTTAGACTAATCTTTTGAAAGCAAACTACTGTCTTATCCTCTGCTTATGAGTCTTTTTTACTTAGGTAGACTCTCTGTGATTTTATACCTTTCATATCTTTCTATGGATTTGTTTTCATTTCTTCATATCTTCATTTCACATTAGTCTATCTCTCCAGAGTGACATCAGATTATTCAGATAAGAACTTATGAAAATTTAAATTATGTTTTAAGAATCGTTCTCTTTAATTACTGAGGTAAAATTCAAGGTACTATTTGATATAAGGCAAAGGATTCATCTGTTTTCTTTTTCTATTTTAAAACTATTGAGTTATTTTTAAATTAAAAAAATTTTTAGTAAGTCAGAATTTATGCATCAAAGAGTGTTGAAGTTTTAGAGTTGGGCAACATTCAACTAAAAATTTGTGACGGTGACTTGTGTAGGAACAAGAAATCCCTAGATGGTCTTTTTGTCATTTTCATACAGAAATTTAAGAATACGTTTCCCTTTAGCTGAGAATTTAGAGTAAAATAAATAATTTGAAGGTACACCAATTTCTTAGCAGAGAATACCTATTGTAAGCTGTGTTTAAGAACAAAAAAAGAACATAAAAGTATCCAAAGACAACACCATTTACCTGGCACAGCAATGAAAATGTCAAATATGTGAACCTCCAGAAAAGATGCCACTATTCTCAGGTAATACACCTACGTTTACTTAAAAAGTTTGTATATTTTCAAATATATGCATATATACGTGAATGTGTGTGTACAAATACATATTCTTTAGCCTTTATTTTGTTTCTGAAAGAATTATTGCTTGTTGGTTAATAAGTTTCAAGTGCTTTCATATTTCAAAATACATATGTGATTGTGCTAAAGGTAAAAGCTGACAAGCAAGGTGTTAAGTTCCACTGGACCTTGGAAGTAATGACTGTTGGCCTTTGTATAACCTCCTACTCTCAACACTTGCACACACACAAACACACTGAGTCAACCTCTGTCATCAGTTACTCACTCACAACTCCAAAGCTGAATTGCGCCCTCAGCGGCACAAACTGAGATTCCCCAAGGAGTCAATTAGAATTACATTGCAACTGCACAGGGCAACATCTGGACATGGAATTTTACCTAAGATAGTGGCAGCTGACTTTGTCCTAGCATGTCCATATTGTTCTCATGACTCCTGACAAAGGGAGAGGTAAGATGTTCAAGCAATTAAAGACTGTGTTTGCAGCTGACATTTAATATTGACATTGGAGATGTGCTTCAGCATTTGAAAAACAGAGATGCTATTTAAAACTTTACCACAAATTTAATTTGATGACTTTCCCCCTATGGCAATTCATAAGGAGAAACCAATCTCAAAACTTAAATGAAAACTATTGAATAGAGTCAGAGAAAAAAAAAATGCTTTGTCCATGTCGAGTCACAGAAGTTTACTAGTCCAGCAGAGACCAACCTATGTTGTGTAAAATCATTTACGGCCAACTCAATTTAGTTTCACACATTATTAAGATTACTTTTGTCTAATAGAAGTTTAAAATTTGTTTGGCACGTAACTTTAATAATTTAATGGTATTTAATAAAGCACTTGTGACTGAGATAACTACAACTTTTAACTGAATAGATAATTGTATAATATATATATACACACACACAGAGAGAGAGAGATCTCCTCCACTTCGTCTATTTCAAATACAGTTTTCAAAGACAGTGATCACAATTTGCACAATCAAATACCAATCTTTCTTCATTCAAATATCCCCTTTTAGGTGATAACTTTCCTCATAATCCTTTTAAAAGCTGCATTACCTCTTTCCACAAAACTTCAAATCACCTGCCTCCACCTTATTCTTCTTTATTGCAACTACCACCACCTGATGTGTTACATCTTTTCAGTTGTATTTTGTCTATCTCCTACTAGAACATAGTCTCGAATGTTTTTGGTGTTCTGTTCACTGGTATATCCTCCATGCCTAGAACAGTGCCAAAACACAGAAGATGCTAAGTGAATGTTTGTGAATGCATAAATAAAAGATCACTTTTTACAAACAAAGGATTTTACCTAAAATCAGGCATGTTTGATTTTGGAGAAATCAATGGTGAAACTGATAATAATTTAGCTCAATAACTCTTTCACTAGTTAAGATGAAGTAAGCACATCCTACCCCTTCTCTCCTAATGACTGCAGCTATGAAATCTGGAAAAAATGAATGAAGCCACCATTTGAGAAGTCTGGAAAGGAAATAATAGCAGGAAATTGTAGTAGAACAGAGTTAAAGGACCACAAATCCAGTAGTGAATTTACCTTTTTTTCCCCCTTTAGTATCTTCAAGCTTGGACTCAAGGCAGTGAGAGCCCAGAAGTATACATTGGAACAGACAGAATACTAGGAGAAGCCCTCCTATTCCAGTTTGAAACATAGAAAATAAGTGTTATTTTCCAGTGCATATGGAACATTCATCATAACAGATGGTATCCTGGGATATTAAACAAAACTTAACATATTTAAAAGAATGTATATCATACAAAGTATGTTTTTAAACCGTAATGGAATTAAACTTGAAATCAATAACAAAAGATACAGAAGAATCATAGAAATTAAAATGTACATATGCTTTTAAATACCACATAAATAAAACAGGAAGTCTCAAGGGAAATTAGAAAATATTTGAACTGAAAAAAAACTGAAATGCAACACGTCAAAATTTGTAGGATGTAGCTAAAACAGTATTTCCCTGTTAAACTGTTAAACAGAGAAACGGTGTTTTAAAAAGTCAAATGCTTATATTACAAAAGAAGAAATGTTTCAAATGAATAACCTAAGTTTCCACTACAAGAAACTAGAAAAAAGAAGAGGAAAAAAAGCCCAAAGAAAACAGAAGAAAAGAAATAAAAGAGAGCAGAAATAAATGAAGTGGGTGCCTTTATGATTCCATTTATAAGACGTTCTCAAAAGACAAAACCATAGTGATGTTGAATAGATCATAAGTTGCCAGGGGTTAGAGAAGAGGGAAAGAGTAACTACAAAGGTATAGTACAAGGAGTTTTGGAGGATGATGGAAATTTCTGTATCCTAATTGAGGTGGTGTTTATACAAATCTATACATATATTGAATTTCATAGAATTGCACACCAAAAATGTCAGTATTACTGTATGTTAATTTAAAAAATAAATTTTAAAGTAATATTCCTTTAAAATTCTTACTCATGTATTCATTCTGTCTAAGAGGGGATATGAGAATTTTATAAATGTAAAATATGTTATTAATTCTCTATTCAAACACTGGCTTTCAAATTACTAACTTTAGAACCCTTCTGCAATCCCTTCACTCTAAGCTTTGCATCCCTCATTCTAAAGGCAGGGATAGTACCAGTTGCATACAGGGTGGTGATGAGCAATCCTGATCTGAATGGTTCCTGGTTGAATGGAGTTTCACTTCATTCTACTACTCAGGAAATCTTTCCAATGTATCTGAAAACCTTATATTTAAATCACAGTCAAGAAAAACTCACCTAGATTTATTTTAGAGAATACACTGTTGTCATATTTTAAAAGAAAGTTAAAGTAAGGATGTTTCACCAAATGGCTACCAAAAAGTTTAAGAGAAAACTGCCCACTGTGAAGTTTTATATAGCCACAGGTGTGGTATAAATTAGTAAAATATGTTCCTTCTCTAGAAAGAAATGTAATCAATAATAAATAGTTTCATCCAGCTGTTTTTTTGTTTGTTTTTGGTTTTTGTCCTGAGACATCATTCTGAATCACAATTACAGTATTCTAAATATGTGTTTAGAATTGGGAAGAGTTTCTGTATGATAGGTTAACTGCCCCTGCCGTTTTATGGTTTCTTTTTTCAATAGCTTCAAAATGTGGACAAATGCCTATTTTTCATTTATTACCACAAGATTTCCTTCCTAGACTCTTTAACATTCTCTATCTTCAGTCTTATTAATCATAAATAGAAGTCTCCTTTAATCCTGAGCAAAGGCAAATAATTATTTCAGCTGCCTTTCAACAAACCTTCTGGGTTAACGTGTGACTTGTAGAGTTGAAAATTATGCTAAACAATTCAATAAACTTCACTGGTGAACATGAGAGCTAAATCGTCAACTAACTGTGAATATGGACTGGAAAATTATTTTAAACTGATATTTTTACTCACACTGGAACTGAATTTAATACATATCTCATTGCAGTCTGTAAAATCAGCACACAAAATAAGCTGGTGAAATTACACTTTCAAATTTTATATCCCCTAATAAATCATTCAATACCAAACTTTATTTACAATTATGGATTTATACAGATCAATTTTTAAAGCATTCTACCAGAAAATGAAAACCAGAAGTTGGCTCAAATAAAAACTAAATCAAAATAATTACCTCCTGAATTACTTCTTTACATATGTGTATTATATTTTCCAAAGACATTATAAACTGTGTTTGGCAAAACAGGAGAAATCATGTCTGAACTATAACATTTAGTATTTATTGTGTCACAAGGACAGATAAACTGGATTTAAACTGGAAAGTTATTTACCTTACATGAGTAAAATTTTAGAAGTAGTGCAGGTCTTTTATCATGACTTCACAGCTGAACAATGTTACCATAGACCAAATTCTCTCTGCCCCTCCACATTGCTTTTCATGCTGTTGCCTTATCCTTAGGCTCAGTAAGATGTCTCTTCCCAAAAGTTCTAGACACTCCCTCTGATTGGAATCAAAATGCTGTAATAACATCACTGTTCATATCCTCATATCATACAATCCTATCCTAGGGAGGAAAAAAATCTCTTCTAGTAAGTTCTTTGAAAAAAGAAGAAATTTTCTCTTTCCCAGGATTCTTCTTGCTTCTCATTGCCCTGATTGGGTTATAGGCTTATTTATGGGGGGTGGGGAGGGGTAGTCACTTTGGCCAAGACCTATCATTGCTCCTTGACTGGAGTCAATAATACTCCATGCCTAGCACTTGGGTGGATTCAACCTACCAAAAACCATATTGATTTTAGAAAACAAAAAATTTTAGAAGATAATTGTGTGTGAGCAATACCAGAATATATTCAAGATTCATAATGTTTGAGATTAACTTTGCCTGCTTCTAGAATTTATAGTCATTATGTGACAAAAGAATCAAGTAAACAATACAAAATTTATATTCAAATCTCTTTTATCAAAAAACATTTTATTGTGAAAAAAATATTTTATTGTGTGTATACTGACATGAAATCCTAATTACATATGTTGACTGAACTTTTTAAATGCTGTAGTTAAATAAAACATTTTATACTTTTCTTTAAACAACATATGTTCAAAATTATTAATTTATCAAATATTTATTGTGTACGTACAATATGTTTTTCACTATTATGAGTGCTATTGATGTAGTGGTAAACAAAACATTCCGTTCTCACAGAGCTTACATTTTTATGGTAAGGCTTATGTTCTAATGAATGACTTGATTGTGTTAATACAGGCATCATTATAAAAAAATCTAAAAATTATGGTGAGCTTATTGAAGATGGTAAATTTGTTGGTAAATTTTCCCTATTAAAACTCTGAGGTTCGTTTCTTTAATCATCCTTTTAACAAGTAATATTTTATACTGATTATGAGTTCAAACATCCTCAATACCTAAGGAAACAAAGGGGAACAAGTGAACAATATTTTTCCCAGTAATAATTGTTCAAGAGAAAATATATATTGCAAATCTAAAAACATTACAAGTAATTTCATTTACTAAAATATTAGTTTTAAGTTTTTCCAAAAGTAATTGAAAATCTAAACAATTACAATTGTCACCTTAAATAAGATAGATATACGTACATCTAATACATTTTTACATATAACAGAAAATATATACATATATATTAAAAGTCTGTGGATCACTTTTATATGAAGGTGTTGCTTCAGCTATTCACAAACCAACCTCATCCCTCTTTTCCTAAACCCCTGTGTATCCACATGTAGTACACATATCAACAGAGGTGCTAGGACAAACACTGGTATCCATAGTTCTTATAGAGGAATTTCCAAAAGGGACATTCTCTTGGATGGACTCTTTCTAAGAGGGTGTAATTATCATTGATATAGAAAGTTAAATTCAGAAAATCAAAATTTTATCTATACACAAGACTTTGCATTTGGAAACAAGAAACATTTTCCACCTTTGTCCCATTAGTTGACACTATGTTCAGGAAGCCAAAAGAATAGAACCTTTGTGAAGCCCCTATTTGCACAACTACAATTTTCAAGGTCAGGAAAAAGTCATAATGGTTCGGTATGGATTAAAAGGGTACATCATAACTTATTATAATTTAGCCAATTATATTTTTGTCCATGAAATAAAATGCAGCCATTAACAAGAAAAGGTAAATTTTTATGTGCTGAGGTATAAATATCTACAGGATATATTACTAAGTGAAAAAAAGCAAACTGAAGAACAATACATGTAAAACTATTATATTTCTCATTTTAAAGAGAGAGGAGCAAGAGAATTTTACCTCTGCTACATATACAAATTTCCTGGAAGACTGGGGTATAAGGCAAGAAAGCAGGCAGGAGCCAAATTATACAAGGTTCTGTGGCATTAATGAGAAGTTTAGAGTTTACATTAAGGAGAAAATGAGCCACAAGAGGGTTTTAAGAGGAGGTCAATACAATCTGACTTTAAATTTTGAAGGAAAATTGTTTGAATTCCACTTCTGGCCAAGTTGGAAAAACAGGAACTGGTTATAGCCTTTGCCTGAAACAACCAGAGCGGGGAAAAACTGTCAAAATATACGAATCAACAGTTTCCAAGGCAAAGGATATTAGGAGTGAAGGACAGTGATGCCCAAGAAATAGGAAACATTCAAATCCACCCTGTGATTGCTCTAGTTTACTATCTTGAGAGAGATTCCAGGCTACATTGAAGGGAGGGGGAAAGCCAGTAGATACAAGTAGCTGCCTTGAGTTTAGGAAATGAAGCTATGTATTTAGGGAGACCAAGGAGGCTAAAGTTTGCAGGACGTAGTACTGGATAGAAGAGGACTATACACAGAGAGAATCCAAGAGATCTGCAGAGAGTCCCTTTTGAATATTCAAGAGAGTATTGATCATTGCATGCATGTGTAGAAACTACTCAAGTTTGGGGAAAGAACAACCCAAAAGCATGGGAGGGAACAGTGACCAGATATCACAAAGGGTTAGGAATAGTGCCTTTTTCCACTATCCAACTAGAATAATTCATAATTCACAAAGGATTGAGTAAAGTATTCTAGAAGATATTGACTCAGAAGTCCTAGACTGATCACTATTCTGGAACTGCCTAGAAAATCGTAAAAGCAAGCCTAGAAAGGATCAAACTCTTTCCTAGAAACTTGACTGCACTCCAGAACTCAAGAATATTTATAGGAATACAAAAATATCTAGCACTCAACAAAATAAAATTCACAAGCCTGCCATGTAACCAAATATTACCAGGCATACAAGGAAGCAAGGAAACAGAACTTGTAATAAAAATGATCAATTAGTTGAAATGGAGCCAGAACTGACACACATGCAAGAATTGAGACAGGAAAAGTAGAAGTTACTCTAATCATGTTTCGTATATGCTAAAAGTTAGGTAGAGACATGAAAGCTATAAACAGCACATATAAAACTCCTGGAGATGAAAACTACAAAGTCTGGTATAAAAAAATGCACTGAATAGAAATAACAACAGCATAGACAAATTCATAAGATTAATGAATTTGAATACATAATAATAGGAAAATGAAACACAGAAAAAGGAGTTTTTAAAAAGTGCATCAGTCTCCTGTGAGACAACTTCAAGTGTCCTAATAAATGTATAATTGTAACCAATGATAGAAAAAAGGAAGGAAAATAGGCAAAATATTTGAAGAAGTAATGAGGAAAATTTGTCCAAATTTGATGAAAACTATACACCCACAAACCCAAGAAGCTCAACAAACTCCAAGCACAAGAAACAAGAATAAAAACACAATAAGGCACATCATAATCAAATTGCTCAAAACCAATAACAAAGAGATAATCATATAAGCAGCAAAACAAAAAGACACATTACACACAGGAAAAAAGATAAGGATACAGTAGATTTCTCATTGAAGATGATGTAAGCAAGAAGATAGTAGAGGAACAATTTAAAGTACAAAAAAAAAAATACCATCCACGCAGTATTTTATGCTTGGAAAAAAATATTTTTCAAGGACAGGGACAAATAAAAATAAACGCAGATGCACAAAAGCTAAAGCAATTCATTGCCAGCAGATGATTACTATAAGAAATGTTAAAGGAAATCCCTCTGGCAGAAGGAAAGTGACCCGAGGTAGAAATATAAATCTACCAAACAAAAAACTACAAAATAATAATTATGTGGATAAATATGTATGATTTTTCTTATTATTTAAATATCTTTAAACAATAATTCACTATAAACAAAATGTAAGTAATGTAGATATTACAACATATACAGAACTAAAATTTCTTACAATGGGGCAGTGGTTGGGAGGGGAGAAACAGAAGTATGCTGTTAAAAGATTCTTTTACCATAGGTAACACTTTATATATATCAGTATATATATATATATATATATCTCTCTCTATATATATATATATATATCTCACTCTCTCTATATATATATCTCACTCTCTCTATATATATATATATCACATGAAGGGAGACTGTGAGAAGTTAAATATATATATTACAAACCAAATAACAATCACTGAAATAACATAATAAAAAATTACAGCTAATAAGTTAACAAAGAGATAAACTGGAATAATAAAAAAATATACAATCCCAAAGAAGTCAGAAAAGGAGAGAAAACAAATAACAAAAAGGAAACGGAACAAGTAGAAAATAAATAGCAAAATGATAAACTTAAAGCTAACTATATAAAAAGTCACATTAAATATAAATAGTCTAAAAACTAGAAAACTTTTGGGGATGATGGACAGGTTGACCACCTCAACTGTAGTTATGCTTTATCATGTTGTACACCTTAAAAATGCAGTTTACTGTACATCAATATACCATAATAAAGGTGTTTAAAAAATAATACACAAGAAACCATTAATAATAGCTATAACTAGGATATGAGAATGGGAGTAGATATGGCTAACAAGATTTCTGCTGATATTTCTAGAGTTACCTTCTACTTTATACATTTTAAAATTGTTTATAAGATATACTCTTTATTATTCAAAAAATTTTAAACTAGTACAGAAAATGCATGACAAATTAGGAATATATTCATAAGTCGCTATATATTATATATTTTATATATAAAATAATATGCATGGCAATAACAATATTATTGTAAAAAATTTCTTGAAAAATAAGAAAAAAGTAGCAAAATTTCAAATGGCTAAAGAACATGAAAAATAATCCAAGATGAACACAAATGGTCAATAAAAATATGAAAAAGCTGCTCTGCCTTTTTATTACTAAAAATATACATTTAGAAAACAGTGAAATAGCCTCTTTTACCTATCTAATTGTCAAAGATTTAAAAACGAATCATGTCTAGATATCAGTGAAATTGTAAAAGATACACAATTCTAAAGACAATTTTAACTTTTATATCAAAAATTTTAATTAACATGTTGGTAAGTTATTTTCTCTTTCAAGAATTTTTAGAATCTAACAGAATAAGGGATGCTCATTGAGTATTGTATAAAATAGCAATAAAATTTAAACAATCCAAATGTTCATTAATAGGACTTGGTTAAATAAAGTGTGATATCCTTCTATCCATAATATGGAATACTGCAGATTGTTATAAATAGGAGAATGGGGGTGAGTTAGACCTAGATCTATAAACCCACAATATACAATTTAGTGAATGGCTTCTGAAATATCAATAATATGTATTTCATGATCTTATACATGAATATGTGTGTATATACATTTGTAGGTAAAGCTGAAATATATATACTTTCCAAGCTGTGGTCTCTTCCGTTGAGGAGCACAGGCTCCGGACACGCAGGCTCAGCGGCCATGGCTCACAGGCCCAGCCGCTCCGCGGAACGTGGGATCCTCCCAGACCGGGGCACGAACCCGCATCCCCTGCATCAGCAGGCGGACTCTCAACCACTGTGCCACCAGGGAAGTCCTCCAATCTTAACTGTAGCTATTTCTTGGCAGTAAGGAGAGGGTTGGACAGGAAGAGGGAGTAGCATAACAACAGAATTTTCATTTGTTACATATTTCTCTATAGTTAATTTTTACAATGGACAGATACAATAAATATATAAAGATACTTTCATTTTAGGGGGAAAAAAATCAATCCAGCAGCCTAATGAAGACAGAATAAGACAGCCCTTTTGGGAGAATGCAAGCAATCTACCTTTATGAAAATAGAGCAGAATTTAGAATCACACAATGGAATGCAATCTTTCTCTACCACCTACTAGCTGTGTGAATCTGGAAATTTATTTAAATTCCCTGAATCTCAAATTCTTTGTCTGTACAGAGGAATACCACTATCTACCTCAGAGAGTTATTGCAATGATTACATAAGTCGGTATCTATAAAGTATCTACTGTGGGTGTTGAAGAAATGCCACTTTCCTTTTAATGCCAAGAGGATACCATTTAACGTCATCATGAAGTCTTTAAATAATCAAAGTATTTCCTAAATATCTGAAATACACCCAAGAAAAGTCTGAATAATACACTTGAACTTCCTTAGAATGCCAGGCTTTAGAGGTTAGACAAGGAAATAAGTTCACAATGTAGCATTTTGATTTCAGGAGCTGTATCTGGAAAATGGGATTTAGGAAGTATAGGCTCACACTGAATTCCATCTATACTAATGACATTAGTCAGAGTCCCAGTGGGAGGAGAAATGTTATTGAATTCTCACAAACCGCATACGAATAAAGGTGGTACCAAAACTACAAAAATATATAACAAAGAGTAAAAGTGTCTATCTTTTACATGGACACATGCCCTTTTCCTGCTGTTGCCCACAAGCAGGCAGCACACACTGGTACAGGTGGTCCTTTATAATTGTGTGCATAAAATAACTGAGTCATTTTCTGATTGGTAAATAATATGCAATGTCAGACTCTCCACACCATCTGTGTCACTCACCACCACAGTTTTCTGCAAAACTGCCAGCAGCACAGGCCCAGCACCTCACTGTTGGGGAAGTCACAGGAAGAACTACTTGGCATCCTTGGCAAAGCTTAAATCTGCTCTCAGTATTGAACCTGACATATGCCCCAAAGCAGAACGTGTATGCTACTCTAATGATCTCTCCTGCTGTTTTATAATCAGAGACATAGATGGAAGGAGTGCTGCCATTTTTTCATTTGGCATCAGTCAGCCTCCTGGACTGTCTTTTTGGCCAAAAAAAAAAAAACCTCTCATATTTAGGAAAATTAATGTTCAGATCACTAAACACAACCATTTCACTAATTTTCATCGCTTCCTAGATGTAAGATTTGTGCTTATTTCTAAAACCTTGCTTCAGCTTTCTTCAATTTTGGGGAATCCTCATCTATATCGTTTGAAAGAAAAGTTGCTAACTAACAAATCAGACAGACTTGAAGTCTGGGAGAGCCTAGCTGGTAGCTGCCTTGTCAACTTCTCTTTTCATTTAAGGGAAGGAACACTGAGTCAGAGGGCGTCTCTTGGCTTCCTTTTTAAGACGTCTGGTATTGACAGAAGCTAAAAATCAAAGCCTCAGCATGCATCATGCAGGGAAGTCCTGGAAAGACTTCTCCTTCCATCCCTCTTTTTTGTTGTTTTCTTTCTTGAGCCATATCCATATGGTGGTAGCCCCAGATCCAGGAGTTATTAATTTTGCAAATCTCTTTTATACCAGGGTTTTCACTTTGTTTTTTGGTACTAAAATCAGCTAAAAATGTTAATATGCTTTTGAGGGGTCCATGATTTCTATGTCAAAACTCCGTACAAAAGTTAATTCAATGGAGAAAAATGGAGCTTTGATCATAATTATTTTTTAACAATCCACACAGAATTCATACAATTCTAAATGATAGATTCCATAGGCTAACGCAATAGCTAAAACAGCTGATGATCTAGATCCAAGAAAATTAAAAACCAGGCAAGGGACACATATATACTGTAACAAACCTGATATAAAGGCTTGCTTTGGAGATCGCTATTCACTTTATTTTTTTAGTGTGATAAAAGTACATGTCATGATTATTATTTTAATCCATCTAATGCTCAACACGGTTTGGAGTTTGCTTTACTACAGATAACTCTGCAAAAAAATGATATCTGGAAAAGAAGCCATCATGATATCACTGTACAAAATTCCATGTTCCTTATAATATGGACTAATCCAATCAAAAATATGGAAATAAAATTAAAGCTGCAATTAAAGTTAAAACAAAATGTACAGGAAAAAAAGTTACAGCTCTCAGCTTTATAAACTTAATATCATACTAGTTATAATCCACATTATCACACGTTATTTTCATATAAATCAATAGAGATGATCTCTAGAAAGTGCATACTCTAAAGACAGAAATTATGGGAATTCCCTGGTGGTCCAGTGGTTAGGACTCCATGCTTCCACTGCAGGGGGCCTGGGTTCAATCCCTGGTCGGGGGACTAAGATCCCGAAAGACATGCAGCATGGCCAAAAAATTAAAAAATACAGACAGAAATTATTTGACTCTGATTTCTATCAGGCTGTGGGACTGTATCCTTGAACATGTGTTTATGAATATCTAGCTCCTATATTCTTATTCTCTCATCGAATTGCTGGAATTTTGTTGTTATTTTGTATTTGTGGGTTTGTGAAGCAGCTCTTTCAGAACTTTTAGTTAATGATCTTATGCAATCATTAGCTGAGTGTCAACACTAACTTGGTCCAGATCTTAACTGTTCACTTCTCCAAGACAGCTCCTTAGAACTGCCCCTATTCAGTTCACAACCTCCTTCTGCAATTAGCTCTTCAGACAAGCATCTTACAGGTGAGGATGGTGTTGCCCGTGTTAAGATGCAGTTGAGATGTAAATACCCGCAACATTCTAGTGCATGCGGAAATAGCTCTTACCCTAGGCTTGCCCACAACCAAAAAATCTTTGAGGAGACCAAGAATTGAGGGCCTGTAGATAAACCAGGTGTGACACAGAGAGGTATATGAGAGCCATCAATAGAGACGAGTGGTGGAAAAGTATTCAGCTCCTCCGGTTACCTATAGTAGCGGGTGAGGCCATTAGCCCCAACAGAACTGTGTGAAACCTAAACCGGTACAGCAACTCACCATTCAGATCAATCCATTACTGAATTAGAAATATGACTGAATTTAGCAACAAATTTGTGCCAACATTACTTCTAGCAGCAGTAGGTTTTCAGCAGCAGATTGGCACTGTGACAGGGTCCATAATTTTCACAGTATGTGTTTCATAATTTGTCATGCACACTCTGATTGCTTGGCATATTGGCAGAGTCCACAGTGCTCTCTAAATGTCACCGAACGCATTTGAGGATTTGTCATGCACAGTCTGAGTAAGTGACACAACACAGCAGAGTGGCCAGGTTCAGAGCTGATTTTTGCACTCACTGTAAGTGTTCTCGAGCTCAGCCACCAGTGACGAGGGCCTGGTGGGAGCTGCATAGCCCTTCTCTTGGAGCTGCTGATTTTTAATTCTGTGTCAAGTGATCATATGCCAGGAGAAAATACTATTACACTGCAGGTGTGACACACACAGCATAGGATTTCTGCCTGATAATACTCTTTTCAAATCATTCCTTGTAGCGTACTTAACATTTTTTCATACAAGCACAAAGAGCATTTCACAAATTCGGAGTAAGAAAAAGGAGAGTAATAAATATGAATAGAGGGTGGAGAAAGCTATATTCAAGAAACTATCCAGTTAAGAGACTAAAAAAACAAGATGTCTGCTGTTTTTAACAGAAAGGTGGAATTGTGTCAGGATCAGAGAACCCTGGGCTAGTTGTCACAACACCTGGTTTCTGTAGGAACAACTTCTGAGTTTAGGCAAAACATCCATCCTAGTTTTGGCCTCAGTAAATGAAGAGGTTTGATGAGAGCACCTCTAAGGGTGCTTTCATGTCTAAACATTCCATTGTTCTAAGAGAGGAGCATGAGTTTATTAATATCTTTCAGTCATCTTGCCCGTTTGCCTGCAATCATTGCATAATGCTCTTCCAGCGTTTAGTAAAAGCTTCAAGAGCTACATCTGCTGGAAGCTTTTAGTTGTCTAGGATTCCAGCCGTTATCTTATCACTTTTAGTCACTGTCTTTTAGGAGGAGGAAGGAAATTAGTCTTTTTTATACATTTAGGTCCCATGGATGCACCTGTTACTATGAAATCTGTTTGATGATAAATAACTCACATATGCTCAAGAGAGTTGTCTTGACATGTGCAGTGAGAGACCTTCACAAACATATGTTGTAAAAAGCAATAGCTGTGACTTTGTATTGGCTCATAGATCAGTGAAAGTAGAGGAGTGAGTGGAGGCTAACAAAGACTGTTTTGGCAGGGAGAGAAGCTGAGGCTTTTACTAGGAAATTTGGAAATTTTGAAAATTTCACACCTATACACTATGCACAAAAAACAGCTATAAAAAGCACACAATACTCGCAAATATACACAAATACTCACAATTATTGGCCAAAGCAGTCACATATAAAGCCATGTGAAACATATAGAATCTTACCTCTAAAAAATCCAGAAGACTAGAATCATTTAAGATTTATAGCTTTTCGGAAAACAAAATATTCTCTCTTCCGAAAAGGCTGCCAGGATTTTGCCTTTATTGAAAGTGTTGTTCATTCTAATTTTCTGTTATCAACTTGATGGGGACAAGCAGAACCATCACCACTCTTCCTTTATTTCTAGGAAATAGTGCTTTTTTACTAACCTGTCTATGTGGACAATTTTCTACCATTCACTCATACTGCCAACACCCGGCTACAAGTCGGGTGGCCATTGAACCCTCATACTCAAATCTCACCACAGTACACGGGAACAAGTGAAGATTCAATTAGATCCTATTTTTTTCCCCTAGCATCTGATGAAAATTGGATATCTTACTTTTCAGATTCTATCAGATTGATTCATATAACTGAACCTTACCTTTTATTAACTTCTGAAATTGATTTGTTCTGATTCTTAAAGTTTCCATTGTATTATTCTAGAATATAGCACCATTCTGTTTTCCAAATATCCTTTTAAAATTTCATCCCAAAGTAGAAGACTATATAACTTTCATATAGAGACTCTTCATATGCAAGTAGTGAACCACCCAAAAATAGTATTGAACTGAATGAATTAAGAAAAATAGGTTTAATAATTTTACACCTAGTGTCTTTTCTGACATGCCATTCTCATAAAATGTTTGTGAAGATCTCTATAATGTTCTGTAGCTCCTGCACAATTAACCACACAAAGCCCTTAAATCTATAAAAATCTTTACATATACACTTAGAAAAGACACCCATCTTCAGTTATGCCTTACACACACACACACACACACACACACAAACATGCCTGTCTAAAACTGTTTGGTCAATAAATGAATAAGTTGAAGTGTTTGCTTGATTTGAAATAATATTTGCTTTCAAATTTTTATCATTCCCTCTATCCATGCTGCCTAAACAATGAAGAGATAGAGAGCAAAAAGTCAAAAAGAATATTAAGCACACATTGAACTGAAATAAAGCAAAAGAGTTGATATTTTAAGTTGTCAATCTAATTCTCAGAAGAGTGTGAGTGTATAACACTAAGAATTTGATAACTTTAGAGTCTTTTTTATTTTTTTAAGTCAACAAAATCTGCATTAGCCTATCTTACACCGTATTTCTCCCCATTCCATCCACAATTGTTTATTTACCTTCCTATAAACACTTAGTGTTCACAAGTAAACGCACGATTTTCCTCCTACCCTATTTTCCTGTGATTTCCCACTTGAATTAAAGGACTGGATAATGAGTATATCTCATTTATTTGGTGTTGTTTCCTTAAACAAAATTGTACTAGCTCATCTCTTGCATTAGGTTTAGAGGTCTAAATTTCCATTTAATTATTTTTGTATCTATTACTCATTCCCTGGATAAAAGAACTACATAAAGACATTTTTGTTAGAGGCATGCTATCTTCCATGACTAAAGAAATAAAATAAAAATAAATTAGCTTCTAGAAAGATTATCAAAAATGTGCTTTATATTAAGAACCAGAGGAGAGTATCTTTTCACAAAGCCTCCCAGCAATAACGATAAAATCCCTTTTGCCTCTATTTCAAGTGCCTTTATAGTATAAAGTCTTGAGTTTTCAAATAGCACTTAGTCTACCAATAGATTTTTCTCAGAGCTAGTGTTAGTTTTTGTCAACTTTTCACATAAACTGCAATTGCACAATCCTGTTAGAATCATAGTTCTCTCCATTGTGAGTGATACATGAAGGTCACATTAGGCATTTGTAGAAGTAATCAGGAAATAACACGTTTTTTTCTTATACACATTACAAGACAAACTAAGAAGGAAAAAACAAGTTGAAGATAAATTTTAAAGATTTTCTGTACCTATTTAGCCAATAACTGTTAATCTTCTTTTTTGCAATGTAAATATAAACAAGGTTCCTGCTATCATGGAGTTTCTATGCTCATGGGAAAGACAGATAATAAATAAATCATTAATTTATGTATATACATATGGGTATATAAATATGCATATGCATACCATACATATTATGTAACACATATGCATACACACATTGTATACATACGTATGCATATACATAATACATATGCACAAATTCATATCACACACATGTATACATAGCATGTAAAATATATATGTGCATGTATGTATTATGTAAATATTGGGTAGTAGTAAATAATTTACAAAGAATTTTCAAGTGGATGGCAGAAAACAGAATATGTCTGGTTTTCTCAGAAAGCATATGTCATGCACTGTGTTGAGGGGGACATGAGGAACTGTAGGAAGGAAGAAACAGTGCTTTGATCATACTTGGTTGGCCTCCTCTGTTCATCTGTGTGGCAGGATGCACACTGGAGATCAATGCAAATCTGCCCTTCCTCTACCTTTTCCTCTCCATTCTGCCTTCAGGAGGGGAAAATTGTTGCACCCTTTCCATAACCTAAGATCCAATATTCCTAGTGTTTCATGATGTTAAACCATACTTCTGTCTTTTATGACAATTTCAATGGCAAACTGGAGGAATGTGAATCAGATACTATTGGCTAGCCACTCCCTTAATTAAATGTTAGTAATATTTTTAATATTCTGAGTGAAACCATTCTAGCAAATGACGAACTGTGAAGATGACATATACCTTTAGTTTGAAAACACATTATTGTGAATCATATTCAATACACAATATTAGGTTGTACACAAAGGGAGCAAGTATATGGTCAAATGTTTATTAGTCTATATTTTTTGTGATACTTTTGTTTAACCAAGGCAAATACTTCGGGTCTCAGTAGAGAACAAATGTTGTACTGGAATGGTACGCACTATTTGTTATCTCTTTACTACTTAAAACTGGTTCTGATCAAAAGAAAGAATCGGTTACTATTCCACTGTCTTTTTCCCATATTTAAATCAATATTAGGAAGGATCACTCAGTCTTAAGACAGACCATCTTCAGTGCCTCATCATACACTGCTCCAGTTTTCAGTAGAGCCACAGGTTCTCTCATACTGCTGAATGACTGTTTTCCTGGACTGCCAACTGCCTACTGGAAATCTTCACCATTCCAACAGGTATACCTTGTACTCTATGTGACTGAAATCCATTATCATTTCCCCACCCCCCCAAAACTACTCCTTCTCTACAATCCTCTTCTCAGTGAGTGGGACCAGCACCTGTCAAGTTACCTAAGCCAGAAACCTCACTGCCATCGTAGACTTCTTCCTCTTTCTCACCTTGTCCATCAGTTCCCAACACCTACTGCTTCTAGCCCCTGAAGTCATCTCGCACATTCTTGCTTGCCCCACAAATATCCGGACAGCATTGTTGGGTTTTCATCTAACACTCATTCCCTCACCCCTCTGATCCTTTTAGGAGAACCATGATTTTGTTCACGTAGAAGGTTATGTGCTTCAAGGAAGACTGGATCCCTCCTGGACCCTGGGATGTGAGTCTTGATATATCTAAACCAGCTCTATACAATAGAACTTTCTGCAGTGATGGAAATGAATTATAATCTGTACTGTTCAATATAGTAGCCACTAACCAGAAAGCATTTGAATTGTACCTAGAGCCAATGATGCATTGAATTCCTAATGGTATTTAATTATTTTAAATTTAAATAGGCACATGAAACTAATGGCTAATTGATTAGACAGCACAGGTACCAATCAGACTATTTCCTTAACCCTCACCAGTGATTTGTGTAGGAATGGATATCTGACAGAATTTTGGATAGTTAGATATAAGAGTCGGCCAGAGGACTTCTGGCAAACTTCACCCTCATAAAAACAGGAAAAAGAAAGGGACATTTTTCTGTCCTCTGGATGTTGTGCAATGCTATGATACTTAGAGTTGTTGTAGCCATCTGATCCATGAGGGGACAAACCTCAGGACAAATGCCTACATACTGAGGAGATCCAATAAGAAATATGGAAATAATCTGGGTGCTCAATCATATCTGAAATAGACTGCTGAATTAACAACACTGGAAGCTCTTTTCTTGTGGATTTATTTGTGTGAGATAATAAACCTCCTTATTTTAAAAGCTGTTGGCTTGGAACTTCTATATCTTTAGGTAAAAAGCATCCTCAACAGTGAGAGCATTTAAAAAATTCAGCACCTTATTTTTTCACCCAGACAGATGCAGGTTGCCCCCTTCCTGATCTCATTTCCCTCCAATCTATCATTCATACCCCCTTCAGAGTGCTTTTTTTTTCTTCACAAGACTTCACATGGTTTATAACGAATATTTAGTGATTTAGTTGTATGCTTATTCTTGGTCTATCCCCACACCAGCTTTTAGCCTCTGTACAACAGATGTCACAAATGCCTGGACCATCACAGTACACATCCTGGCAGTATATGGTCTTTCAGCAAACAGATACTGAATTAATTAATCAATTATAAAGTACAGTTCTGATCATGATTCTGCTTTTTTAGATGCTTCAATTTTTCCATACAGATTATCAAATGAATTCCAAATTTGCTAGTCTAACATACAAAAGTCTTCACTAATCAGCCAGGCCTGTCTGTGTATCCTCTTCTATCACTACCTTCCCATAGCCTTATGTACAGTCTCAGTAACCATAACTACCCAGCCTTAGATTATTCAAGAACAGGTCAAAGACATTAAGGGAGTGATTCTGCAATCTGTTTAGGTAATTTGCAGGCAAATAATTTACTCACATGTGAGGGAGTCAGCTGTAGACTAAGGCAAAGAAAAAAAAGATAAAAATAGGATTAGTAAGTGAGAAACAGGAAGGGGATGGGAAACTGCACATGGCCTGAAAATAGGGAACCTCGTTTACAAATTTATTTATTAAACCGATTATTTGGCAGCCAGCAGAGAGGACAGTATGGGCACTAAGTCCAGTTTGACTAAAGGTATAAAGAAAACATTTTCATTTGCTGTTCATTCTCTAACAAGCCTTGACATTTTAGTTGTGGAAAAGAAAAGTCATATCTGACTCAGTATTGTATTAGCCAGGGTATTCCCATGGGCACCTCAACTTTAGTAAATCCAAGCTTCCACCAATTCTCTAATCAGAATTTCTCAAGATTCATCCTTGATCTCTCTTTCTATGGAGATGACACATCCATTCTTCTAAATCTAGTGTTTTTCACCTGTAGATTTTGGATATTTGATACCTGGCCTCTAAAATCTCTTTATCATCATATATATATGATCTTCATATATATATATATATTATATATATTTATAATATACAACATGGCCCAGCAAGCATTTATTGAGTAATACTTTACGTCAAGAATTCTGTTTGTTACTACCTAGTAAACTAGGTAGATTCAGTCACTTATAACCTGCAGGTGGATACACCTAATTTAAAAGGTTAATTAAGAGTGAAAATAAGCCATCATCTGGCACTGGTACAACGTACTGGTCACAGCAGAGTTAGTATATAGTTAAGACTGAAAAACATATCAACTAGCAAGACATTTTCAATCTAATCAAAAGAAAAGACTAAACTGCTATCCAGTGAAAGTGAACTCCAGGGCTTAGGAGTTAGGTGAGCTTCTGTCCAATATGCTTTTCTCATCCTGAGTTCCATGTAGAAAGAGAATCCATGAATGGCTTCATGAGGTTCATGGATTTTAGCACAAAGTCTGGCTCTGAATAAGTGATGGGTAGATGATCATTATTATTCTCCAAATTATAATTTACTGCAAGTTCCAGTAGGTGTAGGGCAAAGAAAGATACATATATCAGGTGTTGCCAAGCCCTAAATTGAGCATTTCTTAGTCGATTCAGCACGGTCTAGGGAGCACAAGTACTTCTCAGAATTTACAAAACAAAAACACCTCTCTCAAAACTATCCCACTAACATTATTGCCCTCAATTTTTCCTTCTGCTATTTTATTTCTAAAGTTGATTTTTTGCCACTTCAAAGTTTTGGGTCATTGTGGTAGATGGTGTTATTTGTTCACAATAATCTGCTTCATCCCTGACTTGACCATACTTCATTATGGTTGGAAAATGCTTGGCTACCTCACTGGCTTTGGGTTTGATCATGTGACTTTGGTCAATGGAACATTAGTGGATAGAACTTACACCATTTTCAAGCAGAAACTTTAAATGTACTTCTGTAATTTGGCTTTACCTCCTTGAACTTCTGCTCCCTGCTGCAATAAAAGCATGACCCAGATAATGGCTATTCCTTCACCTTGAGCTCTGGAAAAAGAGCCACATGGATCCAAGCCCAGTCAAGGTCTGCCTAGACCAGCAGAACCCAGCTGAGCCTAGCAGTGTCATAGCTAACCTACGGTTTTCATGAAACCACAATAAATATTTGTGACAAATAAATATTTGTTGTTATATGCCACTATGATTTTTGGAGTTGTTTGTTGCTACAGCAAAAACTAGTTCTATTTTCCATTTTAAAAAATCTGCTAATCAAATTAGATAAATGTTATGCTTCATTCAAGCCATTTTTTCATATAAATTTTACACATAATTTGCATTGGTTAGCAGTGAATACATTCTTTAAAATAGGCCTAATACAGGTCTTTTTTTTTAAAAAAGCAATCCCATGTTTAAGGAAATAAATTTGATTTATGAGCCTTTGAGACAACATTCAATGCCAAGCATATACAGTATTTTAAGGTTTTTAACACAATCCAGATAAAATCATTGCATTGCATTCTTAGATATATGCTTTCTACCAACTTCCTCCAAATAAACACCTTCTAATGCCTAATAAACCTTTCCTTGGGCCTGGTCTTAATCCTTCAAATCTTGAGATCAGTCATCTCCCTCCTAAACCTTCTTAATTTCTCTCTAGGAAATCATGAAATTGACCATATAAATATTTTTCCGCTTCCTTATCTTCTTTAACCCACCGAGAAAGGTAATATCTTTAAGTGTTGACAAAGGTTGAAGTATTGAAGTATTTCAGTAAGGTGATAGCTCTGCAAAAGCCACCCATCAAAACACCCATGAAACACAAACCTCCCTATAATTAGTCATCAGAAATAATAAATCATCACCACGCCAGCCTTGACAGTCTCCAGCAGCACTGACCTGAAACATCGCCTGTCCCCTGTGACTGCCAATCAAAGCCAGACAGCCCTGTTGGAGAGCTGAACGGAGTCAGCAAATGTGGAAACAGGACCGCAGCTATTTAACGTTTAGTCACAAAAAATGCTTCAGAAAAGAGAGATCAAAATGTAGCAAAAGTTAGCGGAAAACCCATAGAAATGGAAACTTCTAAACACATACTGGTGTGAAAGTGCTGGTCTTGAGTCTGGAAAACTGGGCATAGTAACTACTCTTGGGAGGCTAGGCATTGTTTATCTTCCCCTTGGTTTCCTCAAATTCACTTTTATCTCCCATTCATGGGGCTGCTAGTGGATGACTTAAGAACCTAAATTCTCTATCCACAAACAAATACACACAATGTGAATGTAAATTTCCTCCCTTCCACTGGGAAGTAGGGAGCTATTGCCCCCTGGCAGTTCTGTCCTGCTGGACTGAGGCCCTACTATGTCAAAGTTAAAGTCTGTCACACTGCCTCAAAAATCTCTTCCAGGGCCCACTACCTGAGTCTCAGAATTGGTCATTAATTTGGTTGGAACAATCTGGAGTGTATATGAATATTATTAAATACATACTCCTTTGTCATGGTTATTATGGTAATTTTAAATGGAGAGATATCAACAGCTGAGATCTTTGGGGTTGAATATTCCAATGATTATTTTCAAACAAACTAGATCTAAAACTGACACTCCTGAGGGTGTACCTAATTTTGACTTTGACTTATTTTGCAACCTAAGGCTAGTGAACAAAACCTTTCAATGTCCGTAAGGGAGCTGTAAAATTTTGATGAGATGCTATTTTACAGAAGTTCTGAACAATGAACCCTTGCCTCATTTTTGCCTTTATCTTTCTCAGATATTCTGAATATAATCCCACTGATGTCTAGTCCTCACCCCTACTCTCAGACGCACACACACACACACACACACACAAATTCTGTCCTATCTTGGTTGTAAAACACAATAGACATGTATCAGTATCTCTCACAGTATAGAAGGAAAGGACCTCAGTCGCTCACACAGACTCAGTGGACACATTTAGATCGAGGTTTCCATGCAGCCCCCTAAGCCTTTGCCCTGACAAGAAGGCCTGATGATCCTAGTAACAAAACAACCCCATACCCTGCTTTCTAGTTAATTCATTAGGTCCATGCTTCTGATCAGCTTCACCTCCTGGGTCAGAAAAGTAACCTGGCATTGTGGTTAAGGATAGAATCTTGGAGACTTCTGCCTGGGTGCAATCCCAGCCTGCTCATTTTGGGGCTGTGATGTATTTCAGTTCCTCAGCCAGTAAAATGGGAAGAATAAAAATAATAGAACCGGGGCTTCCCTGGTGGCGCAGTGGTTGGGGGTCCGCCTGCCAATGCAGGGGACGTGAGTTCGTGCCCCAGTCTGGGAGGATCCCGTATGCCGCGGAGCGACTTGGCCCGTGAGCCATGGCCGCTGGGCCTACACATCCGGAGCCTGTGCTCTGCGACGGGAGAGGCCACAATGGTGAGAGGCCTGCGTACCACAAAAAAAAAAAAAAAAAGGAATAGAACCTACCACCCAGGACTGTTAGGAGGCTGAAATAAGTTAGTATCTGAAAGCACATAGAACAATTCCAGGCATATGACAAGCACTACACGTTTGCTAAAGAAATGCAAAGGCTTGTTAGTTTTTTTATTCCTACTGCCCACTTGGACACTGGGAGCTTCCTTTACTCTTAGACACTCCATGAGGCTTTAAGGGAAACAAAGTTAACATGCCTTCCTGAGTTTGCTACAGATATGGGGCGCTGGGCCTCACTTGCCTCTTCTTACCTGAGTGTTTGCCTTAATTCTTTGCTGCAAAATCACCAACATTAACATTACCTGGAAGCTTATTAAAAATGCAGAATTTCAGACCTACTCAATCAGAATCTGGAGTTTAGATGTCCACCCAGGTGATTTAGATATATACTGATTTGAGAAACACTGTCTTAGCACTTATTTCCTAATGTAGATCTCCACTGTGAAATTCTGAATACTCTGAACACATAATTTGTTACTAATAATGCAACACCAAAGTTGGAAAATAGTTATGAGAAAATAATTAGACCAAAGTAATTTCTTCAATTTAGTCATTCTCCCTTTCTTGCATTCCAATATAAATGTTATTGAGTGAACGGAGAGAAAGAAGTAGAATAACTGTTTGCATACTGGGAACTGAAGTTAAGGGCCAGGACATGAAGGATGGTTCGTCAGAAGTGAATGGTGCCCATTCTGTGTCTCTCTGTAGGGCAAGAGAATGGCTGAGAGGCACTGCCCTATGCATGACTATCAGAAGTGTTTTCAAAATCTTTCAGAAACAAATTATTGTGCCTCTTATCCAAATCAATCTTCAGATATTACAGAGAGTATTTTACAAAACCCTGGGCATAAGAAATAGCACATTATTTATTTCCAAATGACATTTTCTATTCCCACAATGGTTTCCCTCATACCCCTCCCCCCAAAAAGATAACATATGGTTTACATGTTCATTTAAGTTTTAAGAATAAATATAAGCATGAAGAACATAAAATATCACTTACTGTATCAATATTCAAATATAACTTTTATTAATATAATTATTTTGATGTGGATGTACTCTTACATCTAGTTATATATATTAAATAAGATAAAATCATGCTATTTTTGTAACCTACTTTGAACATTTAATAATGATAAATGCTCATGTGACTTTTTAAATGTTGTTTTTATAAGCTATGCTTTACCTAAAAAACCTTAAGTTACCAAGTGAAGTATTCAAAAAAAAAATAACAACTTAAACTATGTGCACATTAGAATACGTATCTATTAAAGAGGAATATCCACACGTATTTCATTACTTTGTAATTCACCATCCTCAATATTACATAAGGAAATTGAAGGTACTGCTCAGTATCAAACTAACAGAAAGTTTGATCAAAAAAAAAATTGTACCAGGCTTCCCTGGTGGTGCAGTGGTTGAGAGTCCGCCTTCCGATGCAGGGGACACGGGTTCGTGCCCCGGTCTGGGAAGATCCCACATGCCGCAGAGCGGCTGGGCCCATGAGCCATGGCCGCTGAGCCTGCGCGTCCGGAGCCTGTGCTCCGCAACAGAAGAGGCCACAACAGTGAGAGGCCCGTATACTGCAAAAAAAAAAAAAAAAAAAAAAATTGTACCAAAATTAAAAAATAACAAAACTGATTCTAGCTCCTAGTAAAATAAACAAATACATGTATGAAGAAAGCCTTTCGAGCAGCAATTTCGTGCTCTATACTCTAAATTCTTTCTTGGAATAAATAGTTATGGTTGATTCACCAAAAAGCCCAAGGCAGCAACCAGATAAAATGATTACAGAGCTGTTATTATAGTTTTTAATATAGTTATCTCAACAACTTCTTACCAGAAACCTAATAATTTATTGTAATGACATGAAAATCCCTTGGCGGATAGACAGGTCTTTCCTCTTTGGTCCATTGTGCTGTTAATAATCATTTTTCTTGCACAGTAAAATACAAACAAGCAAAAAAACCCTCTGACTCTAACATGAACAAAGAATATTTATAGTATCCTATAAATAGAAGTCTTAAAAAAAATCATCTCTAGTTTGTGTAATGCAGAAATTCAACAAAATTACATCAGGTATGTAGTTTCTGTCAATTATTAGTTCTGCCTAATTCAACATGTTGACTATACCGTGGTCACAAGATGGCTACTACACAACAGTGTCCAGTGAAGGAGGACAATGTTACAGGCCCATGCCTAAACCCCCCGGCCAGGGAATGAGACTATCATGATTGGTTTATTCTATAATGTTTCACGGCCTGGGGCCTGGGGCTGCTGCCCCACCACAGCACATCACTCTGCTGAGGAGGGTTGACAAGTAAACAAGATAAGATATCTGTTGGAAAGGAGGTAAGGCCGTGGGTAGTTGGTGGGAAGAGAAGCAGTGGTGTCTGCCATATCTAACAACTTTATGTTGCTCCTCAGATGCCCAGCACCCCACAAGGGAACACAACACACTTTGCCCCTGTGAGTTTGTCTTCTAGACTATGAACATTCTCTTTTCTGAAGATATGCTATCTGAGCCAGGCTCTTGGAGGTACTGTGCTGGGGATACAAAGGAACCACACAGTATTCACGTATTCATTTAACAATCATTTATCGAACACTTGTTGTGGCAGTTTCTGTAATAATGCTAGGTTCTTCAGGTAGTTTATGGGCTAATGAGGAGGGCAGGCACGGAAACAAATAATGGTTCTTTGTTTCACCAACAATTAATAATGAGAAAATAATAATAATAATAAATTACTGAAAATAATAAAAATAACATAGTTATATAGAATTTTCAATATGCTAGGAACTATTTTAAGTACTTTACATATAAGACATTTGATCCTTATAACAAACCTATGAGGTAGATACTGCTATTATCTCCATTTTACAGAGAAAAATGAGGCTTGGAGAGGTATAATTGCTTGGTAAAAGAAGCATAATAACTTGTCCAAGACATATCATTTGTAAGTGAAGAGCCAGAAAATGAACGCCTGTGGGTTGGCTCCAAATTTTACATTATTAATTACTACATTGTAATGCCGCTCTGTGTATGACAAGGTTTATGTACAAATAACTAGGGCATAGAAGACTAGGCATGAGGAGTTGGAAGAGCAAGGCAACATGCAGTTCATGAAAGATCTAGTCTGCCTCCCTGAAATGTGGAAAAATGATTCTTCATCCAAAAGCCATATGAGCAGAAAATACTTTAAAACCTGTGGTCAGATATCCCCAGTCATATTACAGAGTCACTCTTTTCCCGGGTCTTGGCACTTCCACAAGTCACTATGATTTACAAGGTTACTATTGTCTCCGGACCCATAGATTCTCTCCCTTCTCTTGCATCCTGTAACGTTTTACTAGTCAGGTAGATCTCCCTTCTCACTCTTGCTTTTCAAAGACACTCTGGCTATACCTTTAAACTCCTTTCTACATTTTATCTCCATAAAAGTTTTCTGAAATCTCCTAAAGACTCAGCACTTTAAAAATGAATCTAGAAAGACTTGCAGACGACCTCTGCTTTCTCCCCAGCCAAGTGCCTTCCCTGAAGCAGTGGTGTACAGAAAGAGCAGTTCTCCCCCCTGAAGTCAGGAAAAGGACTGGGGAAATAAAGAGGAAAACAACATAAATCAAGGCCACAAAGAGTTGATAGTTTTTCTTACAGCATTGGGGAGCTCCTGAAAAGTTTCAAGCAGATGACTAATATGATTGCATTTGGGTTTAGGGTGATAAATCTAAGCATAGTAATGGAAAAGATCAACCTGGAAGCAGAGAGACCACCAGTGTTAGAATAATCCAGGACAGAAGTAGCGCATATACTGTTAGTGAGGATTGAAAATAAAGTGTGCCTAAGAGAGATATTGAAGGGGCATGATACTGACTTTCACAGAGCTTACAATTTATTTAGGAAGATAGTAATAGCTAGATTTATTGAGCTCTTCTTACATGCCAGGTTCTCTGCTAAGTGCTTTACATGAAATAATTTAAAATATCTCGTTAGTAATTTTCATGCTGATTATATGTTGAAATGATAATTGTTTGTATATATTGGGATAAGTAAGCTAGATTATCTAAATTAATTTCACTGTTTCTTGTTTTATTTTTAATGTGGCTACTTCATATGTGGCTTGCATTTATGGTTTTCACTTTATTTCTATCGGACAACACGTATCTAAAATATACAACCCCTTCCTTCTCCTATAGTCTATTTCTCCTTTGGTTTATTCCCCTTAACTACAATGATGCTTTTCCATCTTTGGAAAAACAAAATTAAAAAAAGAAAAAAACATGTCCTCAATCCTTCCTCTTTCATTAAGGTGTCCCATTTCTTTTTATTTATTGCCCAATTCTTGAATAAGGAAGATAAGAGAATGTTTTATTTTTATTGAGAGGCACCTACGTGCCACCATCAGGGCTAGACACTCCATCTGTCATATCTAATTGTTACAACAACCAGATAAATTCTGCTAATGACTCACATGAAGAAACTGAGTCTTGGAGAAATTAGTGATTCTAAACAGGGTCTCACAGAAAATAGGTCTTTTTGATTCCAAAACCCATCCCAGTCCTTCCAGATTCATGATGTTATACTTCTTGGAAAGAAATTTCTATATCTGCTCTCCTACTTTTTGCCACTTATTCAATCATCTAAGTGAAAGTGTTGCTTTCCATTTTCACTATTTTAATAATATAAATTTTTAGTTCTCATATCTCTTAAGATGCCACACATTTGCCAGAACTGACCACATCCCTGGATTTTTCTCTCTCTTTAACTTCAGAAACACTCCAATCCCTTGAAAGGGAAGCTATTGACTTGCTGCCTCTGTAACCATATATTCTTTTATTTTTTTTTTATTAAGGCATTGATTACACTGTACTATAATTTAACTGTCTGTACTCCTTAACATTGACCTGCCTATTTGAATGCATTGTGTTTCCATCATATTCATATCCTAAGACTCTAGTATTGTACATAAAAACATAGCAAACATTTGACAAGTTATAGTTAAATTGGAATGAAAAGACATTCACATTCAATCAATATTACCTATGACTTCCACAACTTGGAAAAAAAGTTTGATTCAAAAATAATCCATAGTTTTAAATCTGCCTTATTAGGAGAATGGCAGTTTTTACAGGCAGGAAAGTTGAGAGGAAAGTTTTTTCAAGAGAAAAGATGATATTTTGTCTTGAATGTGTTTTATCTGAGGTGATAATGAGATGTATAAGTGAGCATATACATCTGCTACAGTCTGGATTCAGAAGTTCTGGTGACATATATATTAGGATGGCCATCAGGGCATAAGAAGCCACGAGTAATAGCTAAAAAATATTGAATTTTCCTACTAAGGGCCTGGGTCTGAAACAAGAACATTACTGGTTTATTTCATGCAATATTCACAGAAATTCTGTGATGTGAGTGTTACTGCTCTCATTTGACAGATGAGGAGAATTTAACATAAATTGCCCAAGACCACACAATTGGTAAATGAGAAAAACCAGGATTTAAATCCAGTTTCATATCCCTTGGACTGACCCAATTCACTACAGAGCATAAGATCTGAATCAGAACTGAGAAACATGCCAATGTTTGATCAATCTATTTGTATGCTACATTTTTTTTATTGCTTTTGTTTATTAGAAGAATGAAAGGATAGAAACTTTTGGTAAAATTACCCACTACTGTCCAGTTCTAATCACACTTGCAGGAAGTAACCTCTTAATCATTTTGCAGAGTCTGTTCCCAGAGGCTTAGCAACTTGTTTTTTCTTATTTGTTTAAAACTGTGAATTGAAATGGTTACTGTGTCAGGATGTATAACCTTCCTCATTGTTCCCAATGAATGCCTAATATTCCATAATATATATGTATATATTTATGT
The DNA here is from genome assembly GCF_003676395.1 of Aethalodelphis obliquidens. Classification (NCBI taxonomy): domain Eukaryota; kingdom Metazoa; phylum Chordata; class Mammalia; order Artiodactyla; family Delphinidae; genus Aethalodelphis; species Aethalodelphis obliquidens. The sequence goes on from NW_020837945.1 coordinate 31,814,979, forward strand.
AACTTTTTCAATTGATGGTTTCCAATTTCATGCTATAATTAATATTATAATAATCATTCACGGACATAAATCTTTGTACACTTACGTGTCTGTAAGATAAATTCTTAGAAGTTGTATTTCTAGGCCAAATGATATGAATTTAAAATTTTGGTAGATACTGCCATTTTACCTTCCCCCAAACCTACATCAATGTATGTTCCCACCAAAAATGAATAAAAATGCCCATTTCTGTATGGATACTTTTTTAAAAGATCCAGTTTTATGCTTTCATGACCATTTTGCAAGGCATATGCAGGGCCTTTTCTGGTTATTTGGGAGGTAGAAAGCTCCATATAAAAAAGTTAAGTCGCCAAAAATCATCATGCCATCCCCATTCTGACAACCCAATCTCACACTACCCTGGGAAGAAATCTATCTTTCAGGCAAATGGAGCAACCTGCTCTCTAAGCCACTCTCCTTGAACCAGGGGCAAACTACAGAGTACTGGATAATCCCCATAAGCTCAGTTCCTGAAGCTCCTAGAGGGCATCTGATCACCATGAAGGGTAAAGGGTCAGAGAGCACCCAAAAACGGAGAAACAGGGACCAGAGACCACATGGGTACACTGCCCCAGAAGGCATTGTTGCCCCCAGCTGGTCCAGTCACTGGAGAGAGGGAAACTTAACACATTTTAAGGAAGGTACTCCAAAATGCGAGCTCTTCTGAGGAACTGGGTGGGTCAGTGTCCCCCTACCCCAGGGTTTGCCAGGATCCAAGGGGTTGTCAAGTATGCTGCCTAGCAAGGAAGCCATGGGAATGAATTAATTCTCTGGGGGAAAACATTGTTGAAATAAACACTCTAAACAAAAACTTGGATAATGGAAAACACTGACAGGTAGATGAAATAATATTACCTAATAAGAGATAACAATTATAATAGAAAACTGCAGATTGATATGCTAAAGAGATCTAAAGAAGCAACTTAAGGGTCATCTCCACTTCTTTCAGAAAAGCATCCAAAATACCTTTTCAGAAATAATTATACCCACTTGTCTTACCATTTATGAGGAAAATGGCAAGAAATTTTGATCTAGTAGAGAGTATGGAAAAATGCCATGGAAGTTTGATTTGACAGGGGTGAGCCTTTATTATTATCTGGTATATTATACTTAACAATCGTCTGTCTATTTTACCCCCAGGTAATATAGAAAGTTATGAAATTCATTCCATTCAAACTGACCTTTCTCCTGCTCAGACTCCCATGACTGAGGGCTGAGGCCAGGACAGGTGGAACACAGGCATAGGTCTAGGTCCTCTCTGACAAGTCTTACTTACTCCCCATTATATTGTTCAGATTGAGATTGCTATTGAGATTGAGTTTATGTATTGATAACAATGGTGCGATCGTTAATATTATGTCAACAATGTCCAGATATTTGGTCAAACATTTTTCTGAATGTTTCTGTGAAAGTGTTTTTAAGATGAGATTAACATTTAAATGTTAATGTTAAGTTCATTGTGAGCAAATTATCCTCTGTCTTAGTTCAGGATGCTATAACAGAATACGATAGACTAGACAGCTTATAAACACAGAAAATTATTTCTCACAGTTCTGGAAGTTAGAAGCCCAAGATCAGGGTGCCAGTATGATGGGTTTCTAGTAAAGACCGTCTTACAGATTATAGACTGCCAACTTCTCACACGGCAGAGAGCAGAGAGCAAGGAAACAAACTCACTTCTCCTCTTCAAAGGTCACCAATCCCATACATGAGGGCTCCATTCCATGACCTAATCACTCCTGAAAGGTGTGATTTCACTTACGTCTTAATACCATCACAGAAGGGATTAGGATTCCAACATGTGAATTTTGGGGGGGGGGGGGACACAAACATTCAGTCCATAACATCCTCTAATCTGTGTATAGCAGAAAAGACCTCATAAAAACATTTTAAGGACTTAGGAGAGCAAAGACTGACTTCCCCTAAGCAAGAAGGAATTCTGCCAGTGGACTGCTTTTGGACCTGAACTACAACTCCTCCCTGGGTCTCCAGCCTGTTGGCCTTCACTGCAGACTTTGGACTTACCAAGTCTTGCCAACTGTGTGAGCCAATTCTTTAAAATAAATCTCTCAACATATATACACATCCCATTGGTTCTGTTTCTGTGGAGAACACTGACTAGTAAAAATGGCTAACATTTATTGAGCATCTATAATATAACGACTACTTTTCCAATCATTTTACAAGTATTAACTACCTCATTTAATCCTCACAACAACTAAGGGGTGGTTAGATAGATAGTGGTTACTGCTAGCTCCACTTTACAGAAGAGGAAAAGGAAACACTCCCAGATTAATTGGCCAAAATTGCACTGTTTGTGGTAAATTTGGTATGTAAACACAGGCAGTCGGATATTAGAGCCCATACACGTAATCACTGTTTCATCCCTTGCCAAAGTCCAGAGTATTAAAGGAGACAATACCCTCTCAAAAATGGACACTGGTCAAGTAGAGTAATTTTCTTATTGCACTTAGGAAATGCCTATTTTGGAAAATATATATTTATGTTGTTAATTAAGTAATAAAAAAAGGATGTTTTGTACCAGGACTGCAATCAGCCCCATTCAAGACTTTAAAGTTCAGAGCTTGAACAGAGTTGACTGCAGGTAAGACTCAACATTCATCAGATAATCAAATCACTCCATTTTTTCCTAGACATTTTCTTATTTAACTGAACCATAAGTGATATCTTCAGGACAGATGATATTTCAAATTTTTTTTCCTCCTAGTTATGCCTGGTTGAAGCATTGTTGTAGGCCAGCAAATGGGTTTCCACAACCTTGAAAAAGTAAATGACCTTATTGTAAGCTTTGACCTTGCTTGCAGCATCTTCCCTGTTGATTTGTTAGCTCTGAGTGTGGTGTATTGTTTCAGTTGGACAAGGTCTTTGAAGCTCCACTTTTTGCCACCCCTCCCTCCCTAATGATTTCAAGCTGTTCAAAGAACTGCTTTGAAACACAGGCGGGAGCCAAATGTTTTATAGTAAGGCTGATTTAAAATAAGCTTCAAATAATGCTTGCTTTCAGGGAACTAGGGGGGATATGAATAAAAGGACAGTACATGCTCCTTCAAAATGTTCCGTTTGCTTGATTACTCAGAGATAGGTTTGTCTTTCATTATGTGCAGCATGAAAAAAAACACAGAATTCTGGAATTTATAACAAAACAATAATGTAATACTTGCTTTACTAGGATTTAAAAGCAGTACACGTGAGATTTTTATAATATGCAGCAATTTCAGGGCAACTGTGATGCCAGCAAAAGAATGAAATCATTTATTTGTATTGATTTTTCTCTCTACGTAGGGAAGCCTACAAGGCAATATATTTGTTTCTTTAAAAGACGCAACAAAATCAAAATTTAATTTGTGTAGACAGTCCTTACCAAATTGGAGCAATAGGAAAATTACTGTCATATTACTTTTATTTAATACATATTAAATAACAACTATGCCTAACAGTGCCTTCAAAACAGAAATACCAAGGCCTAGATATTGCTTATTAGAACCTGTCAATTAGATTGATATGTTACAGAAAGATGGCTTTTCTATCAGTTCTACAATCTAGACACTATTTCTTATACATCTATGTGTAGCAGTACATAACATTATGCCCTGCACATAGTGGGTGCTCAGCAATTGTTTCCTGAATGAATGATTTTAGACAAAATCAAGAACAGACTTTTTTTTTTAAGCCATAAGAAAACAGAAGGCTCTCACACAAGAGAAGTGTAAAACTGGAAGCAGGAAAAGTAAATAAACCTTTTTAGAAGAACTAATGTTCAGCACCAATCTCTAAATGACATGCCTAGGATTGGTAAGAATTACTTTCCCTTATGATCACACAAATTCACTGTAGGAAAGGGTGGGGTAGAATTATAGTGGCTAACTCACCATGGTGAGGAAACATTTCCACGAGAGAGAGAGAATTAAAAGGTGGAAGGAAGACGGAAGAAGGAAAGAGAAGGCATGAATTAATGGAGATACACGTTTCCAGCAATGGTAGCAAATAGAGGGTATATGAGTTTCCTATTGTTGCTGTAACAAATTACTGCCAACTTATTGGCTTAAAACAAAACAACATTTATTACTCTACAGTTCTGTAGATGAGAGAAGTCTTCAATGGACTTTACGAAGCTAAGTCAAGGTGTAAAAATGGCTACATTCCTTCTGGAAGCTCCAGGGGAGAATCTGTTCTTTGCCTTTTTCAGCTTCTAGAGGCTATCCATAATTTTGGCACATGGTCCCACTTTATACTGAAAGACATCAATGGTTTGGGGTTTGTAAAACAGATATAATAAAAGACAAATACTACTTCTGATAGGAAGGGTTCTCAAAGACCATCTGGTGGTAGCTGAAGTTATGTTTCCAGAAAAAGGAAACAGGGGATTTGGGCACATGGCTATCTCTGTTTTTTCTATTTATTTTCTGTCTGTACTCGGTAGAAAGTAATCTTCATGAGAGATCTGGCACATAATAAGTATGCAATAGAGAGTTTTGGAGTGAATGACTTGATGAGAACATGGATCATGGAATAAGTAGAATATAACTAGATGTCTCCAGGTAGCTGGTTTCCCCACCATATCAGAGTGCTTGTCTGCAGTATGAAAGAAAGAGACCAGTGGCCAAGAAAAGCTGAATAAAGAGATGAAGGGAGAGAAAGATAAATTTGTTTGGGTCCCTGGATCTAAGCTCGTCCAAAGTTAGCCAATTTCTCAACTACCAAATTAAATTCACCAGTAAGTTGTATTTCATGCCTAAGTTTGTTGAGTTTCTGTCTTCTATAACAGAAGGAGTGCTGGTAATACATCCACCATTGCCCTAACAAGTTTCTTTCTCTCTCTTGAAATTAGCACCAGTTTTCTATTTCACTGCATTATGAATACAAAGACGTTGTTGGTTAGAAATAAATTCAGCTTTTTCCTCTCTTGCACAATGCACTGGAAGTTTTAACAAAAAATAAATACAAGAAAAAGAAAAGTCTATGCCATTTTATTTCATCTTCATAGGCTTTCTTGAATGCCCTGAACATGTAGGAATATGTTAATTTTCATGGCTGCTACTGTAATATATAATGATGATTTAAAATGAGACAGGGAAAAACCTGGATGGGATCCAAGTTCAAGTTTCAGAAGAGGGACTGCTTGAAGTTAAGTCCCCAAGTCTAAGCCTCTTGGACTTTAATTATGTCTCTTAGTGAAAAGCACCTGAAAGTTTTCAGACCCTAATCAGTCCTATCCTAGTTGTGACAATGCAAAAAAAAAAAAGTCCGCTCACATTAAATGCTATTCTTGAAAATGGTGCCCAATAAACTTTATACTTTCTGAATCCTTCTGTAAATATGTCAGCACTTCAGCTTCTACTCTCTGTTTCTCTTCACCCCCAAGTACCAAGATCGAAAAAACATTAGGGAGAAATGAATATGCTGTACATATCAAAAGATATACTGTATGCATCTGAACAAAAGACTTGTAGTGCATCATTTTTTGAACCCTTATTTCATTTCAAAAGCTGAGTGGAAAGAGGACCACTGCAGATCTATCAAGTATGTGGACTTTAATACTTACTTTAGTCATAAAGAGCAAGTGACATGATGAGGACTCACTAGCATGGTTGTCAGTACCAGAAAATGAAATTTTTATTTATGGAAGTTTTAAGCTCTAGAAATAATACGTATTATTTTTCTGTCCCTACTGATTTATAGATTAAATGTATTAGTAGTCACTAAGTTGCAGTTTCATATTTTTTCTCCTTGGAAACCAAGATTTTAAATATGTCTAGGTGGAAAGTTTTTCAAGAGACAAGAGATAAACTGATTAAAATGCCTAAACTTTCTTTAGAAGAAAATGACAGAATCACCATGAATACAGATTTGGAGAGATATAGCTATTATGCTTTGGTTTTCCAGATAATAAATAATGTTAAATAGTCCTTTTTCATACATAATATGTGAAATAAATATAGTTTATTTTTAGAAATGGCATTCACTTTCTAAGTCTCTCGAGTTTAAAACAACGTTCTTAGGCTACAATGTCTATATTATTTCCATTTTTAAATGGATAATTTGAACTTTATTATACCACTTGTTTGAATAAGAGACATGCTTCTGTTTTATTTTGAAATTCTTTTTATTAAACCATTCTGGTTTAACACCTTACTTGTACAAATAGAACATCTGAAACTACTTTATTAACAAAAATACATGCTGTTGGAAAACACAAGGAAAAAAACACTGAGAAATTAGTGTGCTTACTTCAGTTGTTAATTTTAGCATAAGTATTTGCTGGTCTCCTTATCTAGTATTTCTGAACAATGCAATTTGAGAAGAATAATCTTTTTTCTCTTCCATTTAATTTCTTAATGGAAGAGTGGGATAAGGACTCCACTATATGCCAGGCACTATTCAAGGAATTTGAGATGTAGTGGTGAATAAGGACAGGTTTTTTCTTCCTGGAGAGCATCAATTAGAGGAAGAAAAAATAAATAAGTAGTCAAATAGACACTATAATTACCAATTATAATAAGTATCATGACCTGGGTGATACATCAGAAGGTAACTAGCTGAGGAATAGACAATACTAAATTAGACGAGATTGTGAGAGAAATCCTTTCTGAGGAGGTGACACTGAAGCTGATTCACGAAGAATGAAAAGGTGCCAGGCATGTGGTGAAGAGGTGAAAAATATTTCAGGTAGAGGGAACAGCAAGTGCAAAGGCTCTGAGGTGGGGAGAAGCTTGGCAAATTTACAAAGCTGAAAGGAGACTGGTTTGAATGCATATACTAAGAGAGTAGTGATGAGAGGAAATAGAATAGATAGGCTTCAGCCAGATAATTAATACCTGGCTGCTACGGTCTGATTGTGTCCCATCCAAACTTCATATGTGGAAACCTAACAACCCCCAAGGTGATGGTCTTAAGAGGTGGGGCCTTTGGGAAGTGAACACGTCATGAGGGCTCTGGGATTAGGGCCCTTATGAAAGAGACTCAAAAGAGAGCTCCCTTGCCTATTCTGCCATGTAAGGATACATAGAAAAGTCTGTGACCCAGAAGAGGACCCTCACCTGACCATGTTGGCACCCTGATCTTAGGGTGCCAATCTCCAGAACAGTGAGAAATAAATTTATGTTGTTTATAAGTTACCCAGGCTGTGGTATTTTGTTACAGCAGCCCAAACGAACTACAGACTCTGGCCTTATAGGCCACAAGCATACGTCTGGATTTTATTCTAAGAGCACAAAAAGTAAAAGCAGTACAACCTCAAAAAAAAAAAAGTTATAAATAAAAGTAAAATGATATTAAGCACAGGACTATGATACGTTTTATGATTTGAAAGTCACTTTGGAGATCTTTCACAATGTAAATATACTTAACAGTACTGAACTGTGCACTTAAAAATGATTAGGATGATAAAAAAATTTTCAGTGTCCTTTTTTCGAAAATTCTGTCTAAATACAGAAAATACTGCAACATTTTTAAAAAGTCATTGTTGTTTGGAGAATAGATTCTGGGAGAGAATAAATGGAAGCAGGGAGACATATTATATTATATTATCACCATGATCCAGAAAAGAAATAACAGTGACTTGGATTAAAACGGTAGCAATAAGAATGAACAGAAGTAGAAGGATTCGGGACCCATTTTCGGGAAAAAAATAACCAAAAAGAATATTGATGGAGTGAAAATGAAAGGTATTTGATGAATAAATGAAAGGAAAAGGCAGGAATCAAAACTCGCCTGTATTCAAAACATCATTGTCACAAAGGATAAAAATGATGGGATGGTGAGATTACTCTCATAGATCAAAGACCTATGACCACCAGAGGCATCCTTACTTGAATACTAGATCAAAAAACAAAAGGAATAGGATTTCCAGCAATGGCAAGAAGTTGGCAATGTTTTTTTCCCATAAAAAGGCCTATAAAACTTGATTCAGTTATCAAAACAACAATTTCAGGACCCTGAAATCAACTGAAAACAACTAACTGAGAAATATTTATTCATGAAAAATTTCTAAACTTTGGGAAAGAACAGTGGAGTCTGTGGCTCTCTTGCCTGGGGCTGCTGCCATCCTCCCCTCCAGCCCAGATGGTACTGTAGTTCTACCAGGGTGGGGCTGATCAAAAATCATCAGCTTTGCTGCTGGAAGGGCTGATTTCATTTGGACCAAAGGGAGAAAAATCAAGGGGTTTTGTCAGTAAAAGGAGAAAACTTGGCAGTAGACAAATGGGAACAGCATATAGTTCTGCAAGCCAGAGGTTTAAGACTTGGTTGGAGTCCGTAGGAGACCAGTGCTTAGACATAAATTAACACAGACATCCTGACAGTGAAAGAGCCATAGCGGGACTTAAATAGGCTGTCCACACAGCCCTGGCTGACTGAAAGGCTTTGTACATATGCCGAAGAGACCCGAAAAGGCCCAAACTATTTACACCATCCTGAATGACTGGAAATCTGCTCATTGGCAGAGGAAAGACATGAGAGGGTCCAGAAAATTATGCTCCCAACCCACATACATCTTCACTGGCCAAAAGCAGAAGACTAACTGGTTCCAAGTGTTTGAGCACAACCTCTGACTAAACACTGGCTACCTGTGAAGATATATAGATACTGAGGCTATCCCTAAGAATCCAAGATAAGAAATAAAATTAATAATGACGTCAAATGCTGGCAAAGATGCAAATCAAAAGTAACTCTCATTCATTGCTGGTGGAAATGCAAAGTGGTACGGCCACTTTGGAAGACAATTTGACTGCTTCTTACAAAACTACATATACACTTGCCATACAATCTAGCAATCGTGCTCCTTGGTATTTACCCAAAGGAGCTGAAAATTTACATCCACGTAAAAACCTGCACGTGAATGTTTATAGCAGCTTTACTCAAAACTTGCAAACAACCAATATGTCCTTCCGTAGGTGAATATATAAATACTCTGTGGTACATCCAGACACTGGAATATTATTCATTGCTGGAAAAAAATGAGCCATCAAGCCTTGAAAAGACATGGAGAAACCTTAAATGAATATTACTAAGTGAAAGAAGCCAATCTAAAAAGGTTACATACTGCATGATTCCAACTTTATGACATTCTGGAAAATCCAAAAGTATGGAGACCATAAGGATCATCGGCTGCCAGGGGTTGAAGGGGAAGAAGAGAGATGAATAGGTAAAGCACAGAGCTTATATGTAAGCTCTTATATATAAGAGCTAAAACTATAAACAACTAGAAGAAAATTTAGGAAAAAAATTTGTGACTTGTGTTAAGCAAAGATTTCTTAGATATGACACCAAAAACATGATCTATAAGGAAAAAAAATAGAAAATATGGACATCATCAAAATTAAGAAAATAAAGACAAGCCACAGGCTGAGAAAAAAATATTTGAAAATCACGTATCTGATAAAGGAATTGTATACGAAATATATGAAGAATTTTTACAATTCAATAATACGAAAATTTAGAAATCAGTTTAAAAATAGGCTCAATATGTGAATGTACATTTCACCAAAGGATACATACAAATGGCTGACAGTCACATGAAAAGATGCCCAATATAATTAGTCATTAGTGAAATGGAAATGAAATCATAATAAGATACCACTACACACCCACTAGAATTGCTACATTCAAGCAACAAGGACTCATGAAGATTGGAGAAACTGGATTCCAAGTGAGATGGTATATTTATGCAATGAAACATTATCCAGCAATAAAAATGAATGAATTAATGGTTCATGTACCAACATGGATGTACCTCAAAAGCATTATGTTAAGTGAAAGAAGGCAGACACAAAGATTATATATTTTATGATTTCACTTAAATAAATTTTCAAGAAAGGGTAAATGTATAAAGACTGAAATCAGATTACTGGTTGTCTGAGGTTGGGGTTAGGAATAAGGATTGAATACAAACGCATATGAGGGAATTCCTTAGGGTGATGGAAATGTTCTAAAACTAGAATGTGGTGATGGTTGCACGGCTCTACTAAAAGCATTAGATTGTGTACTTATATTGGGATATTGTTATGGTATAGATTAAAAGTACACCTCCATTTTTAAAACAAAAAAAGAGCTACAGAGGACAGCTTGGGATCATTTAAGGAAATTTTGACATGAACTTTATATTAGTTAATATTATTATATCAATGGCAAATTCCTTGTGTTGTTGTGGGCAAATATTCTTATTCCTGTTCAAAGTATTTACAGGTGAAATGTGATGATTGCAACTTATTTTCAAATGGTTGAGTCAAAATAAAAAGGAATATAAATAGAAAACAAATGTTGCAAGTATACATTAACAAGTCTGTGTTTGCCATATTATTCTTGGAACAAGTCTGTAGGTCTGACATTCTTCAAAAGAAAGAGTTGGCAGGTAAAGCAATCCTTTCTAGGTTTGGTTGCTCTTTTTACATACTTTGAAATGGGGAAGACTGGTGGAAGAAGAGGCTGGGTGTGGAGCCGGAGAGAAAAGTGTTTTCTTCTGGACAAGCCTCAGAGGCTGTGAATCATCCAAGTGCTCAGGGATGATACATAGAGAAAGGATTTTGGAGCTTTGAGTGTTAAAGCCTTGATACTATACGGATCACCTAACTAGGTAGTACAGATCAACACCAGGTGGGAGTTGCTAACTGTGCCATATGGCACTGAAAAACTGCATGTGATAAAGAGAAGGGTGTCTGTTGGGTTTGACCACATGAAGATTGTTAGTGACGTTAATTATAGTTGTTTCAGTGGAATGAGTAAGATAGGAGCTAGAGTGGTTTAAGAGTGATGAGTGAATAGGAGGTGAGACCATGGGCCTACACAACCCTTTAGAAAGTACTTCTCTGAACAAGAACATGTAAATAAGATGGTAACTGTAGGAAGATTTGAAGAGAAGAAGATATAATTTTCTTTTTTTTGTGGGTTTATTTTTTTGTTTGTTTTGAATTGTATTTATTTTTTATACAGCAGGTTCTTATTAGTTATCTATTTTATACATATTACTGTATATATGGCAATCCCAATCTCCTAGTTCATCCCACCTCTGCCCCCGCCCCTGCTTTCCCCTCTTGGTGTCCATATGTTTGTTCTCTACATCTGTGTCTCTATTTCTGCCTTACAAACCAGATCATCTGTACCATTTATCTAGATTCCATATATATGCATAAATATACGATATTTGTTTTTCTCTTTCTGACTTCACTCTGTATGACAGTCTCTAGGTCCAACCACATCTCAACAAATAACCCAATTTCGTTCCTTTTCATGGCTGAGTAATATTCCCTTGTATATATGTACCACATCTTCTTCATCCATTCATATATCAATGGACATTTAGGTTGCTTCCATGACCTGGTTATTGTAAATAGTACTGCAATGAATATCACATGTGTCTTTTTGAATTACGGTTTTCTCTTGGTATATGCCCAGTAGTGGGATTGCTGGGTCATATGGTAATTCTATTTTTAGTTTTTTAAGGAACCTCCATACTGTTCTCTATAGTGGCTGTATCAATTTACATTCCCACCAACAGTGCAAGAGGGTTCCCTTTTCTCCACACCCTCTTTCAGCATTTGTTCTTTGAACATTTTCTGATGATGCCCATTCTAACTGGTGTGAGGTGATACCTCACTGTAGTTTTGATTTGCATTTCTCTAATAATTAGTGAGGTTGTGCAGCTTTTCATGTGTCTCTTGGCCATCTATATGTCTTCTTTGGAGAAATGTCTATTTAGGTGTTCTGCCCATTTTTGGATTGGGTTGTTTTTTTTAATACTGACCTGCATGAACTGTTTATATATTTTGCAGATTAATCCTTTGTCCACTGATTTGTTTGCAAATATTCTCTCCCACTCTGGGGTTGTCTTTTCGCCTTGTTTATACTTCCCTTTGCTGTGCAAAAGCTTTTAAGTCTCATTAAGCCCCATTTGTTCATTTTGCTTTTTATTTCCATTACTCTAGGAGGTGAGTTCAAAAAGATCTTGCTGTGATTTATGTCAATGAGTGTTCTTCCTATGTTTTCCTCTAAGAGTTTTATAGTGTCTAGTCTTACATTTAGGTCTTTAATCCATTTGGAGTTTATTTTTGTGTATGGTGTTAGGGAATGTTCTAATTTCATTCTTTTACATGTACCTGTCCAGTTTTCCCAGCACCACTTATTGAAGAGACTGTCTTTCCTTCATTGTATATCCTTGCCTCCTTTGTCATATATTAGTTGACCATAGGTACGTGGGTTTAACTCTGGGCTTTCTATTCTGTTCCATTGATCTATATTTCTGTTTTTGTGCCAGGACCATATTGTCTTGATTACTGTAGCTTTGTAGTATAGTCTGAAGTCAGGGAATCTGATTCCTCCAGCTCTATTTTTTTCCCTCAAGACTGCTTTGGCTATTTGGGGTCTTTTTTGTCTCCATACAAATTTTAAGATTATTTGTTCTAGTTCTGTAAAAAAATGCCATTGGTAATTTGATAGGGATTACATTGAATCTGTAGATTGCTTTGGGTAGTATAGTCATTTTCACAATATCGATTCTTCCAATCCAAGAACATGGTATATTACTCCATCTGTTTGTGTCATCTTTCATTTCTTTCATCAGTGTCTTATAGTTTTCTGATTACAGGTCTTTTACCTCCTTAGGTAGGTTTATTCCTAGGTATTTTACTCTTTTTGTTGCAGTGGTGAATAGGATTGTTTCCTTAATTTATCTTTCTGATCTTTCACTGTTAGTGTATAGGAATGGAAGAGATTTCTGTGCATTAATTTTGTATCCTGTAACTTTACCAAATTCATTGATTAGCTCTAGTAGTTTTCTGGTAGCACCTTTAGGATTCTCTATGTATAGTATCATGTCATCTGCAAACAGTGACAGTTTCACTTTTTCTTTTCCAATTTGCATTCCTTTTATTTCTTTTTCTTCTCTGATTGCCAGGGCTAAGACTTCCAAAACTATGTTGAATAATAGAGGCGAGAGTGGACATCCTTGTCTTATTCCTGATCTTAGAGGAAATGCTTTCAGTTTTTCACCATTGAGAATGATGCTTGCTATGAGTTTGTCATATATGGCCCTTATTATGTTGAGGTATGTTCCCTCTATGCCCACTTTCTGCAGAGTTTTTATCATAAATGATGTTGAATTTTGTCAAAAGCTTTTTCTACATCTATTGGGATGATCATACGGTTTTTATTCTTCAATTTGTTATTATGGTGTATCACATTGATTGATTTGCATATATTGAATAATCCTTGCATCCTTGGGATAAATCCCACTTGATCATGGTGTAAGATCCTTTTAATGTGTTGTTGGATTCTGTTTGCTAGTATTTTGTTGAGGATTTTTGCATCTATATTCATCAGTGATATTGGTCTGTAATATTCTTTTTTTGTACTATCTTTGTCTGCTTTTGGTATCAGGTTGATGGTAGCCTCAGAGAATGAGTTTGGGAGTGTTCCTTCCTCTGAAATTTTCTGGAAGAGTTTGAGAAGGATGGGTGTTAGCTCTTCTCTAAATGTTTGATAGAATGCACCTGTGAGGCCATCTGGTCCTGGACTTTTGTTTGTTGGAAGATTTTTAATCACAGTTACAATTTAATTACTTATTTGTCTGTTCATATTTTCTATTTCTTCCTGCTTCAGTCTTGGAAGGTTATACCTTTCCAAGAATTTGTCCATTTCTTCCAGGTTGTCCACTTTATTGGCATAGAGTTGCTTGTAGTAGTCTCTTAGGATGCTTTGTATTTCTGCAGTGTCTGTTGTAACTTCTTTTTCATTTCTAATTTTATTGATTTGAGTCCTCTCCCTCTTTTCGTTGATGAGTCTGGCTAATGGTTTATCAATTTTATTTATCTTCTCAAAGAACCAGCTTTTAGTTGTATTGATCTTTGCTATTGTTTTCTTTGTTTCTATTTCATTTATTTCTGCTCTGACCTTTATGATTTCTTTTCTTCTACTAACTTTGGGTTTTGTTTGTTCTTCTTTCTCTGGTTCCTTTAGGTGTAAGGTTAGATTGTTTATTTGAGATTTTTCTTGTTTCTTGAGGTAGGATTATATTGCTATAAACTTCCCTCTTAAAACTGCTTTTGCTGCATCCCATAGGTTTTAGAATGTCGTGTTTTCATTGTCATTTGTCTCTAGGTATTTTTTGATTTCCTCTTTGATTTCTTCAGTGATCTCTTGGTTATTTAGTAACGTATTGTTTAGCCTCCATGTGCTTGTGTTTTTTTCCCTGTGATTTATTTCTAATCTCATAGTATTGCAGTCAGAAAAGATGCTTGATATGATTTCAATTTTCTTAAATTTACCAAGGTTTGATTTGTGACCCAAGATTTGACCTATCTTGGAGAATGTTCTGTGTGCACTTGAGAAGAAAATGTAATCTGCTATTTTTTTGATGGAATGTCCTATAAATATCAATTAACTCTATCTGGTCTATTGTGTCATTTAAAGCTTTTGTTTCCTTATTAATTTTCTGCCTGGATGACCTGTCCATTGGTGTTAATAAGGTGTTAAAGTCCCCCACTATTATTGTGTTACTGTCAATTTCCCCTTTTATAGCTGTTAGCATTTACCTTATGTATTGAGGTGCTCCTATGTTGGGTACATTTATAATTGTTATATCTTCTTCTTGGATTGATCCCTTGATCATTAAGTAGTGTCCTTCCTTGTCTCTTATAACATTCTTTATTTTAAAGTCTATTTTATCTGATATGAGTATTGCTACTCCAGCTTTCTTTTGATTTCCATTTGCATAGAATATCTTTTTCCATCCCCTCACTTTCAGTCTGTATGTGTCCCTAGGTCTGAAGTGGGTCTCTTGTAGACAGCATATATATGGATCTTATTTTTGTATCCTTTCAGCGAGCCTGTGTCTTTTGGTTGTGGGGTGTCTTTTTTACATTTTACGTGTCCATTCACGTTTAAGGTAATTATTGATATGTATGTTCCTATTACCATTTTCTTATTGCTTTGGGGTTTGTTTTTGTAGGTCCTTTTCTTCTCTTGTGTTTCCCACTTAGAAAAGTTCCTTTAGCATTTGTTGTAGTGCTGGTTTGGTGGTGCAGAATTCTCTTAGCTTTTGCTTGTCTGTAAAGCTTTTGATTTCTCTGTCAAATCTGAATGAGATCCTTGCTGGGTAGAGTAATCTGGGTTGTAGGTTCTTCCCTTTCATCACTTTAAATATATCGTGCCACTCCCTTCTGGCTTGTAGAGTTTCTGCTGAGAAATCAGCTGTTAACCTTATGGAAGTTCCCTTGTATATTATTTGTCTTTTATCCCTTGTTGCTTTCAACAATTTTTCTTTGTCTTTAATTTTTGTCAATTTGATTACTATGTGATGCAGCATGTTTCTCCTTGGGTTTATCCTGCCTGGGACTCTCTGACCTTCCTGGCCTTGGGTGGCTATTTCCTTTCTCATGTTAGGGAAGTTTTCGACTATAATCTCTTCAAATATTTTCTCAGGTCCTTTCTCTCTCTCTTCTCCTTCTGGGACCCCTATAATGCGAATGTTGTTGCATTTAATGTTGTCCCAAAGGTCTCTTAGGCTGTCTTCATTTCTTTTCATTCTTTTTTCTTTATTCTGTTCCACAGCAGTGAATTCCACCATTCTGTCTTCCAGGTCACTTATCCGTTCTTCTGCCTCAGTTATTCTGCTATTGATACC